>NC_084762.1:16083373-16388039 GCF_028858725.1 Colius striatus | reverse complement strand
CTGATATAAAATATATTATATATTCTTATAATATGTACTGTATAAATATTATGTAATATCTTCTGTGATATATAATAAAACAATATGAAGTCTTATACAATATAGTAGAAATACATGTTTATACAATAAAAATCTTTGAATGGAAATGAATTTTCAACAGTCTGAAAATTACAGCACAAATTATAAAGGCACCTATCTGGCAATAGGTTAGGCAACAGTGATGATGCACTTTTGCTTATCTACATTTCAATACAACAAATATATGCAGGTAACTAGAATCTACAGATAACCTGTCAAGTTTTCTGCTTTTGAGGTTTTTTAAAATATGATATAGAAGTATATATGAGGACAAAGAACATCTAAATATCTTTATGAAAAACACTGACATTCATTGAAAAACAAAACCAAAACAACTTCCCCTCAAACAAATAAAACTTAGTATTTATGGTTTTTAACTAATTTTCCAGTGTGAAGCACTAAGTAAACACTTACCTGCTCCCAACATTGTGGTAAAAGCTCAGCTTCTACACGTGTTGGTCCAACGTGTCGGGCAAATGCCACACACCCAGTCAGTATCATCTGTCTGAAAACAGAAAACAAAGTTTTAATCTGTTTATAAAAGTCTGTAATATACAGAAAATATTATTTATGTCAGGAAAGGTAGATGCTGTCAGGCAACACATAATTGTCTACAGCCAAAATTTCACACCATACGCACTGACTTAAAGACTAGATCTTAAACTGAAAACCACTGTCCCTGCTCATTGGCAGGGGAGGGAGTTGGACTAGGTGACCTTTAAAGGTCAGTTCCAAGCCCAACTATTCTGTAATTCTGTCTTGGTTTTTATTTATTATGTCTTTTCCAGAAACTTGGGGAACTGAAACGCCATGAAGCAGAGTCTGAGAATCTCTGATTTTGGAATTTCCAATTTCCTAAGACTGGAAAACTTTAAAGCTCTCATTTAGTTCTTATTACTGAACTCTACAGCTCATCATGTAGCACAAGGACCAAAATTGCTTAGTACTATCACACTATTAATATTTTAAGCAAGTAAACATATTGTTTTTATTCAGAAGCCTTTGTGAGACAATGAACCTACTTCAAAACAAGTAAATTAATTTTTATGACATGGTTTTGCAACATTCTAACATGCAAGTTACTGGACTTTGCTCTTGTCAGAAATCTTCTGAAGTCCATTATAAAAGGGAAGCAATTAATCAAGCACTACTATCTGCAATCACCCAAGTAATTTTGTATTTATATTCTTGCTTTTTTAATCTTTGCTCACAGTTAGCATCAAATCACTGTTGTTCCACAGACACAGATATAAATAAAATTTCACAGAAATTGTTCTTAACTATCGTTTGTGATAGTTTAACTTTTATTTAATGAGTGCTTACATTCCTAAGATTTTTTGCTTCTAACTATTTCTCCTGTTAATAGGACTATAATGATATCAACTTTGCATGCAATTCTCCAGTTCTACTTCCTTCCACTCCCTACATCAACACTTAAATAACCAGTTTCATGTGATAACACATGGACATGAGACACTCATTTTATTACCTTCATAGAAAGATTAAAACACCACTGCAAATTTGTCCATTACTGCTTTGTGGAAAGTAAGCTAAAATTTATTTGTTGCTCTTTCTACTGTCACGTCTACACTCCTAAGTATTTACTGCAGCAAACAGTGTGTCCTTAAGGTTGAAAGGCAGAAATACTGCTGATTATTTCTTAACTGATTGCAGAATATACTCCATCAAAAAGAGATTAATTCACTTTCAAAATATTTTCTAGGAGAAACAGTCTATGAAAAAGATGTTTTTTACCCCCAGCATTTTTAGGCCAACAATCAGAGTAACTCTCTGTTTGTGTTGTGTTTTCTTCTCCCCTCTCTAACATGTATGAAGAACCAGACCTTTGATCATGGTAAAAACGCTGGGGGAAACAAAAATCCAGTGACTAGGTAAGACTCAAGAAATCAACAGCTGAAATGCGATAGCAATATGGAGACAAAAGCCTGTGGTAATTCAGAGTTCTTCAACAAACAAAACAGTTATTTGAATGACCAACTTCAGTTCTACACATGTCACCTAATCACAGAACTGGGCAACACAATTTACTTTTACAAGATACTTAAAAATCAAAGAGCAGAATACAGCTAACTTACAAACACACAGGTCTAGATCAACAAGATACACTGAGAGAGGTTTAAAAAAAGCTGTTTTGATTTCTATACCAGCCATTGCTAAGAATTACGATCCTAAAGCTCATTTGAACAAAGTGTTTCAGTTCATCTTTGAACAAAAAAGGAACTGAAATGTTACACTGCAGCTTACCAAGGAAATTCTTATATTTCAGTAACTAGAAAGTACAAGTCATAGAAATGGAAAGTCCTGAAGTCTATATAAATTTGTCAACGCTCTACCAGCAAAATATTAGCTTAAGCAAAACTTGGGTAAAATCATCCAGTAATATCCAGTTTCTACCAGACATGCTTCTTTGACAAAGAAAAATAGTTCCTTCTTATCCCGCAACACACAAACACACCTTTGCTCATCATCTGGTCGTTTGATCAAATTGAACAGTATGTGTAGTAGTTGATCTCTCTCTTTGGGTTCAGGATGGAGGCAGGCTGTACACAGTATAAGTGGGATCAATTCCTAAAAAGTTGTGGGTAGAGGAAAAGGAAACAGTAAAAATGCTTTGGGCATATATTCATTAATGGCTAAAGAAAGTAAGAAGATAAATCTAGCCACGTAACATCAAAACAGAGCAGATGTTTTAGTGTGTTGATCTCTTAATAAGTGACCTGAAAAAAAAAAGTAAAGGTCTACAAAAGTTAAAATTATTTTCCTGCTAGGAAAGATTATGCAAGAACCAGCACATAAAATAAAAAATCTGCACAGTTTCTAATTAATATATGCAGGTCATCTGTAACCAGAATTAAAGCACAACCATGGTTTAAATTGTCTTCACTACCTACCAAACTGAAGCAAGCTCCACAGACATCTATGGAACTAAACTGCTACAGAAAAAGCTACTTCTGATGTCATGAAGTTAAAGATTAAAATTTGTAATTAAGCACGCACACAGTTTTGTGCACAAGTTTGAATAAGCACTGAAAGATATTTATTGGTAAATGTGACTGCAGACAGATATCCTTTATTTTGTGTTGACTGAGAACTATATTATTTTTTAAATGTTTGTTGCAGTTTTTTTCCCAATGAAGAGGCAATAGCTTCAGCTGAATTTTCTTTAGAACAATTCAACTCCTTAAAGAAACAACTATCGAGACAATACCATATAAAACATTATATGAAAAAAATATAAGGCTGCTCACAATAGTGAAGAGCACCTCCTTTTTAAATATGCCTCAAAGCTCATGGTATTCATTCCCAAAAGAAATACATGTTTCTAAAACCATGGACTGGAAGTTCCTTTCCTTGACCTTGTTGATAAGAACCTTTACTCCAGATGAATTTATAAACCACACAATTTCTATGAGATTTAGTATCTTAGGGACAAAAACATCACACTGAGAGGTTGGGGAACAAATGAAGACAAGTCAAGGCATCTGCAGAGAAAACATTGGCAAGTAATTTGGAGAATTCCTCTCCCACCTGCCACATACAGCAGACAAGCTTTCTGTCAATTAATAGGCTGTGATAAACAAGAAGATAACAGTGGGGTACATTTGTAAAGTTGCTAGGAAAGATGATATAAAACCTGCAAAAATCTTGAGTTATTGGTAATGACTTTGCAAGAAGGTGTCAATTTCTTCTTGCAGACAAAGTAACCTATTCATGATGCTCTTGAGAGTAACTCCTATTAAAACAAAGTGGACATGGGAAAAAAAACCCATTCAAAACAACCTCATCATTCAACTTGTATTTTCCTAAACAGCAAGTGCTATGTCTATTTTAAACATGGATCAATACTCTTGTTTTAGAGCAGTGTCTAAGCTAGTCAATTCCTGATAAGCCTTTGTTTTCATTTTACAAGAATTCTACTTAGCACACTATTTTTCTCCCCTCAAGGTGACCAAGACACATTCTGAAAGGTATTCTGATGTTCTAGAAGCAATTTTGGCAATATTTAAACCCATTACTGTACAGATTAAGGAATTTATGATGAGACAGAGAAACAAACGTAAAAATACGCCACCCAGCACTTAAAAACCTGAAAATACAGAAGAAATGAAATATAAATGTGAACAATTTGGACATTTCTATTTCTCAGTAATTTGAAGCAAGCCAAATTTGGGGGTTGCTTTTGAATAAGTGTTGCACAATGCAAAATAATGTGGATTGAAGCTGGTATTAAAGAAAATTTAAAAATCACACTGCACAAAGAGCTAAATAACTTTCTTCACCTGCAAGTTCCTTTCCCTCTAGGATACGCCTGTTATACTTTTTTTGGTATACTTATGATCCAGGTTTTTCACATTTAAAGTTCTGAAAAGCCATGGGTTGAATCTGGTTTATTTTTTTTTCTCTCTAACAGAAGGAGTTTCTCTCCTGAAAACACTGTTTGAACTAAAAAAGATTTGAAAAAAATATTATTACAAATCCCCAACCCATTCTTAATATCATTACTTATACATTAAGCAGAGATTTTTTTTTTTAAATAAATCAGATTGCAATTTGTAGATACACAATATAATCACTAACTCCACCAATCATGGAAAAACCTTCAAATGAAAAAGCTGTGTTACTTCACTGAGAGTAGATTTCAGAAAGCTGTATCTAAGTTCATGTTATCAAAATGCTCTTGCAATTATTTTTCAGTACTCATAAACAAGTTTTTAATAACTAATGTACCCCATGAAATGAGACATATATTTTTTACAATCCAAGGTTTGTTTCATCTGTTTAAACCAACACACTGACTTCACTTTCCTGGTATGTTTGAGTACCTGCTCAAAAAATTTCAACTCCTCACTCAGAAATACTGCAGATTTCAAAACAGGATCATGAGCTTTTAAATTATCTTTTTTTCCAAGCTTCTCTTCAAATTTAAGGAAGCTAATAAAGTTACCTTCTCCAGCTGAGTCTGTGTGAAAGGCAAACCCTTTGAATACTACTAGCTTAAGTGTGAACGAGTCAGGACCTACCACCATTGACACCATTTCAGCACTGAGTGTGAAAGGCTAACCCTAACACCACTGACACAGGGCAGATACAAGGCTGGTTCTTTACCTTGCAGAAAGCTGGTTATTATAGCTGATGGAATTAGCTGTATTTTCTTGTCCATTGGTCACATTCTTTCATGCATACTATACGAGAAGAGAGAGTTCTCTGCATCGCTGCATCAGTGCTTCTACAGTTCCTTCTATTAAGGGGAGTGGAGAAACAGTGAGAAGTCTTGAAGAGTGTTTTATGTGCTCCCTATAGACTTCATGGGCAGGAAAATAAAACTGGAGGCGAAAGGGACTTTCTGTGGGACAAAACCAAAACTGCTCTCATAGACAGACAACATAGGTCAAGTGAAGTCTCCCAAAGACTTAAAAGCAGACAGATTCTTCGCAAGATCTTGAGGGTGACTAGGAACAAAAAACAGCCTACAGGTGGGTTTGAGCTCATTCCTTCCTGTTTCTAAGGGCCATGCCTTATAGATCTGCTTAACAACTCTGATTTTAATCCCTCAAAACCAGTGGAGAAATCCTGAAGAAAATGGTGACATCCAATAAGACACAATAATCACAGCATTTGGCTGTTTTAAATTCAAGAGAAAAGTCTGTAACATCATCAAGGAATCTGTATATAATGGTTAATAATCAAGGAGAGGACTTCCAGCGCTATTTGAAACACTCTGCCTTCCTTGGGAAGGAATACCACCTGTGCCAATAGTCATAAAGCAAGAAATAAATGAGTTAAAAAAAAAATCCCACCTACCACTCTCCCTCTATTTTTCCTAAATGTCTTGTTCATCCCCAAGTCCGTCTTTTCCCTTTTGCCTCTGATTTACGGAAACTGATTAGTTCATGATGGTGTTAAGTCAACAATAACAGGAGGAGTGGTGTCAGAGGTCTCACCTCTGCTACTGAAAAGGCATGTTAGTATGAGATCTACACATATGTAGAAGATAGAAAAAAGTTATTTAGCTCTTTCTGTGAGATAAGCCACATACAGGTGAATTATGGGGCAGGCTACGAAGCAGACCAAACACATTGCACAGGAGAACCGAAACATCCCATTTTCTCTCTGTGCTACTTCTGTGTAACTGTCCATATAGGTCTCTTCAAAGAAAACCAATTTTTTCACCACAGTGTTTTTGGACAACTTCTTTCTAACTAATGCTAATGAATAGTGTAGCCAGCAGGTCAGGGGAGGTTCTCCTCCCCCTCTACTCTGCCCTGGGGAAGCCTCATCTGGAATACTGTGTCCAGTTCTGGGCTCTCCAGCTCAAGAGGGAGCAAGAACTCCTGAAGACAGTGCAGCTCAGGGCCATCAAGATGATCAGGGGACTGGAGCATCTTCCTTATGAGGAAAGGCTGCAGGAACTGGGGCTGTTTAGTCTGGAGGAGACTGAGTGGGGATCTCATTAATATTTACAAATATCTAAAGGCTGGGTGTCAGGAGGCTGGGGCAGCCCTTTTTTCGATGGTATCTAGCAACAGGGCAAGGGGTAATGGGATGAAGCTGGAACACAAAAAGTTCCATTTAAACATAAGAAAAATCTATTTCACTGTTCAGGTGAGGGAGCCCTGGCACAGGCTGCCCAGGGAGAGTGTGGGGGCTCCTTTTCTGGAGGACTTCAAAACCCGCCTGGTTCCTGTGTGAGCTGATCTAGGTTGACCTGCTTTGGCAAGTGGGTTGGACTAGATGATCTCTTAAGGTCCCTTCCAACCCCTACCATTCTGTGATTCTATGAATAGCATTCATTATTTGAGCTGATTACAGTTCTCATAGAAGGCAACATTTACATGGGCAGATGGAGTAGCTCTTCAGTATGGTCAACAGAAGGTGTTTTTTTATGGTAACTGGTATCACCTCAACTATATGCAAAACAGTTCCTTCCACATGTTACAAGTATTAAAATGAAATACTGACATTTTAAAATGCATCCCAAAACAAATATTTATTTGCAAATCCTATATGCAAATACTTGCCTGTTTTGCTGACAATTTTCTTACAAGGTATTGCAGAAATTTCTACCTCTGTTGTTACCTTTGTATATTTTTTTTTTGTTTGGTAGTCTGACTAGACTTTTACATCTAGGGCAAAAAAAATTGGCTCAACAATTGACAACATAAAATAGGACGACATGATGATTGACTTCGTAAATATGTCCCTTCTAATCTCTAATAGTCATGCTTATATTGTGAAAAAAAGCTATCTTAAAATTCTTCTGTAATGTAGCCTCTGACAACCAATAAATAAACCAAAATAATCTTATCTGCAGCAACTGAAATAGCTGTAGTTACTAACAAACTACTGATAGGGAGACTCTTTCACAAAAATGTAAATGAAGTTCACAATTCATTCTTTTAGTTTTAGAATGAAAAAACATTTAATCATAGGATTAATACATGACTCAAAACTTCAAGCTACTCATTAATATTAAAATTACAACTCTAATTACATTTAATAGGATGAGACTATTATTTCAGGATCCAAATTAAGTCTGTTGTAGATCCCAAAGGGATGCTGTTACACAAGAAACGATACAGATATGTTTGTGGAAAAAACCCCTTGTACTTTTCTGTTTACATCTACTGTTTATTTAAGAAACTTGCGTATAAAATATTTGTGATAAAACCAGTAACAACTGGCAATTCAACTCAAACATTACATTCAACTCCTTGTGTTTATGAGTTATGTTATGTTGAAAGACATGGTGTCAAAAGACATCACCTTTCAGACTATGGATGAAAAGGATACTCCATGAGATTGAGTTATTTAATTCTAAGAAAACTACATACACAGAGAACTGAAGGATTTAAATTAAAAACCGGTTATGTTTATCATCTGGGAGGGCGTGGGGAGGAAGGGCAGTAGGGGGAAGCAATTCCACAGCCAAACAAAAAAGTTCCTCAAACCAAACCCAACATCCCATTTAAACCAGATGAGAACCAGTAAACAGGCTGTGGTCAACACCAGCCCTATTTTTCAGAAGACACGATCTACAGAAGCCTACTGCCACTTAAGTTTTACAGACTAACAAAAATATTTCAGTTCTTCATTTATATTTTTCTCTTGTATTCTATGAAATAGAAACAGTCATTTAGAAGACACTAATTGCTGACAATTTCCACTGCCCAGGAACTCAAAACATCTATCTTTATCCCTACGCAATCGGAATTATATCTGCTTGACACAGCCACTAGAAACAGTCACCTAAATACACTGTTAAGCTTTGACACAGCATTCTTTTACATTTTTTAACAAAGCCAATATTTTATGGCTTTTAAAATGTAAGACAGATGAAATTTGGCAATAGATATTCATCTCCATTGTGTTTCCAGAGACAGTTGCCTACAAAAAATGCCAGAGAATGAATGTGTCTCAGTGACATCTATAGGTAGTTACTGTATGTTAACATGAACAAAATCTACATCAATACTTTCTTCTAGCAGAGTCAAGAATGGCACATGTTCAGAGTCTACAGATTCAGCATTACCTTTGCTTCAACTTCACAAAGAAATACAAGCAAAACTATTTTTAACATATTGAGCTCCACATAAATGACAGTTTATCAGTTAAAAAAAAATCTAGTGATGCACAATTAGTAAAACATTATTATCATGATATTGTTAAGTTTGCATAACAAAAATGAAAGTTACAAAAACTAATCCTGGAATAACAAGTGAGGTGAAAGGTATAAATAATAAAGTGTTTATTAATAAAGAGCAAGAGTAACAACATCCTGCTCTTAAGCCAAAAAGTTAAGTCTGGCCCAAACTTCACCAATGGGCCACATACTGCAGAGTGGGAAAGTTGTATATACAAATAAGGTTATTCCTGTTTCCTGACAAAAAGATACTGATTTTTACATCTTATAACAGGTGAAAAAATCACTAATCACTGGTTAGTGATTGCAAAAATTTAAAAAAATTATTTTTCTCTTTTTAAAAGATTATTTTCTAGATTACAGTTTAACCAAAGAATCTTTTTGTTGTATACCTCTTGACAAATAGAGGGTAGTTGACTTGAATTTTCTTTTATATATGTTTTAGTTTTAAGTAGTAAAAATGCAACTGAGAAAGTAGATTCCAACGTAAATGAAATCTTAAGAACTCAGGCTGCTCATCTGTAAGACACATTATCACAGATTTCACACTCAGTCAAAAGGCTTTATTTATGAAGAAGAGAGCTTTACCATTTCCTTACTGTTCCCTTCCAAGAACTATTTGGCTTGCAGTATCTCCTTTGATTGCGAGGGTCTTCATATACACATCTAAACACTAACATATATGTTTCCAAGCAGTTTGGATAACATAGACACTTGGGATAAAAACACAATAAATTTCTATCTGGATACACATAATTTTCATGGCTATGAATTACTTGCAGGCAGGTAATACATTGCTGACTTTGCCCACTTCAACTGCTCTTTTAGAAATAACCAAAATTATCTCTTCAGCCACCCTACTCAGTGTTGTGTTTTTCTATCTTTTCCACTGGAACCTAGAGACATTGAAGAACAATTAAAGCTACACCAATACACAAAAATAACATAAATAATTTCAAAAATGTACCTGACATTCTGCCACTAACTGTTTGTTCAGATGTCAATTGTTAATATTTTCTGGACCACCAAATCACACAGACTGCTGCTGACCTTAGAGGTCTAAAAGGATTGGTGAAATGGCTTCTGAACTTCTGGTCAAAGACGACCTACACAAACTCAGTTTCTCTGATGTGAAATTGTATAGCATGACATTTTAAGCTTAAGTTTGTGCAATCGATTTCAGTGTGATGGACCAAAGATATGTACTTTAGGGAGTTATCAGAAGATAATGTTTAATTCTCCTGTCTAACATGCTGACATTGTTAAGATATTAAGTACCACCAGTTATCTTTTGAGAAAAAGACTGGTAATCAGTTATTTGCATCACATATCGCTTGTTACATATCCTCTCTCCACTTAGTAATCTTTTGGTATATTTTTATAACACTTCTCTGTAAAATTGTGTCAAGGTTCTTTTATGATAGTTAGTTTTGGACAAGACCCCAAAGTTGTACGTTGTTGAAGATGGCCTGGTTCTTAGGGTAGCTTTTTGTAACACTGATATGAACAAATGCTAACAGATGGTCTATCCGAGGTTTCCTTCAAATTCCGTGACTATATCTGAAAGAACATCACAATAGCTATAACAACAGGTGGTAACTGACAACAGCTATTTTTAAATTGAACTTCAATTCTCAGATCATTAAGCATCCCATACAATCTAGTAAAACATTTCTCACAGCTTTTTCAATCAAATTGAAACAGATGATTTGTGTAAGGCCAAAACATATGCAATCATATGCAACTTCAACTGTACAACAAAAAAACTCAAACCAGAAATAGCTTAAAAGGTCACATAAATATTAAATACATTACATAGATTATACTACAAGCTGTGAAAAGAAGCCAGAACACCACATCCTGCCAAGCAGAGGGAAGGAAAGGAATAAATTTCAAGAAAGCAGAAATCAAGCACTGATCCAGAAACATTCACAGAATCGTTCTGAAGGACAGAACCATTTCCAGAGCATCCACTTAACAACTCTACCTCCTCAGAAAAAAAAAATAAAATCCTTTTTGATAAAGTTTGAGACTTCCAAAATGTGGTACATCTCAAACTCACCATGTCAACTGCTAATAATTATTTGTATGTTGTTAAATTTTTAGATTATAGGATCAGTACAAATTTCTTGAGGATTTTTCAAAGCCTTAAAATGAATTTATGCAAAATGCACTACTAATGTAGCATACTGTAGGTCCCCCCAACAAGGGCTGAAACTTACCAGGCTATGCAATTTGAAACCCTTTATTTCAGTGTCAACTCTAAGGACATGAAATCTTTGTTTGATGTATTCTTATATTTTTATTTTTTACACATTTGGTAATGTGCAATATTTACAAGCATATCTAACCAGTCTTTTTCTTTTTTTTCCATCTTTAGTCAGTCTTCCTTTTCTACACTCTATAGTATGAATGATTATGCAGAATGTCACCTTCATTTACATATGAAATAACCATTACGTTTCCCCAATTTTGTTTAGCTTCATTTTAAATTTAAGGAAAACATGTGAGCAGGAATGATAATTTTCTTATGAAGGGGTGTTTTTGATGAACCTTATCTTGGCTAGAAAAGACAGTAAAATTAATTATTTGTTCAAGTACATAGTGCTGCAAAAGCACCTGAACATTAACATAATTAAGACTAATAGTTAAAATAACCCAAATTTAGTGTTTTAACTTATATGCTCTGCTCTTTATAACATGCACTGACCATTGCCTTTAAAAAATCCATTTGTGCTATGTACTATCACAAACAGATGGACCTACAGTAACAGTTAGTTTTGCTGAATGCTAATGGATGCCTTAAGCAAAGGAAGAAATACTAGGATACCATGCAGGCTTATTGAACTCACCTGGCAGAGGTGTAAAACCATTTTCTAGAGGCAGAGATGCATGCACAAAAGTAAGAATATGATTGCAAGTAACAAGCTTTAATGATATTAGACACAACATCTTCAAAATGAAAAAGCAAACATCCTGGTAAAAAGAAAAGTAAAATTTAAGAGTTCCTCACCTCTCGCTTTGCAAGCAGCACATTAGGAACAATATGAGGCAGGCAGCGTCCCAACATTAACATGACACTTTTTTCACTGTCTGCAATCCGAGATACCTAGAAAATCAGGTTGGTTGGTTGTTTTTATACGAAGCATAAGAAAAGAAAATATCCCTTCAAATGAATATGAAGAAATGCAGCAGGCTTATCACTTACCAGAAAATATGTCATTTACTCACACACATTAAGTTTTTGATCTGGCAGTAACTTCAAAAGCATAAATCTAATTGTAGAGACTCAAAACTTCCCAGTAATTACAAATTTATCACTAGGGTTCATATTTAAGCTAAAATCTGAAATTATATCCTTATAAGTTTAATGCACACAAATTTATGTCTCCACACGTTTGTAAGTCTTGTTTTAAAGTAATTATTGCTTGTTTAACTATTGCTCCTGTGCCGAGTCAAGGATCTTCTAGTTTTTTTGCAACTGGGAACTATACCTCTGATCCCAAGCGGCTGTCTGCTGACATCCGACAGAAAGACAGTAGTGCTTGATGGAAAGCTGGTGACAATTTCCTGAAATATCATCAAAAAAGGAAGAGGGGTGGGGGAGAAAGCATTAATCAGAAAGGTGACTGAATAAGTCCTTTCACTCTAGTTTAACCAGCTAGGTAAAATGACATTTAGAAAGCAGGTTTTAAGTGAAGCATACTGCAGTAGTTTTTGTTTCAAGCTATCTTCAGTTTTTAGGGTGTTTCGTTTGTAGCAAGAAAAAAAAAAAAAGTATCTGCCCGAATTAAGAAGCTGTTTTTCAGTTCTGAAAAATGTAACATCTTTCAAACTGCTGCACATACAAAAAGAGGACTAAAGCATAAAGAAAAGGAAGCTTTGGCAATACAAGAGGAAGCATACAATTATGCAAACTGCAGGGTGAGGGGTGTAAGTCACATGAAACATTATTTTTGCCTAACGTTCTGATTCTGCACATTGCATAAAAACATTTGAGTAGTCAGTCGCTGACAAGCTTCAACATTCAGAGATTGCTCATCTGAGACTTTGAGACTTAAAGGTTGGATTTAAACGTATAGGAGAACCTGAAAATTAACCTTAAATTGCTGCCTTAATCCCTAATGTAGATGTGTATCTATAGAAGCACTGCCTCATGGCCATGCACAGCACCAGCCAACACAGCTGAGCTACCCAAAGCCTTAAGTATACAGATAAAATCCTGACAGGAGTCTCAAAACAACCTTGTTTGAGGAGGATAATTTAGCAGAAATGTTCTCAGAAAACAATTACCGGACTGACCATTACATAAAACACGCAAACAGCAGCAGCAGCAGCATTCTATTTTTCCCAGTAATCACAACTCCCTCTGCCTCATCTGAGGTCTGTATTTAGATGCTAATCTAACATTGCCTCATCCACTATGTTTAAGGAGGAAAATGAAAATTTGTCTTCCAAACCATACACAGAAAGCACTAGATCATCTGCTCTTTGAATTCTCTAATGACACTATATAGAGTTTAAGGCAGAAGATACCACTTTTGAAACAAGAAAAAGGAATTATCCCCTTTCAACTCTTAAAAGTGATATTTTGTGCACCTGAGTACACAAAATTCTACATATGTGATAATGTGTATGGACACATATAATTTTAGCTAATAGACTGAGAAATCACAGTATTTACAGTAAATACATCATCATTCACGTTTTCCTAACCGGAAAAAAAGCACATTAAGAATATAAGTTCCTATTTACAATTGTTTGAAGTAATCCAGGAGGATACAGGTAAATATACCATACTAGTTTTCCTCTTCTATTTACAAAATATGACAAATAAGTATGTTTATCACTTAAAATCAAGGGGTTTTTTGTCAGTATGGGTTTTAAAAACATGTTTTAAATTTTCATGAAATAAGTTTGTTTCATTCCTATCAGGTCAGTTTTGTGCAAAGGTGGACTTTTAAAGAGTTAATGAATGACTCAGAAGGTAGCATGCTGTAAAAGAACCTCTTCTTGACAATATGTTAGTACTGAAGGAGAGACTCTACTCAAGTATAGGCTCTACTCAAGTCTTTAAGGTTTATTTATACGGGGAGAATAGGAGGAAGCACTGCAAAGCAGCAGCTTAACACTGAGAGTGTGTCAAGGCCTTGGCCAGCTCTTGGCCTGGGCCATGTCTCACCTCAGCAATCGTCCTGCAGAACATCAGATCCTTTCCCACTTGAAACCTTAATTAAAATCCTACATCAGGGCGAAGTTCTATACCCATTTTGCAGAACTTGAAAATAACTAAGTATGACAAGATGTCACTGAATTTCCCTGTGGCTTAATTAACACCAAGATCCAGGCAGTATGGATACCATTGCACTTGCTGGCTATATTTAGAGTCAAGAAAAGTCTCCTGATGAAGTCTAGTAAAATCCTTGATGGCTACTGCTGGACGGAAATGACAACAGATCCAGGCCTCTTCCACACAAGTCAGCAAAAAGTTATTTTTAAGGCCAACAGATGTCAGTTGTGAAGATGTTCAAAAACAAGAAAGCACAATAACCACAAAACCTGATAATGAATACAAACCACAACTATTCTACTCCACATAACACTGGGACAACAGAGTCAATTTACTGAATAAGTTAGTAGTTGTTGAAGACAGAAGACACCTTGTATTTAGCATAAACTACCAAACACCTAAAATGAGTTGAATAAATACATGTGGTGCTGTCTATTTAAACTGCTGCCAGTACTTTCTAGCCAATCTGTTAGACGAGGCATTTTTCCAATGCCGGTCATGTCCTCGTTGGCAGGTATGCACACACAGCTGCTCTGACTGCAGACACACAAAGCAGGCTCGTTTGTTCTTCTATCATCTCATCTTATCTGGTGAAAATTTATGCCAAGAATCAACTCCCTAGCTACAGTATCTTGCCTTTTAGGATAAACTGTTAGTTTTTAATATTTCTTAATACATTCCAAATAAATTGTAGTATTTGTCTTCTAAAATATCCAACCCTGGACTGAAATAAATTAATATGCAGCATTTCCCATAGTCTTTCTCCTCCCATAGATGTCAAAAAGACTTCCAAATAATTTTTTTTAATAAAAGAAATTACTGTATTATTGTAATCAAGTGCATAATGCAGGAAGAGAATTTAGTGGTACAAACCTATAAGACACTGTATCAAAGTTTCTTTTGACCCTTCACTGACATGTTAAGCCCAAAACTTGGTACAAAAATAGCTACATTACACATGTATTACTTATTTCTTCAGTGAACTGCAGTTAGTGAGTTTTCTGAAGTCAACTCAATGGGGATTCAAGGCTTTATTCAACTATTTTTCAAAGAAATCCATGTGCAGTTAGATTTAAAAAACCTGATAGCAACAAAACAAATTCTAGACACTACTGTTAGAAATCACACTAAGGATACTCAAAGTTCCTTCCCCTCTGGGAGATTTCATCCTGTTTTGATTACCATCCTCACGATCCTCAAACCAATCTAATACTCATGCCCTTAATCCCTCACAGCATCCCCTATTGCTTTGAGCAGAAAGAAACTTGAAATGAGCCACACATGAAAGTAGATGGACAAATTTATAGCAATCAATGTACAACAGCTGAAAGTTTTGATTATTACATATTCTAGCTATTAAGCTAGGATAGGAAGGAAATTTTTAAAATACTATCTGAGAAGCTTAAATGGAACTACTGCAAATTTTCCAGATAAATGTAAGCCAAGTTTTGCTTCCTGTTAAACACTCATATATGGAACTAGAAGAGATTTGTAGTAGGACTCTAAAGATGCTGTATTCAGAAATCTTTCCTCCTGTTCAATTCCAAAGTTAACATATCACTGAATAAAATGCCCTTGTCTTTATGACTCTGTGTAAGACTTCTGTAGGACATCTGTGCAGGAAATTCAGAAAAATCCAAAGCAAACAAGATACTTAAGGTTTGCAAAAGTTAACTACTAGCAGAGGTAGTAACTCTTTTTCTTCTTTTTCTTTTCTCCCCTGCCCTCCCCATACCTTGTATTGTTTTTCCATCTGTATATATGACACAGATTTCTATGTGGTATTTTCAGTTGAAAGATACTTCTAGAAACATATTACTGTATCACCACCAAAAGAACAATAAGGGAACTGACAAAATACAAAGCAGAATGGCTACGGGTTCCCCTAAGAATAACAACAGTAAGATCCTACTTGGCAAGCTACTTGGGCATCTTTGTCCACAATGGTAATTTTAGAATTTGTACACAGCCCTCTTTAATCTTGTGGTTGATGTTACTCCTGATAGCTACATGGTAGTTTTTGTCTATTATTTAACAAACATGTTACTTCCTCTGTTCACTATAATGCTTAAGGAGACTATGGAGATTGGAGAGGCTTTCTCAGTTAGACACAAACTCAGTCTCCATGTAATAACACAACATCAATACCTTATTTTAATTACAATGATCACAATTACCTAGTGAAGACTTCTCCCAAATTCAAAACTCAAAAAGTAGAATATCATCAGATATCCTTTCTGATTATTTAGAAAAAAACCCCTCCAAACAACATTACATATAACTCTCTGATACTCTGAGTTACATACACCTATACAGAGAAAGTAAAAAAATTCCCAGACGCTCTTTCAAAAGAACACAAAAGATTTCATTCTGAAATGAAAATTTAAAACAGAATGGAAATATCCTGTCTTCTCATTCACCATTTTGATTTTAGGTTTTTTTTGTTGCAAGGAACAGGATTGGATTTAGAAACAAGGATGAGGTGAAAAAAAAAATCCTTAAACTTAAATCTAAAAACATAGGTTTGCTAACCGTACTCCTTCCTAAAAAGGAACAACATTAAAATATCAACACTGTATCCTAAAGGTACGTCAAGTCTTTTATTCACATTCAAACCATAAGTGACCTATGAATTCTGCAGAATATTACTGTTATAAAAATATCTATCTGCTTTACAAGATTTTTTAATTAATGCATTCCAGTTTAAAACTTATCACCAACCTATTGGGTTTATCGAAGTGGACTGCAGCTTTAGTTGATGGAGCACAAGAGGATAGTTTTTCTGTATCTTTACAGGGCACAGAATTTAGTGTATCATCTTTAGAAGTCCTTGAATCCATTTCAGCTGATAAAGAAAGGCTTGTTTCCTTAGTGTTTCCAGGTTTACTGTCATTCTCAGAGCTCTTGACATCCAACCGTCTGCTGTCCTCTGAGACTGTGAGAGGCACTTGTTTTAAAGGAGGATGGTGAGCTACACCATAAACTGTTGACACAGCAAAGTTTTCATTCTTGAGAAAATCTATTTCACTAAGAAATGAAAAATGAAATATTTTTGTAGCTTTCATGAGAAAATTATTGGAATCACAAGACTGAAGCACAGAAAGAAAGACAACATATTCAAGAGCTCCCTCTTCAACTCCAGTATGTTCAAAACATCCTTTAATGGATATAACTTATATCAAACAAGCTGTTCAAATGAGTGCTGGTTTAATGGATTTCTTTAAATAAATGTTGCACTTGGAGTGAGTGAATTAATTAAATAAGCAAACAATAGTGTTATCTGGTTCTGGCTGAAATTCAAGCACCGAGATACAAAATGTCATGAGACAGAATGCTATCTGGGATTCAGAAGTTAAAATACTATAGCAGTGGATTAACAGCTACTATCCCATCCAGCTTTGAAATGGTAACTATGCAAGTCCATAAAACCACTTAAAAACTACGCACTTGCCCATATGTTACCATTCCGCTTAAGAGATGCACCAATATATCCTATAGCAAACCGAATCTTGTGTATTGACCAAACTTTTTCTGTTCCTGTTAAAAGACACCATAGTTTCTACTAGTCTTGTTCTATAGAATGAAAAAACTGTGTTGAAATATGTCATTAAATCAAACATCTGTTTGCAAGCTGTACTCACCATAGTACTAAGAAGTGAAATACAGCTGACTGAAGAGAAAGCTTACAGAAACCACATAGAACTGATTCAGTTTTCAAAGAAGTAAATAAAGAAGTTGTAGTAAAAGAACAAAACTGATTACAAAATTAAATGATGTAGGTAATAAAAGAGAAATACTCAGTTTGAAGTCTATTCGCTTTTCGAAATCAAACACCACATATTGAAAAGGAATGATTGCTTTGTTCTGAAGAACTCCTTGCAATTTTGCAAGCATAAGTTTGTATGGTTTCATATATTTGCTAGAAAAACATTGAGAATTTATTCCAATATTTATCAGTAACGGAGCAGATTGACAGGTTCATACCTCTCAAGCCTTTGGATTTGTTCCATCAAAGACCACTTCTCAGTGTTTAATGCACTAATTTGATCTTCTAATTTTTGCACTATTAAACACTGCTAAATACAAGAGAGAAACACAACAGCTTAGTACAGCAAAGTTAAGTAGCACTGCAGACAGCTGAAATACTTATTCTGTATAATTTCTTACTTCTATTGACTGTGGTGTTTCAAATACAGGGACAGTCCCAAGTATAGGAGTAGTAGCCTCTAACTCATCATCTTCTACACCAACTGATACATCCACCACATCTCTTGCAGTAACATGATGGTTTCCAAAGTCACGATAGAGTTGCAACAGGTCAGGAGGTTTTGGAATGTTCAATCCTACATCATCCCAAAGTTCAAAATCCTTCAAAGGAACAAAATAAACTAAAGCATACAATATACTTCCTTTATTTTTGTTTCTCTTCCTCATTTGACTGTAGGTCATACAACAGCAAAATAATAATGTCAAGATTGCATTGCAGTAAAGGAGATGAAGCTTAAGTCAGATAGCAAGAAACATAAGTAGAAAAATAACCCATTTTGTGAGCTGCAGCAGTTCTACCCTAAAGGCTGCTCTAGGTAATATGCTAGAAAGAGAACCTTCTAAAAAAACATGGATCACAATTTAATTTTTTTTTAGGACATGAGGAGTTTTTTTGGATCAGATATTATGTTTATCAAATTCCAGCAGAAGCCACTGTGGTTGACAGAAGCCTTTTAACTGATAGAGGTATCATTTTGTTCCCATCTCACTGACAAGTACAGGTGTAATTTTCCAGAAACAAATAGCTCTGTATGTGATTGACAGACAGGGTGCATATTCTCAGTGAAATTTAGATGTAACTGTCTTAATTTCAGAGGTGCAAACAATACTAGGCACTCCAGTCTCCAATCATCACTATATATATACTTCCTTTTCTCTTTAATGTGTTACAGTCATATTATTACAAGATTATTCCATGTTTGTGTACAAAAATAAGCATGTGCAGTTTTACAGGACTTCTGACAGTCTCTTTAATGACACTCAATTATTTTTTATTTACACCTTTTTTCCTCCTTTTCACAATTATCGCTACTTTTCCATAGTCTGCTTACACACATCTATTTGAAGATTATTTGCTAAAACATGACATGTATATCTAATGTATAATCTGAGCATTCTATATGTTAAGTGTAGAATGTTTATATTTACTTTTTAGAATTAAGAACTTTCTTCTTTTGTTAATGGTCTCATAAAATATTTTCAGCTGAGCACACACAAAAAAGTAAGGACAAATTATTTGTAATTTCTCTTTTGGGGGCTATATTCTCACAAGTATTTTTAGTTTCACAGTGCTACGTTTCATACAATCTGAAGTGCATGATCCAGATATTTAACAAACCATTGTCGTTATTGATTAGGATATAAACTGTAGGAAAAATATAGGACAACTAGTTATAGAGAGAACTGTTTTAAATTCAATATTGAATGTTGAATTCAATATATAATTCTTCTGGCAATATTCCAGTTTTGTGATGAATATATATTGGGTGCTGATGTTACTGTGCGCTTTGTTCACCCAATATCAGTAATTAGAACCTTCCAAACATTTGAAGAAATTTTTCCCATAAGATATAAGACAATGAAGACAGAAAACATCATCTTCAGAAAAATGTATCAAAGCACAGCTATGTCTGGAAATAGCCAAGGTGACAACTTATTACAGAGAGCTTCTCCAAGACTGTATTCAATGTCACAGTATGCTTAAGTATACTTGTACACCTGTATATGCCCAGGAGATGACAAACAATGAGTATATTTTAAATCCTGCATAAATCAACTGAGTATGATTTAAGGAAAGAGTTAAAATTTTACTATATCCAGATCTGTGAGTTTAGCTGAAAGAGTATCCATCACAATCCAGGAAAGGGTATAAGTATCTGTAACTCACAGTATTTTTCTTCTTGTTTTGCTTCCTTTAAAAAACATGAGTATTCTGTCTCCTTCCTACAAATTTCTGGAAAATACTCCTCAAAGTATTGCGTTTTCAAACTGTGCTTTATACACTAAAATGCTCATAGAGTGCTCATGTATGAAGCGAACTACATGCACAGGAAATCTCTTTTAAATTCACTTGAGTTTACAACAAGATCAGAATATGGAAAGCAGGCATGTTAAAAAAAAACAACATAAGAAACTTTTACCTGATCGTGATTTTCATCTGAAAATGTTATTGATGTAAGCTTGTAACTATTCTTCAATAAAAATTCATTAACTAGGAAATTTAGAGCTCTTTTCTCAAGAGGTCTGATTGGCTCCTGGAAAAAAAGAAAACAATACACTACATCTTTGTTCATTTTCTTTTCCAATTAGGAAACCATATCCATCTTTATGTCCATGCAAAGCTCAGTTATCACCAGCCACCTACCTGAATTTCAGGACTTGATTTATAATTTTTTCGTTCCTGCAAAGGAACTTCGTTTTCTGCAGAAGGAAATAAAAAAAACAACCTAAATTTTACTCATTCACATAGGGTGAGCTCAACTACTTCTACATTTTTCAAAATAGAGTCTTAAGAAAAGGTTTATGTACACCACCTGCGGCCTGAGTCAGGTTGGCTCGAAGGGCCTGTATGGTCTCCTTGGCTTTCCGTAGTTCAAACTCCAGGACTGGACAGGGATTTGGATTAAACACACACAGGTATCCAACCAAGGTAAGGGAAACAAAAATAAAATATAAAAAGCAAGGATGGGTGTGAAAAAAAATATACAGTTTGTATTAAACAGAAAGCATGCAATCTTTATGGAACTTATGAACACATGCAGCAGAGTTGGTCTGAAAGCAAACTGGTGAACATTTTCCATAGTTTCATTGGCCGTAAGTCACCTAAATCAAAATTTCAAGCTGTCTGACAAGGACTCGCTGGAAGGTTTAGGGGTCTTTTTTTTTTCCCTTGCTTTTAACTTTGCATATTATTGGGAAATGCTTGTTATTATTTCCTCATCCTCACAATCAGCTCACATTGTCAAATGTTTGGATTTCTTGGGGCAAGGACAGTATGCAGGCAATCGGAGGACAGATATAAATGAAGCAAAAGCACGCTGGCATCAGAGGAAGCTGTCTCCATGTAGCAAAGCTTAAGCCATGAAGTGAATGTACTGTCCTATTTACACTACAGATGGGTTTTTTAAATAAAGTCATACACTGAAATTTTAGTAGCTTAAATGGCAGAACTTGAAACATGCTTAATTTTACTACTAAGAATAATATTGTTTTAAAACTCTATTTAATTTGCAGTTTTAAGAATATCCCTAGAGTTAATTAAGATTTTTAAGTTAGTTTAATATATTTGAGAGAAGCACAAGACCAAAAAAGGCAAAATATGCAGCTCTCCTATTGTACTTAGAGGCTTAAAACAAAAATGTCTTTTGCTCTATTATTCTTAGAAGCTGAGGGATTCCACACTATACATCATTTTCAATGATCTAGAGTCAGCTTTAGAGATTCAAAAATATGTCATTCTAATTGCTGTCATGACCTGTTCCATCTCCCCAACTCCCTAGTCACTGTTATGCATTTCTCATGTTCCAATGTTTCCTCCAAGAAGGGCCAGCAATGCTTTGTTTGCACTAGAATTTCACATGTTTTGATGTTCATATGTGTAACTGTGGCTTCAAATTTTAAAACCCTGTACCTCTGCAAAACATATAGTAGATGTTTTCTTTAGAGCCGTTTATAATTAAAGCATCTAAAGGAACCTATTTAAGGAATTAGGAGATAAATACAGGTATTTTATTAATTCTCAGATTCATCTGATCTCCCTTAAATATACACTTAGCAGAAAGGTTTCTTGTACTTAACTAGCAGAGTTGAGCACAGGACAGCTACCATCCGCAAGTGCTGAACTACTCTAAATAGATTATGTAACTTTTACATTATTCTCATGCAAAATTTAAAATGTTTTTAGCTGCTTTTAATAAGAAAATATTAATGAGATTCTTAATCATTGCCTGGAAACAATTTAATCTGGCATTTTGAAATATTTATACAGAAGAATGCATGGCAGAAACACTGCATTGGCTCTTGCTTGTGAGGGATGCTACTGAAGAGTGCAAATAAACCAGTTTCCTCTTTTGAACATCTGTTACTAAGAATCTTTTGATAATTAGCATGCATGGAAAGAAAGATTCACTCAGTTTGCATTTATCCATAAAAACTGAAGGAGTAACTACAGTACACACTTGCTACATGAAAGTAACTCGTTTGATGCACAGAATTTTACTGCAGCAATACAGAAGCACAACTGAGGATACGATGAATAAAATATGTAAAATCTCTCTAGTATTCAGCAATGCTGATCTGCAAATACTTCTGTGCAACAAAGTTAGAAAATACTCTAGTAGTAATGATTTTAGCACTTGCTTGCATTTGGGTTACTAATTCACAGTTAGGATTCTAAGTTGTAAGCTACTAATTTGTTAGTTTTTGAAAATAGCAAAGAATTCAAATTAAGTAATTCTTCTCATGGGAATGACTGTGTGTCAACACCGAAAATATTTTACACAAATAAAAGGACCAGAACAGTTGCAGATCAGGAGTGCCCTGCACTAGAATGATGTAAATAATAATAATAATAATAAAAAAAAGTTAGGAAAACAACACAAACTAGAGAAACTGAGGAATCTCATTAAGGAGAAGAGGAGTAAGACATGTCTGAAGGCATAGAAAGCCAAATAATTGATGTCAGACAAACCCATGTCAGACGGCAAGAATTAGTTTTTAGTGAACTGTCATGATGCTGAAAATTCTTACAAGTCATTAGGACTTTACCCATTCAACCTTAAAAGTAGATTACTCTGCTGCATGTTTCTCTGTATACAGTGGAAAATTCTGGACACAGTATATTTGAAAAGTTGTGCTATGCAGCATGTCACAACAGCCACATAATTCTACTACAACATAGCACTGTTACAGTTGTACCTCATCTCCCAGTCTTACTAATGCCATCATTATAATTGCCACCATACAAACCTTGATGCATCTAAGTCAGTCACAAATTTAACTTTTATTTGAAGAAGTTAGTAGATTTCTCTTATATAAGCATAAATATTTGGGAATGGTTACAACATATTTTGCATAACATTTAAATTATGATTAAAAGATCTTTATTTTAAAAGCTGTACTGAAATGAAAACTCCTGCCAAAATCTGTAATGATTTTTAACTCAGCATGTGTTCTACGGAAATCACCACTGAAACCCTCCATTCGTTAATGATATGACATTCTCTTAAATAAACAACCTCTAACTACCTTCTTTGTAACCACTGTCAAGTACTGACTCTTAAATGACTTGATGTCTCTCTCCCCCTCTCCTGCTGTAAAGCTTATGTACTATAGAAGAGTTAAGCCTTCAAAAGCATTGACAAAGCCAGCTAAAGTTTAACTTCATGCTGGACTGAACTGATAACATGTTTAACTCATTATAGCACTTGGTGAAAGAAGATGACACACCTCAAGAATGATGCACAGAAGTTGTCTGCAAGACAGTCTTGGAAAGAACCAGATGGATTCTCCTTTAAATTGGGAGAGCAGAGAACCAAAACTCGGAGCTCTGAGGTTGGTTTATCTTCCCATCAGAAAAGGCCATTTATGAAAAACCTGTTTTGCCTCGGGGAGAATACTGGTTTAAGTGTCTCTCTCACTACAGCTAACATTCAGAAAAAAACCCTACTTAAAAGAGTTGAATCTTTCAAACAAGAAACTAAGCATTACACTAAGATTTTCAGATTAGTTTCCATTTTCATGTAGCTAATCTAATATGTCTGAAAAGAGATGTGTCAGGAGTGGTAGCTTGTCTGCTCAGCTTCAAGATTTTAAAATGAAGCTTTCTCAAGGATCTTATTCTGTTTATCTACAGTTATTAATGACTTCATAAGCCACTGGACCATAGATTAAGAAAAATTTGCTATTTGTATATTGGACACTTTAAGATCTAAGTGAAGAGCAGTCTTGTTGCGTCAAGGACAAAAAGTTGAAGAAATAAACATTATATCTAAAAACTTTCAGTACTTGCTTTGTATAAACAGTATTTTTCTAATTATAGTAGAATTTTACATTCTACATATGAATTATCTTATCTATGGTCATCATGTGAGCTCACAAGCAAGCCAAAAGAGAACTTATTGTTGTAACAGCTGAAAGCCAACACTTGACTCATTAATGACTTAAAGTTAGAGACAAGACTAGCTACAAAGACCTGAACTACAACAGACTCATTTTCAGGTTCAACCCTTGGAGACTCTCAATCTGGAAGGAAATTCAAGAGGCTCACAAGTGCCTAACAGGGCTTAAGACAGGAAATGGGAAGAGGAAAAAACAGACTCACTTCTAGGATGAACAAACTGAACATACAATGCTAGCAAATTATTGTTGTATTACAGATGCCTTTTGTGTTTTGGGTTTGTTTTGCTTGTTTGTTGGGTTTTTTTTAGATTCTCCACTGACTTTGATTGCACACCAATAATAGTACTTATTAACAAACAAACAAAAGACTCTACAAAAAGCAGAAACTGTGAACCTAAGTCCAGAGAAATGAAATCCTGATAAACAATCGAGTGATTTTTAAGCTTGTCTCTTCCCTTCAAATCCTGGCAGGGCCAGTATTTTATTCTGCTAATAAGAGATACATAGTCTAGCCAGAAATCAATGCTAATGCAGGGAGAACTGAACACACAAATGATTGAAATGAAGTTTGACTATCAGAATTAATTTTAATATCATTGAAAACACAGCATTGTGGTTTTCAAACTATCAGCTTCTCAGAACAGTAGATGTTAAAGGCAGGTTAGCAATACTAAATATTTTGAATTATGGAAAATACAGGGTTTAGATCACACACTTGTGCTCACTATGAATTTAAGATGTGGCAGAAGATTCAGTTCCTTTGATTAAATGTCAGATGATCTATTTACACCAAATGCTGTCGGTATTTGACTTCAAGTTAGACATAATCTGATTCTACAGGAATGGAACAAGTTTTCAATTCTCTCGTTGTTTTACAAAAATGAACAGTTGGAGGGGAGGTTTACTAAGCCTAATAAATCCTTGAGTATTGACTTCATCTTGCCCCAAGTTTTAAGCACTTAATATGTGAATTTATATTAAAAATTTGAAAGTCTTAGAGAAAAAGTTGTTTCCATGTAGTAAGTCATAAGCTCTATGGATTCATATATTTTTTTAAACTCTTTGTGCATTACAAATATATTATCCAAATTGTTACAAAGGTCTCTATATTTTAAGTTTGGATAGTTAAAGAAAGCTGGTGTTTTCTAAACTGCAGTTAGGTAGACTGATTTTTGTGACTTGCATCTTTTCAGTCAAGTGAACAGTAACCTTATAGAAGACACTCATTTAGCTTCCTTTACTTGAATTTCCCAAGTGACAAGTTCACATCAGCACTTCAAAACATGTTTGCTTCTTGGCCAACATTTGCTTCTAATGCCAGATGGAACGAATTGGGCTAACAGATTTTAAATACTGAAATCCATTTCAAACAAAAGACTTTCTATAGTCATTTCCTGGAACGTTTGGATTAGTAAAATGCAAATTATGGCAGTTAAGCCCAACACTGTCCATAATAGCAAAACAAATACAATGGTATACATGCACTTATTTTGACTTGGTGCTTCCTAACATTGACATAGTATTACTGTATTTGTTCTAACTTCAGTTTTAAAATCCTTCTGACTTGAGACCAGTTCTTTTAGTGACTGATGTGTATTTGCTTTCTATCCTTCATTTGACATTTGACTAGCTGATATGGAATTTGTGGATTTTGTCCAAATAGTTAAAATCAAAGATAACAGCAAGAGAAAACCATTTACAAAAATAAACAATTCAAACTTCAACCCAAGAACAAAGTGAAATAGGACTATCAAATCATGGCCTCAAGCTTTCACAACAGAATATAATTTCATCTCCTAAACAAAGCTCTTTGCTGAGAATAACTACGAGGAAAAAATAAGCAGGGTGGACTTCTACTGATGTCTCTACGTGCCTTTGCATCTAAGAACTACTTCAAAAACAGAAGTTACAAGCTAGGGTTCATGCAAAGAAGGAAGTGCATGTGAAAAGCTTTTGAAACTGACTTTTTTCACGTGCCAGTTAAATACTTAGCAGTTTTCAGAAGTTGACTGTTCAAGAAGATGGTTTTAAAAATAATTGAAGCATAAGATTTTAAGTAATTATAATTGAATCAGAATGTTAAGTTGAAATAGGACATCTTGGAAAACTTCAAGTCTTTACAAGCATCCAGCAATAATATTCAGTATTACTTTGTTTAAGTTGTTATATCACTTCAAGAACTCTTGGAAAAAATTCTCTAAAGGAACACAGAAATGTAATGTAAATATTCTGTCATATAATTTGCTTGTCTATGACTCGCGGCAGTTGAGATGTACTTAAAAGTAACATCTAATTTTAAGTATGTTAGTTGTATATTGGAAGGAATCAATATTTTGTCATTAATGGTTCTACAGGATGTAAATTCTGACTGGTCTTTACTTTCTACACACATCTCTAATCCAGTTCAGTTACCAAAGACAGCTCCAAGCAAAGATTTAACTCTCTCAGTAATACTATTGCCAAGAAATATGGAATAGAAACAGGAAAAGTGTACCAAGATGATGAAAAAATGAAAATATTTGGAATTTGCTTGTTTCCTCCTTGCACTCTAGGACATAAAGACTTGAGTTCCTTAGACACACTTTGTCTAGAAGATTAGCTATGTATTCACTATTACTTCCTTGAAAGTGGCTACATATATTGAAAAAGACACTGACTAGATAGTAACAACAATCTTGAAGTTTCAATACAAATCAAAGATCGGTAAGCACCTATAATTCCAGACCAGAGCAACAAAATACCTGAATTTGCTTCATGTTCATTAATTTTATTCAATCATTTACCTGAGAAACAGCTAAGAAAAGTGAGATTCTCCGAACACTTTTGCTTCTTCTCTCTGGATCCATAGTGGTTACCATTTCAGACTGACCGAAAGAGGACATCTCAAAATCAAGACCTTTTACAGAACTACGTTTCACCAGCCTTTTCTTTGCTTAAGAACATGATAGTGTTTCTGTAGAGCACTTCATAGCAGAGATAACAGTGTGGAACAGAGACATAGCAGCTTGCATCATTTCACATTTCGTAAAGGTAAGTTATGTGAACAAAACTTACAGCATGGACAATCTTCATGTGATCATGACATTAAATAGTATTAACTGATGAGAAGTAAAGAGACTTCAGTTGCAGTTTCTACAGAGCTTTTATGGGGTTTTCTATACAAGCTGTGTGTAACTTAGTATCTGAAGTTAGGAAAAAAGTCTGAATTGGACAAATGTGGGTCACACGCAAAAGAGATTACTATAATAATGTCAAATATAAGAGAAAAGCAGCCTCTGCCTTTGGCAAGATAACTGTAAAACCTGAAGTTTAAAAGTGCCACAAGCTCCAAAGTTCAGAGCAACTGCAAGAGGAAAAAAACCCTGTCACTTCTTTGAAACAATCACACAATCAGGAAATCAAATGGGAGAGAAACACATTACAATGAAAATTTGTAGCTAAGAAGACTTATGGAACTGAGAAAAATATCAAATTTACTCAGGGTTTGGAAATGCTGGTTTGATCTACACAAGTTATACCTAAGAGCTGACTTGCTATAGATCTTTACATCAGAAAGCCATCAACCATGTGGTAGTACTTTAGCAAGTTTCACCTAAACAGCAGTAGTACTTTAGGCAATATCAATACATTGTTCTATTGACAAAAAATTAGGCATAATTTTCAAGGATACTGATTGCTCCATACCTTGGTGATGTCTGGAATCACACAGAAGTACACTTACCTGAATACTTATAGCGATTATAGTAGAAGTGTCTAAAACATGATCATATCATTGACTAGTTAAATCACCACAGCGAAGTCTTGTCATCTTCAGGAATATTCATTTAAACATATTTATACTAGAAACAGCACGTCCAATGGTAAAGTTAGCATTCCATGATTCCCAAATCTTACAGAAAACTTACCTGCTACTCTTTCATCTGTTTCCCTATTGCCATCATCGGAATATCTTGCAAAATCTAAGGAATCAAGAGTACTGATGCTTCCAGCACGATCTTAAGGGGAGAAAAGAAACCAAAAACAGGCATCAGAAAAAATCCTGGGAAGATGACTGGCTTTGATGAAATCAAAAGATTTCCTCATTTGTTCTGTAAGACTGATTTTTTTCTTGCATTTTCTAGAAGTCTGTCTCCAAGAGTATTTTAATAAACTTTGAAAAATACAGCATTACATTAAGTTCAGCGAACAGACACAGTAAGAAATTTACCCTTGCTCCCCCTAAAAGGCAGTATTTCTACCCTGCCCACAGCAGATGAGGAGTGTTTCCCTTTTCAACAAGGGCGAGGGACCTTTCCTTGGACATGCAGGTGAAGATGGACAACAAACCAAACAAACTGTTTTGCACCAAGTTTTGAGCAGTTCTGTTCCCATTATACAGAAATCTGTAAATGCCCTAAACATCCTCCTTCCTTTTACCTTTTTTAACATTCAGTACTTCAGTATTTAATGGTTTTAAGGTAACAAATACTTTTCTGCATATCTCCTAATCTAGCCATTGGCTTAAGTATATACCCACTTAATACAACATTTACTAAGGAATCCATTACCTAGCAAAATTAAAGCAAAGCAAATGTACTTGCAATAGCCTGAACTGTAATGTTCTAACTCTAGAATTGTTCATTAAAAAAACCCAAAAAACCAAACAATTAAGAAATTCAGTAACCAGCATAAGATTTTATCCAAACTTGACATTTTTCACCTCTGGGGGGGTAAAAAAAAACCAAGCTACAAAACGCCATTTTGATAATTTCAGTTCTGTTGGAGCACTCAGTCCCTTTTTTGTTAGAAATATGCACGAAGAACTACCCTGTGGCAGAACTCAAAATAAACAGAACACGTTTCTAACACAATTGAACATGCAGAAATTATATTTAGTAACTTCTTTCCCCCCCTTTTGAAATCAATTTCCACGTAGCACATCAGAAATTTTAATTATATTAGAGCTGTTATCACGTTAACAAAGAAAAAATTCCATAGGGCTGTCAAATACCTTCATAACTGTCAGTGGAAATAGAAGCAATTTCATCACTTGTTAGTCACGACAGAGTTTGACTGACAACACAGAAGGTATTTAAATCACCCCCAAATTCTGCATTGTCAAAGAGAGGGAGGTAGAGAAAGAGAGAGGGTGGGAGAGAAAGATTCTATTAATGAACTTCTTTTTTATGTTTCAGCCTAAATTGTCCCTTGCAGTCTTATGACATATTCTACATACAGTCCAGCATTAGAACAAAATAAGAACACCTGGATTGAGATTGAAGCATCTACACTAACCTGAAAAGCTATAGAGAATACTAAATTTGCCAACTCCAGTCAAATTACACAGCACCAAAACTAAAACACGTGGCAACCCTAACTTGCCTGGTTTATGGACAGAAAATATATGATAGCCTTCACTTTATACTGAACCACTTCCCCCCCCCCCCCAACTATGCTTTGTCATTCAGGCAATGAAACAAAACTGTTGCTCCTCAACGAGTCTCTATTCAGTATTTAGTTTAAAACTCACTGTTCATTTGCAGGTTCTGTTCTTACTCACTGCATTTTCCTCCCGTCATTAATTTGATTTAATAATTCTCTCCTGGCTGTTCTATAGCATTTATCAGCACAGTACAACCTCTTCTTTTTAGAGTGCCTCAGCAAAATGGATTGTTGTGAAAATAAACCATATTTTATATGCAGGGAAACACATTTAGAGTGATTATGTTTGAAAATAAGCATGAATTTTGCATGCACAGTATGAAAGACCTCAGAGATGACTTTTCAAAACACCTAACACATTGTTCAGTAAGTACTGCTCCTGTTTCACTGAGAGCTGAAAGATCATTTTCTAAAATAAAATTCAAGACTACACTTAAAGAAATACACAAGATTCAACTAGAGATCTCAATGAAAAGCTGATGTTTAAGAGAAGTGACTTAAGTCTCATATATAACATCACTATTGCAAAAGCAGACAACTCTGTTTCCTCTTGCAATCTTGCCATATCCACAGATGGATTTTCTGGTTTTCTTACAAAGCAGGTAACAGAGAAACAATGCTAAAATTTTCAGTTTAAGTCAATCACATAACAATTACTGAAGCATCCAAATTCATAAGTAACAAAATCTTTTTCATAGGACTAGTAGCATGCTTTAGAGGAAAAGGCTTTTCCCATGAAACTGATAAAACAAATTTAGCCATAGAACAAACCTATTTGCCAAAGCAGCCATACACTTGAAAAAAAACAGCTGTCTGTAAAAAACCATGGGGTAATCAAAGCCTGTATCAGGACACACAGAGTTGAAGTCATTTAAGATTGCACCAGCAATAGTAAATCCAACAATTCACTATTTCCACTCACTGCTCATCAATTAGTTTTACAACCTAATAGTCCTTAAAGAAACCAAATAAAACCAAGGATTCTTACGATTTTAACACACAGAAACTGCCTTAAGCAGCAATTTGTAGGATCAAAGCTTGTACATTTGCCATTTAGAATTCTCCTTATCATAACAGTGTTCATAAGAGCAAACATCTGACACCCTTTACATACCTGGCATTATAAATAGACACAAATATCTGGATTCAGATTGACTAAATCAAACAAGAGTGTGCTGAAGAACACCAACTTCATGGCCTGTTTCCTGCTACCATTATTTCCCTCTCCCAGTAATGATGATCCTCCTTCCCATGACAAAAGGGCCTACCCCATCTACCCCCAAGCAAGCTGTCATTAATCAAAGTCATTATAAACACAGTTTTAATCTGAAGATAAGATTTTCATTGTAAACTGTCTTTATGTATCATATTGCTGCAATCTGAAACTACACAGAACATTGCAGAGCAATCCAAACAAAGGCTCAAGGAAGTGAAACAGCAGGGGTGACTGCACACACCCAGACTAAACAAGTTCATCTCAACTGAGTGTCCCACTAGATGATACGTACTGCAGAAATCAAACAAGTTGGGAAATTATAGCTTCCATAATACAATTCAAACTACACGGTTTGCTTAAATAATACAACAAGGCTTCTACTACTTCTTTGTTACAGGATACTGCCTTTAAAATATGTGGTGTGGCTAGAGAAATGGTTTCTGCTTTTAAGGTAAGGAGCCATCTGTTTCAGCACGGCACTTGAGCTGAGACATCTCCTGGCCAAACTAGATCCACAGGCATCAATGATTCATCAGTGCTAAGGTTATATCCTGCCAAGTCCCAGCTCCAGGGAAAGCCCAGTCAGACATGGTTTCACTGCCACAGCTCCCACTGATGTGGCTCTTTCAAGCTCCCTCTGGCTTCAATGCTGGTGCAGCTACTTGTTTCTGCTGCCCACCTCGAAAGCCAGGCTGGCCATGGTCCAAATGGCAGCTTCACCTTCTTACACTTGTACCACAAAGCCTGTAGTACCACAACGCTCTTGCCTGCTTTGACTACAGAACAGTCTCTGCCCCGAGTCACAGCTGCTGTGAACCAAGGCTGACGGAAGAGCAGGGGACTTGCTTCCATTAAATACCATGGCACCTGGATCTTATTGAATGACTCATTGAAGCTTCTCAAGGTACAAAGCCAAGCACTGTGAACTGAAGACACTGGGTTTAAATAGCAAAGAGGGATTTCTGATAGAGCTTACTAAGGTATCAGCCGTCAAATAACATGGTGAGAAGAGAGGGATATATGAGATAATTAACTGAAAATATCACCCAGGAAGGTGATGGCTTGGAAGCTACTGATATCAAGGACTCAAAGAATAGAAGAACAGACCCCCACCTTTGACAGGTAAGCAAGTCTTTGTGAGAAACAGACCCTGTTTGCTTAGTTTGTATACAAAGAAGGAAAGATCCTTTGGTGTAAACTTTGTACAAACAAGATAAGCAAGAGTGTTAAAAAGTATTCTGGATGCCAATCAATACTGAGCATCCTGGTTCCGCTGAGTAACACAAGCAGAAATTGCAAGGTTGTGAGTTGTGACCATATATGGACAAATTAAGTTAAAGTCGCAATGTACTAGCATATGCATTAGATTGGTATGAATATTCATTTTCTTCATGTATATATTGAGAGCTCTTTTAGCACTTGGTATGCAAGCTAAGGAGGAACTATCCTCCAGGCACCCAACACTGCAAATAGAGTTTTAGAGAGTCTTGACTCTGCTGACTCATGGTAACACAAGTACATCATCAACAGCAGAGCCATGGCACACACATGCTGCCTGACAGGGCTGTGCTGAAGACTACCTAAAGCTGAACAGTAGCAGGTCTGCCTCATGACTTTCACCCACCCAAAATGTCACCATGGGGGTAACTGTATCTGTTACCTCATTCCTCACCATTGCCTTTGTAGTTAGTCATCAGCAGTGGTTTATCTCCTAATGGCACTATCCAGAATGTTATGGACTAACTTAACTCCAGATTCTATGCTTCCATAAAGGATGTACCTGGTCAAAGGATCAGAAGGTGAAAACAGTACCTCTCTGCTGGCAATTCAATAACCTCCTTCACCAAGAAGACCAGCAGGGCTGTTTGAAGGACAAGAACTGGGCAAGGGAAAGGCTCATAAGACACACAGCTCACCTAAGCCATGTGAAACATGACCCTTTTTTTGCAGTATACTGAGTGGAATTATTTCAACTAAAGCATTCAGGAAAAAAGAATTCCTTTAATAATTTATCTTTTTAAGGAAAATATTTCTTCACTTTGTCTTTTTAATATAAACTTAAAATAAAAATCTTAGGTTCAAGTTATTTGGCAAAGAATAATCAAAGCAGAATCTTACAGGGGGAAACCAACAAAAAGGGTAAGTATGCTTTGGCTGAATTCTGCTTCTTTTCTAGAAAAAAAATCCCCATGTGACACAGCAGTGAGAAGCCATTTTGCTGTTGTGATATGCACACTCTTACAGTCTCCTGTGAAAAGATGGTCTTATTTCTTACTCTAGTATTCTGAATTAAACCACTTTTCTTTTTCATCGGTGATTCTTTTCTGCTGAAAGTTTTCCTAGGGAATAGCAAAAAAATAACTGCTAGCAGTTTAATGTTTCAGAAATGGTAATGCACTATAACAAGAATGGATTTGACAAGCACGTATGAATTCCAGAAAGTACATTGCTTCAATATTGAACTAGACAGTGCCACAGGTGCACAGAAAACATGTTAGATAGGTTTTTCATAGTTCACACTACTGAAATGCCAGAAGACAGACTGGAATGGTAAAAGAGAGCCTGTGTATAGTTTTTGTTTGGTTTTAGTTGTTGTTACCACTCCTACCCTTGAAAAGGATTAACACCACCAGAAAGCTAAGATTCATATTTGATACTCAAAGCTAAGAAGTTCTTTAATCCATTTGTTGAAAAATGCAAAGTTAAAAATCAGCTTCACCACTATGTTTTGCTTATTAACTCACAGAATCTTTTAAAATATTGCTTCATTTCAGAAGACAGGAATTTTAATTCCTTTCTTGTTCCCAGAACTGTCAACTGCACGACACGCAGATTTCTACTGACAGCTTCTGTTCCCTAGGCGTACTCAGCTCTTCTACTGAAAGCTGAGTATAACTATATAAGGAGGAAAATATAAAAAAATTCAAAAAAGTGACACATCCCCTTCCACTGACAAATATAATATTCAAGAGGTTTCATTGACTGTGATGGTAAAACCAGTTTATTTTTACCAGCTTACCTGAAGGGACACAAAGAAGGATGACATTAGCCATAGTTTCACAGTACATGAATTAAACACAAGTGACTTGCAGTCTTCTACAAAAAATACATTAAATAACCTTTACATGAGCATATCATTGAAAATCAGCTCAAAACATAGACAAAACAACTACTTCTTGAAAGGTTTGAGAAAAAAAACAATCAAAATTAAACAAGTCTTTTAGAAGATACTTGAATTTACTCTGCATTTACATTTATTTCAAAAATTAATAGTTGGTAAAGCAGCCAGTAAGTTGGCATTCTCCAAGATCACACCATCATGTACTAAGAATTAACTAAATGGGGCATACAAAGACCAATAACTCTATATTTTTCCTTGAAATTCAAGAACTAATAACAATAGTATGCTTAAGACAAAATTCACTTTGCATCTCTAATTGTTGCTTTGTACAGACAACTATCTGTATCCCTGAAACAAGACTCTCATATTTTAACTTGATGAGAAGTAGCTGGCCAGCCATGTTCTAAATGATCAGACAAATAACTGGCTACTGGAAATTTAGTTTTGAGTAGCGTCCACGGGAACAAGATGCAGTACAAAGTGAATCTTTCCCAACCAAGATCAAGGCTGTTTTCCACTGGATAGTCTATATACTAGGATAAAATCTGTCCCAGTTTAACACAATTTTTACATGAATTATATGGTAGGCAGATAGCTCACACATATCACAGAAAAATACAACCTTTTTTGGAGATAGTAAGTCCAAAGCCTATTAGTTTGGATAACTTATGCCTATCATGCTATTAGAGAACCATGAGCTAGACTTTTTGGGAATCCATCCTCACACATCACTATTTGGAGAAGAAAAAAAAACCACCCCACATTAATATAGTTCTACTTGTCATTTATTGTAGACTTTTCAGACCAGAATACATGATACATCACAGGCTTGGAAAAAACTACTATGGATCCTTGTTCATGCTACTAGATAAGATAAAATATTTAGAGAGAATTCTTAATATTTATCCAAGCTCTGCTTTCACAAGCACACACTTTCAAATTAAAAAAAAACAACCCACAACATTTGTTTCTTACTTCAGAAAAAGTTGCAATGTTTTAACATTGGCATTAGCAGTATCACACATGCCACTTAACCCACCAGAAGTACTTTTATTTGATAATAATACAATCTCTTCACTAAATTAAATTTTTACTACATAGGATTTCACTAGGCCCATCAGTTTAGTCACAGGTACAACTCTCCTTACAAACCAAGTCAAGTGAATGTCTTCCCACCTCTCTTGGAATAAAATTAGATGTTGACAGTTACGTAAGTGAATGACAGGCCATCAAAAATTATTCTTTATCATCATGACAATGATGGCTATTTCTAGGCTATTTCTGTTTTCTAGGAAAGAAAAAAAAAAAATACCAATATCACTGTGGGATGCAATTCACTGCAGCAGTAGTAATAAATTGTACTTCATTCTTGAACTGATCTTAAAAAATATCTTTTTCAGAACAAAATTATTTTAGAAAATGGAATTGCTAATTTTCTTAGAAGTTTTTTAAAAAAAACCACATGATAATTCAACCAATAGTCACATTACAACTTAATACATGGCAATAAGTTACGTCAAATGTTATGAACTACCATATAGTAAAAGTAGTTGGGAATTCTAAACATCAGAAAACCATGTAGTTACAGCTATGAGAGAATTCAGGCAAAATTTTTGAATTCTGAGAAACTCTTTCAGACCTCTGAAAAATGAGAAGCTAAAAAATCTCCCTTCTGCAATATTTTTCAACTCACAGACTATTATTAAGATAACAAAGCATGTATTCCCATGTGACTTTTAAAAATACGCGCCAAAGTTTTTCCTGATGTGCTATTATGTGTTCAGGTCTTCTTCCACCCAATATGCACATGAAATCCTTCTTGCACGGAGACATCTCTGACGGAAAACTTTCCATCCAAAAGAAAATTATGTCATAATTAGATCAAAGCTGAAACTTTAATGGGACTGTAAAACAAAGACTGGAAAAAACCTTCATATACATCTGGAAAGGACACAGTACAACATATTTTACTGGGTAGAGCGTAATTTACATTTAACACATCCAACCTAGTTTTTAACTTTGGAGATACAGGCACACTAGCAAGTACTCATCTGATAACAGATCCCAACTGATAAGTTTCCTTAGAAACTACTCAGCTCTGCCACTATTTTTCTTCTCTGTCCTACAGATACAGTAAAAGAACTTTTGAAGTTCAGTCCTAATGAAATGGAAGCATATCTATTTTAGATCTGTTTCTGTTGGTGGAAAGGTATTTTACCTACCCTAAATATTCAAGACCTAGAGTAAACTAGCCCTTATGGCCATGCCACAGATAATCTGCTCTCTTCTGGAAATAGTCATCTTGAAAACCATGTCCCTGAATAACTGGAATTTTCAGATATTCTGCACAGTATCACAGGTACAAAACAGCAGAAGCTAAGGAAACTGGGGATAGATACTATCTGGGAGAAAGAATAAATCTCCTCTTATATTAACTTGCACATGCTTAAGCCTCATATTAGTACTGCATGGCACATGTGTACATGAATAAACCAACTAGCAAGAGGGATAGCATTCACAGAAGATACAAAATTATGTAAGAACATGAAGACCTTTAATGAAGTCCTTTCTACAGTAAATCAAAGAACCAGATATCATTATCACTTAAGAAGTGAGCCTCAATTCAGTTTGTATTTGTGGTTGCATTATGTAGCAACTGAAACAGATACGTTGTGCAATACACATGAATACAGTAGTTAAACTGAGTCCCCATAAATGATACTGTAAATTTCTTTATGCCTTATGAAATTTACAAGACAACTCTGATGCAATATTACTTTGAGAAATCTTAAATGGCTGCTGCTGTTAAAGCTTCTGATGTGTTTTAACTTGTTCCAAGCTTACCAATGCTGAATCAGACAGCAAAGCAAATTTGATCCAAGGCAGCAGATACCTGATCTAGCATAAAACCTTTATGGTAGAAGCAAACATGCATCAATTTTTTACACCATTTTGAACTTGCAGAGTAAATTTTACCAGATCAACACATTCCACATCACTATGGTAACTCTTAGATGGAACTACAAACCTTAAAGTAATTCACTGCATCAGGTACTAAGTTTAAGTATCTAACCTATCAACCTTGTTTTGCAACTGCAAGTGCCACTTTTGCTCTCTCACTGATATTCTTATTCAAGATGACCTACCGAATTTTCAAAGTTGATATGTTCTGAAAAGAAGTTATCAGATCACCATAAAACAAAAAGAAAATTATGCTAAGTAGAGCTACTAAAAAAACCCCAACTTTCCAGGTGTCCAAGCAATCCACTTAAAATCATTTTGACCAGGTATTCAAGACAATCAGGTAATACTGGTCCATAATGGGCAATTTGAACCAGACAGAAAACTGATGATCAATATATTTACCTACTTCATACAACAAGCCACAAAAATTCCTTGACAGTATATGAGGATGAAGACCTTAAAGCTCCTTTAAGAAAACTAACCTATATTTGCTGGCCAAGAACAGCAGAAAAAAAAGCAATCTGCAAATGCTTTGCAGATATGTTGCAGCAAAAAGAACTCTCACTCCTATGACAGAATCACAGCAGCAGCTCAGGAGAAAGATGAAATTACGAGGAGGAAACAGATAGATCTTGCACCCTAGCACAGAAATAACATGCTCACTGAATTAAGATACAGATGCACCTGTTATCTCATGAAGAGACACACCAATAACATAAGTTAGCCCTGCATAAAGTCATTTGATTGCTGCTGCAGTGACCACTGAGGTTCAGAGGCAAACAACCTTGGGCAAAAGCATCAAACCCAGCCTGGCTTTCTAAATATGTGTAGCAGCATGCTTGAGTTACCAGATCTTCCCAAAACAAATAAACAAAAACCACCTAAGGGATAACTACGGCACAGAGGTATTTCTTCCAGCTCAAGACCCCAGCTGGCTTCAGCAGAAATCGGAAAGCATCAACAGCATCAAAGTAACACCATATGCTCAATGTTGCAGCATTGCATTTCCCGAAGTATATCACTTAACTTGCATTGCGAGGATTTTTCCATTCTTTGCAGTAACCCAGCTTTCTGTTAAAATCTCTGACATCAAGTAAAATTACATCAGTCTAGTCCTTAAGTTGCTGTCTTTACTGACAGATTACTTAAAGTGTATAGATAATACCTACCTTAAGTCCCAAGCATTGTATTCTCTCAGATTTCTTCATATTTCAATTCCAGTAGGTTCTGCTTTCCCTGACTTCTACATTTATTTCAGTACAGTATTAATTTTTCCAGTTAAGTTTTACTAAAATGCGTCCACACAAATTATATAAAGAACTGAAAAAACTCACCCTAAAACAACAAACCAAACCCATTAAGAACTAGCAACTAGAGACAGAAGCATCTCTTCTGCAAGGAAAGGCTGAGAGCTGGGGCTGTTCAGCCTGGAGAAGTGCATTCTCAGGGGGGATCTCATCAATGTGCATAAATATAGGAAGTATAAGTGAGAAGAGAATGGAGACAGGCTCTTCACAGTAGTGCCCAGCAACAAGATAAGAGGCAGTGGGCAAAAACTGAAATACATGAGGGTTCTTCTGAACATCATCCCTCTACTGTCAGGGTGGCCAAGCACTGACATAGGTTACCCAGACCTCCATCCTAGAGTCACCATCCTTGGGAGATAGCTTTTAAATATCTGGACACAGAATGTGTCCACAGGTTGAAAAAGACCTTTAGATCATCAATTCCAACAGTAAACCTAACACCACTAAAAAATGTCCCTCAGCTCCACATCTACACTGAAGTATCTCCAGTGATGGCAACTCAACCGCTTCCCTGGGCATCCTGTTCCCGTACTTGGCAACCCTTTCAGTGAAGAATTTTTTCCTATTAAACAGATAAGGTTTAGGTTGGATAACTTGAGGTCACTTCTTCTTGTCCTGTCACTCAGTACTTAGGAGACCAAACCCATCTCACCACAGTCTCCTTTCAACTAGTTCTAGAGTATCATAAGGTCTCCTCTCAGCCTCCTCTTGTCTAGACCCTCAGCCACCCCTCACAAGGCATGTTCTCTAGACCCTTCACCAGCTTCATTGCCCTTCTTTGGACACATCAGTCCTAGGCAACTGGCTCTAGGTGTCCCTGCTTGAGCAGGAGATTGGACTAAGTGACCTCTAGAGGCCCCTTCTCACATCAACTGTGTTTCTGTGATTATTTTTGCCATGATTTCTCTTACTCCAACAGTTTTGTCAATTGATAGAAGAGCTGATAGCTCTCTTCTTGAGCATCAAAGCAAGATGAAAAAGTACTTGTTATATAAATAAGAAATTCTTATTATTTTTACATAATAGTATTTCCTTCAATTCAACAGTGAAGTAATGAGTTGCATCACTGTCATGCAGCACTACATTGCAGGAAGGGAGGAAACAAATTGCCTCACCCCTATGGTGCACTGGGGAGAGAGTTCCATATTTCTCAAGGGCTTTCTCAGCTCCGTCTGTCTTAAAAACAAAAAAAGTCTTCACAACTTTTTTTTAACTTCTCATCCAACAAACTCAATGCACTTTGTGCCGTGTCTCAGGCTTCTCCATCAAATAAAAATACAAGGCCTAAAGCCTTTGCTGGATCACTTGCAGTTTTAGCCTATGCCACAGCATTCACAGCTGGTTTCTCAGACCTTCATCTTTACAACACATTAGAAAACCAAATACAAGTAACACATTGAACATAATGAGTTACAACTTGGAACATTCAACAGCGTAAGATTTTATCATTTGTCTTTATATACTCACAGAAAAGAGACTTCTGATGCTGTGTTTTACATAGCCAATTTATATATATGGAACTAACTCAGAATTTGTAACATCTTAGTTTAGTTTGAAAGCACGAGAACTTCCTGAAAAAAGATTTTGTTCTAAGTTTTCATTAATTCTGAGCTTATAAAACACAGCAGTCCAGTATTTACAAATTTTAAATTACCAGAGATGACGGTCTGCACACAGATCAGCTTTCAACACAGCTTGTATTAATATCTACTTGACTTGCTTGCAAACACTAGACAATTTTTTTTATATCAGGTAATCAATCTCATATACAATTTGCAACAAGTGCTCTCTTATCCGAATAGAATTTACATCTTCAGTCAAGAAAAATACAACTCTCAGGGGAATAAAAGCTACATGAAACTCAATGTAACTTATACAGAATTGAAACCACTCACAGGTTTCAACCAAGGTTAAACTTGCACACAGCTAAAGTAACTACAGTGCTTACTTCACTTCTGCCTTCCCCAATACAGAAAATTAACAGTAACTCTTGCAAAGAAAGAGATCATAAAGTCAGGACTTAACCAGCTAAATTCGCCATAGCATTTCTGTAAACATTTTAAGAGAAGAACAAGCAAATAGGTTATCTTTTACAAGGTAAAAGATAACATAGATACATGGTACACTTGCTGCTTGGTGATAACTTGGTATTTGCCTGCCTAGGACTAATCTGTCTTTTGCTCAGCAACATCACGTTTATCTCATGCTACCTCATCTTGTGATTTCTTTGTGCAGTTATACCCTTATGGGAACTAATCTGTCTTCTGAACCATCTATCATTACATCCCAAATCATCCCCACAAAGATAACAGCCAAAGCTTAAACTATCCAGTCATCCATTAGAAACAGCTTCCAGCAGAACTGGATTCTCTCATTTGACAAATCCAACAGTTGCAGAAGTCTTACATTAAGAAGCTATGAAATGTATGTCACGGAAAACTTTTCAGAAGTACCAGTGCCAGTAAAATAGATGGCGGGAGGAGTATTAATACAGCCACAGCTGGATAAAGTTCACCTGGCTTCTCCATCACTTGATCCAACACCAGAGCACTAGAAAACCTCTCAGATTTTATTTAGGCATTGCTGTTCTGTGGACAGTCTGCAGTTAACTTGGCTCTCCTTTCCTTCAGCATTACACACAAACCTCTTTTAAAGACATACAGAAAACAGTTAAAAAGACAACATTCAGTCTTTTCCATCCACCAATACCAGCAGCTTTGACTACCTATTTATCCGCAAATTTCCATTCTGTCCTTAGGAAGAAAAGTCCCTTTCTCAAATTAGAGAGTAAAATCACTGTCTTACCCATGGGTCATCATTCCATCTCAGGATCTGGAACAGCAGCCAACAAGACAATGTAGTATTTGCTTTCATTAGGTAACAAATGAAAGACTTGAGCTGACAACAATAAGACACCTAACAAGGATCTAGTCATTAGAACATCAGAAGTTATTTGTCTTCTCAGTTTCTATCCTATTTAGACTGCTATTTAAGATGAGATAAAATGAACTGCTTTGAGGTAGCCCTGACCTGATATATATTCATATACAACAATTATCTGGGGAAACATGGACCACAGCAAGGTCCTGCAAACAGTCACAATGTCTGTAACTCAGCATTGAGCTTTGTCACAATAGTATAATCAATGTGCTCTTGGGGCTTTTTCCAGTAGGATGCATCTGAATTTCAAAGGCTACAAGCAAAATTAAACATACTTCACAATATCTGAAAAAAAAGAATCCCAAGTCATAAACAGAGCCAGAAGCTTAGTATGGAGAAGTAGCAATCATAGAATCATAGAATGGTAGGGGTTGGAAGCGACCCTTTAGAGATCATCTAGTCCAACCCCTCTGCAGAGCAATACTTTGTATTTTTTGTATTCAAGGAATAGCTCAGTGTAACTTGGAATCAAGTCTCCAGAAAATCATAAACAATTTTATTTTAAATATAACTAGAAACAAACTACCTCCTGGAAAACATAAACATAAGTGTTCAAACCCCTACTTTATAATTTTCATTAAAGCTATTTCAAATTTTGAAAATATTGAGCTTTCACAGTCATAACAAGAGAGTCAGATTTTAAGACTAAAGGTGCATCCCTTCAGGAAAGGGCATTCACCAAGCATAACAACCTAAGGCCATCATATTAATCACATTAAAAAAAAAAAAAAAAGATGTCTTCACCCACTATGCTCAAGCTTGAATTATGGTCAGATGTAGATACAGGGAAACATCTGAGGTTTGGGAACACAGATGAGATATTTGAGACACAGTTTTAATTCTAAATTTCAAATGTCTCCATTTGTTCTGTACTTTTTTTTTGCTAAGATTATAGGGAAGAGGACACAAGGTGCTAACCAAAGCCTTGTAAATAATGTGGTATACTATATGAAGCTGGGACCTCCAAACCATACTGCTCACGAGTAGCATTAGAAAAGCAGTATGAAAACGGTCTTGTACATGTGGAGCTACCAATAGAAGAAGCTGTCATAGAAGTTTGGAAAGATATAGCAGGGTTACAGGACATGAAAGATGACTGTACACAAGTGCTATGTATCTAAAGCAACACTGTTGAGTTCACAAAATGAATTTGCATTGAACTACAAGGGCAAATTTACTAGCAGAACATATATTTCCATAGTCTTCATTACAATATATCTTAACCTCTGTTTGCAGCTGTGACATTGCCACTGCTGCAAAAAGGGTGTTGTTGCAAAAAGAATAAGAAATCCTAGTCATCTGACTATCACTTGCTTTTGTGCTCTGAAGCACAGTTCAAAGACAAAATAGCTTCTTAACCACTAGCTGACCACATGACGTTAGTTGTTTAAATCCTGTGATACTTCATTAAAATCTCTTTATACCAGTCTGTCAAGGGTGGGAAGAAAAAAAAAAAATCACAAAAGAAAATCCAGCATACACTCAGTAATTTAGCTTGTCACTTCTCAGAATCCTTTTAGGCAACGAACATTTGTACTGAAATTCTCCCATTCTGTACTGGAACACACAATATAAAAGTTTTCCATTGCTCCGTGGAAATCCTCAGGCAGCATTCCAAACATACTTGACATTCAATAAGTACTGCCAGTCACACTTTTTCTGCAAACTATCTAAAACATCAGTGTAAAAACACATAAATTAATCTAACTTGGAGGCAGAGAGAAGCAGGTGCAAAGCTAGTGCTAAAAAGAAATGCTTACTTCAGGTACCGACACTAGATTTATTTTTTTTTTAATCTGACCACATGAAGAATTTTTCTTTACTGAAGCACAAACTTAAGTGACCTTGAAGTGGCAATCATGCCAAACTCTGCTACTTTCTACATTAATAGTTTCCATGAAGGAAACGATTTGTTTATTCTCAAACAACTTGTGGCATGTTAAAGTGAGAGAAAGTGTCTGCACTACTCTCGCTTGATTCTCTGCAAGTCTCCAAGTGAGGAATGTGCCACGAATGCAGGCACAACAGACTGGACCTCTACAAAACCAAACTTTTTCATGTAAGAAACGGTTCAGACTTACTAGTGGTTTGGACCTGAGACTTAAACCTCTACCTAAAATAATACAAGGTGTTAGAAGAAAATTGAAAAAAACTTTTGCAAAGAGCATATAACTTTCAGCCCATCAGAGTTTTCCACAATCTGTTTTTTAACAGTTGAAAATTGGCATAAATTTAGATGCCTGAGATTACTGGCTGTTAGGTTGACAACACTGTTACTATTGGTAGCTCGTTGTTAGACTCCAGACAGCAAGTCTGAGGGAAAGAAGTTCTAAAGTCTATTTGAGCTACAGAAAAATACTTTTTTTCTGTTGTTCTGGATCTGCCACCTTTCAATGTCACTCAATGTGAACTGCCTTTTGAATCACTGTTGAGACAAAAAAAGTCCTTGGAAAAGCACACTCTAACTTGTAGATAGCAGATTTCAAGACACACTTAACCCTTAAACTAGCATGACTTATTTTCAGCATAACTCAGTATCATTAAACCGCTCCAACATTTTAGTCCCCCCACCTCTCCATCTCTCCCGCCCTCTTTTTTTAATAGTGATGTCTCATCACCATCTATCTCTCAGCAGGTCAGCATAACAATCATTAAGATGCTCTCACATGTGTGTACGTTTGTCTGAGATTACAAGAGGTAGGTTTTTTGTGGGTGTGCCTAACACCACAGCTACACATGCTGTTGCTTTTCTATTTGTATGTGAGTATGTGTAGTATCAATAACTGGAAACAACCTATCATGTTAACAAAGAAAAGCGATTGTTTAGTCAATTGGATGTATTGACTAGAATCCCCAAGGAAGTTGCTTTTAATGAAACAGAAACGCGTATCAGTTTGAAGCCTTGAGGCGTAAGTTTTTCCAACACTGACCAAGTTTACCATGAAGATGACCACACAAGCTCTCAGATGGACAAAGCCAAATATGAAATTCTAATTATTCATAAAGAAGATAAAAATAATATAAAGAACACAGCATGGATTTTAAGGAAAAAAGCATACAATTTTAAAAAGATATTAAAATACAATAACAAGTTGAAAGTTCAGATGTCTGCTATTATCCCTGACACTTAGATACCATTAGTTATTTCTAAATTTTAAGTCTAATTCCATGTCTCTGCAACAAATTCTTAAAAACCAAATACAAATATTATTTAAAAGATGCCTTTAGGTGTTTTAAAAACACACATACACATAAATAAATCTTTCAACTATCTGCTAACCACAACTCCTTTCATTTCATCACTCTCCCACAAGGTTTATTAAGTCCTGCAGGTTTATTAAGTCCTCCAAAGTCAGGCGGCTGGACAGCTTCTCTCTGTCAAAGCCACTTCCACCAAGTTACCTCCTTTCTAGACAGTAACTTTGATAAGATGCACAAGTAATTTTATTGTAAGCTCTGTGCTCTACTATTAAAACTCAAAAGCCTTTAAGCCCAGCTATGTTATGATTTTCCAAGTATCTGCACTACTCTTTCCTCACAAAAGCTATATTAGCTCAGTATATTTACTGCTTCCCAATTCCAAATACCACAATGGTTAGCAAGTATTTGGTAAACATGTCAGCATTCCTTATGGGAAACACTGTATGACCTATAATTATATGCATTGTATGCATGACCTGTAAAACTCAGACCTATCCTTGGATGATTTAGCCCTTCCAATGCATCAGCAGAAATAACTTGCTGGCTCTTGACACCACGTTTTTGACAACATTTGGACTTTCAATGTAGCAGCCGTGGCTTAACTAACACCCAACTCTTGCTTCTAGCAGGATATGACATCTCTTGACAGTAGACACTAAGACAGGCACTAGAAACTCCGAGACAGTAAAAGACTAAGAGTGAAGCTTTGATCTCTCACATTTCCTCCACATTTGTAACCGTCACAGAAAGCCTGAATCGTCCTACCCCAGCCTGGCAGGCAGGTTACAGGAAGAGAGAAGCGAGACAAAACGCCTTCCCCAGCTGCCCAGCTTCCCTCGGTGACACTCATCGGCACAGGCCGCACCGTGAGGCATCCCCGCCCTGCCCCGGGTGCCCACCGGCGGCGGCCATCGCTTCCCAGACAGCTCTCCGCCCATCTGTCCCTTTCCCTGGGTCACTTACTGAGCTGCCCGGAGCCGGGCTCCCTGCCGCCTGCTCCCCCGAGCACGCTGCCGCCCAGGGCCCCGCCGGCTGGCGGCGTGCCGCTCTGCCGCTCGAAGTTGCCCGGGTTGGAAAAGAAATCGCGGAGCCGAGGCAGCTCCCGGCCGGTCTCCAGCAGCTCCGTGTGCAGCTCCAGCGCTGTCAGCAAGAACTGGTCCCGCAGAAGCTGCGCCGCTATCACGTCCATCGATACCCGCGGCGTTTCTCCCGCGCCGGCCCCGCCGCCCGCCTCCGCATCGCAGCCGGCGTCGCCCGGCGCCGCCGTGCGCAAACCGGGCAGCTCCTCAGGGCTCTCCGCAGCTGCCGTCGCATCCCGCTGCTGCTGCGGGTATGGCGGCCCGCCCGGCTCGTTACTGCTGCTGCTGCCACCGCCGGGCCTGGACTCCTCGGGCTCGTCCTCCTCGGAGTCGCTGAGGAAGGGGTTCACACTGCTGCCCCCGCCCGCCGCCGCCATCTTACAGCCCGACACGGCACGACCACTGCCAAGGCGCTACTTCGGCAAAGCCTGCGCAGAACCGCCGCGGCCGCAGCCGCTTCTGGCGGAGTCGGGGCCGCTGCCAGCCCCCTTCGCTGCTGCGGGCGCTGCCGCCAGCGGCAACAGCCCCTCTGTGCCTCCGCCACCGCCTCCTCCTCCTCAGCCGCCTCCCACTCCCACCGCTACCGCTTCCGGATCGCAGATCTCGCGAGAGCCCCTTCAGCCAACCGCGAGCAGCTCCCCAGCGCGCAGGCGCGGCACCTCCCTCCCGGCGTCGCACCCGCCCCGTCCCTCCGCACGGGAGGTGCCGGCGGCGGCTCGGGGCGGGGCGGTGCCGGGGGCGGAAACAGCCAGGGCGGAAGCGGAAGCTGCGGCGGCTCGCGGCGGGGCAGAGGAGTGAGTCCTAGCGCGTGCGCACTGAGCCGGTCCCGGCGCGGGGGTCAGGGGTGGGGGGGAGGGGGGGTGTCGGCGCCCCGGGTTGGGATTTCTGCCTCTGCCAGCCTACGCCTCCCGGTCCGAGGAGAGCTGTGGTTAATCATGAGGCCTGGCGGCGATGGTCCATGGGGCTGCTGAGGAGGGGTGCTCTAGGTCTGTGTTTTAAAGCCTGGGCTGGGGCCCAGGTCCTTGGGCAGCCCTCAGCCGACCACCTGCCTGAGTTGCGTTGGCTCGGCCAGTATGTAGCTGCCTGTGTAAGGCGGCTCCGTGTGAGGCACCTCAGGCAGATGTGTGGGCAGCCTCCCACATCGAGTGTGAGTCAGCATCAAGCATCAGGTGGGCCTGAAGCGAGGGAGGGGGCAAGCATGGCTGGTACCAAGTTGTGTATATGGAAGTGTGATTCTATCACTCTTAAAAGATGTTAAAGTCTTCGTTTGTGTGTTATCTGGTGAGACACTTGAAACTGAAGTGTTACGAGAAGCAGTGTTTGCAGCTGAAGGAAGTTCAGCTCCTGAGAACTGATGCAGTGTTAGTTTCTGTTCCATTATTTTGAAAATAAGTAATAGGAACTCTGTGTAAAGCTCATTCAGTAGGAGTTACTTGCCTTATTGGATGAACAAGAATTTGCATGGCTGATCAAGGAACTACTAGAGCAACTGATGGAGAAGAAGAAAAGTCTATGGAAGGTGGAAAAAGAGCATGATCACTTGAAAAGAGTATAGGAATGTTTCCAGACCATGTAGGGATGAAAACAGGAAAGCTAAAGCCCTTTTGTAATTAAACCTAACAGGGGATGTAAAGGAAAACAAGAAGGGCTTCTTCAAGTACATCCATAGCAAAAGGAAGACCAGGGAGAATGTGAGCCTGCTACTGAATGAGGATAGTGCCCTCGTGATGGAGGATACAGAGAAGGTAGAATTACTGAATGCCACTTTTGTTTCAGCCTTTACAACCAAGTCTAGCCCTCAGGAAGCACAGTCCCTAGGGAACAGTGAAATAGTCTGAAAAGTGGAAGACCTTCCCTTGGTGCAGGAGGATTTAATTACAGACCTGTAAAGTAAACTGGACCCGCTCAAATCCGTGAGTCCTGATGGGATGCACCCATGAGTGTTGTTGTTGTGAAGGCAATAACCACTCAAAGACGTAGAGGGTCTAAGTAATGCACGTGCAGAGACGTACAGGGGCAACGTAGTACAACCACCAGAGCTGACTCGAAGCCACCCTTCCTTTGCTAGCTACCTCCTTATATGCTGCTTCTGCCCATGAGATCACCCAGGGCCCAATTGATTAACTTGCAGCACCTGTTTCTGAAGTAGCATGCCAGCTGCATTAACTTATCCCTACCATCTTTATTCAAGCTGGCTGGTCCAAGCTACGTCTGTGCCTACAATTCCCCCCTTTTTCTTTTTTGAACCAGCCAGCCTTTAGCAACACATTTCAGAATTAAAGGTACATGAAGAAAACATAAATATTTTTACCCATGGCCATGAGTTTACAACAAAAGGTCAATAACAGCTACATCGCTGAACAATACAATACAGAAATCCATAAAGTCAAAATAAACAATCTGATATGTGTTGGTAGGAGGGACGCACACTGGCAGGAAGGGATGAGGTCTTGGTAGCTCCACTGATATTTCTTTTTCCTGATGTAGTTCTGGACTTTTCTTCAGATCCTTTAGCATGCTGATCTGTGAGCATTATCAATAAGATGGAAGTATCTCTTCATCTGTTGGTCATCTTAAGTTCTTTAATTCTTTTATAGCTGAAGGAATTTACAGCAGCCTAAGTGGTGCCACAGTTGCGAGGGTTTACATTTTAATAGAGTGATGGATTGAGGGTGGATCACTTGGTTCTTTCCTCAAGATTGTTTTTTCCATTGGTCTTACAGTTAAGTCCTTTCTGTTGATGTGGCTTGATCCATTTTGCCGGAATCCATCGGGGACCTTGATCTGTAATGACACAAGCATAGCCTCTTCCCCACGTTAACAGATCTGCAGGTCCTTGCCACTCTCCAGTAGTGGGATTCTTATACCAAACTTTAGGTTTGTCAGTAAAATCCAAATCCCGACTCATTTGGGCAAAGTGTGTTAATGCCGGTGGTTCATTCCGGTTTGCCACAATTCTGAGATGATTCATTGTATAAAGGGCTTTCATTAGTCTGTCTTGAGGACTCACCCCCTCTTCCCCCGTTTTTTGTTTTTCTAGAAGGCCTTTTAAGGTTTGATGTGTCCGTTCAATAATGGCTTGACCGGTGGAATTTCCTGGGATACCAGTAGTATGTTTAACACCCCATAAGTTTAGAAACTTACGTGTTTTACTGGCTATGTATCCCGAGCCATTATCAGTTTTTATCTCTCTTGGAACACCAAGGACAGCAAAGCAACTCCTCCAATGTCTTATGACGTCTCGAGAACTGTCACTGGTTAAGGCTGTGGCCCAGACCATGGCTGAATAAGTATCAATAGTAACATGTATACGTTTAAATCGCCCAAAAGGAGCATAGACAGTGATATCTGATTGCCATATACCTAATGGTGCCAGACCCCTGGGATTGACTCCTACACCTAGGCCGATCTGATTCTGGCATGCAGGGCACGTGGAAACAATACCCTGAGCGTCCGATATGGTCAGGTCAAACTGCTTCGCCAGCATTTTCGCACTTTGATGAAAAAAATCGTGCGATCTTCGGGCTTGAGAAAATTTGTCAATTATTGGCCCCGTAGGTATCAATAAAGGAGCTGCCACTATCCTGTCAACAATTTCATTGCCAACTGATAGGCCATCTTTTAAGCCCGAATGGCTTCGAATATGTCCAATATAATAAGCAGTTTGCCGTTCATTTATCTGATGCCAGAGTCTCAGAAATAAGTTATACAGATTCTGATTAGAGATTTCTTTCAACAGCGCTCTCTCTAATCGAGTGACAGCATCGACCACATAGAGGGAATCGGAGATGATGTTTAATGGGACGTCTGACCATTTCTCAAAAGTTTTAACTACAGCCATCAGTTCCAGCAGTTGAACTGAACTGCCTGGGGAGTGGACAGTTAGATTTTGCCATTTTCCATTTTCCCACCAAACCACTCCTGCTTTGGCTTGGATCTTACTGGCGTCGGTAAAAACAGTCAGGCCTTTAACGGGTACTGCTGATCTCAACGGCCGGTCTTCCATTTGAAATTTAACAGAGAACAATTTATGGGCCGGATAATGATTATTTATAGTTCCTGGATATGACAATAAGGCCCACTGTAATTCATCAGATTGTTGCAGTGCCCAGTTCAAGAACTCATCTGTGAGAGGAACGAAAATGATGTCTGCCTCAATCCCTGCTATTTCCAGCAGACGTTTCCTGGCCTTAACTATTATTTTTGCAATTGCCTCAAGCCTTGTGGTAATTGTTTTTTGTAAATTATATGGCAAAAATATCCACTCCAAGATCCTCAATGGGTCTTTCGCTACTGAATCCCATTGCATCAAGATTGCCATTACATGCTGGTTTTGACTTATCACAGCAATGTTAATTGACAAGTCAGGATCATATCGGTGACTGTAGTTATTGACTATCTTGCTTCCTATTTTTTCTATTGCTTGGATTTGCTGCCGAGACAGTCTTCGCGCACTATCAGCCTCTACTGAGCCCTTTAACAAAGGCATTAGTGGCGCAAGATCCTCATTTGTGATACCACATATGGTTCGTACCCATTGGATATCACCTATCAGCTTTTGAACGTCTGTTAAGTTAGCAATATCTGTTTTAATTGCCACCTTCTGAGGATAAATGCGCGCATCAGTGATAATATTACCTAAATATTTCCAAGAGGCGTGCATTTGTACCTTCTCTGGCGCGATCACCAACCCGGAGTTGCTTAACTGTCGGTTCACTTCTTGTAGAATGCGATGCTGGTCCAGGTCTTTTCCTGCAATCAAGATATCATCCATATAATGGTAAAATAAGACACAAGGGTATTTTTTGCGCAGAGGTGCCAGCGCCCAGGCAACATAAGTTTGACAAATAGTTGGTGAGTTCTTCATTCCCTGAGGTAAAACAGTCCATTGATATCGTTTTGCTGGCTCTTGTTTGTTAATCGATGGTACTGTAAAGGCAAACTTCTCACTGTCATCCTCATGTAAGGGAATTGTGAAAAAACAGTCCTTTAAGTCAATCACCAACAGGGGCCACTCTTTTGGAAGCATTGCAGGAGAGGGTAATCCTGGCTGTAAAGCACCCATGTCCTGCATCACTGCATTAACAGCTCTTAAATCATGTAACAGCCTCCACTTCCCTGATTTTTTAGGGATAGTAAAAATTGGTGTATTCCATGGACTGGTGGATGGCTTAATATGACCCTTCTCTAGTTGTTCATTTACTAATTCATGAATGTGGGCGAGCTTTTCTTTGCTTAGCGGCCATTGATCAATCCAAACTGGTTTATCTGTTAGCCAGGTTAACTTCAGGATTGGTCGCCCATCAATGGCCGCCATTAAAAATTTTCATTTGACAAACGAAAGCCCATTTGGCTTAAGGCGTCTCTACCCAAAAGCCAAACTGAAGTATTCATTACATAGGGCCTAATTTGCACACATCTATTCTCTTCGCCCTGTATACATACCGAAATCAGGTCTGTGCTAATTTTTGTCATCTGTATTCCTCCTACTCCAACGACAGGGGTGTCTAAATTCTCTAAAGGCCAGCTTTTTGGCCAATAGGATAATGGCACAATAGTAACATCTGCTCCCGTATCCAGTAATGTGTTGTACCCAACCATGTGTTCACCATTTGGATGTTGGAATACAACCGTCTGAGTGGGCTTTCCCTGTGAAAGCGGCACCGCCAGTCTTACCTCAGGTACTCCAGTGGATCCAAAACCACCGTCTCGACGCTTACGACTTCCTGCGAAAGGAACTTTAGCTCTGAAAGGAACTAATTGCGCTATTTTAGTTCCTTTAGGTATATGAACTGGTGGCTGCCAAACTTTAACCATTATTCCAATATTTCCTTCATAGTCTGCATCAATTACACCGGGGAGCACAAAAATACCCTGTCGAGAGGCCGATGACCGTCCTAAAAGCAAAGCGCTTAATCCATAGCCAAGGGGTCCATTAACGTTAGAGGAGATAATTGTTACCTCTGTGTTGTGGATGGTTACATCTACTGCTGTTTCCACATCCACTCCTGCGCTTCCTGCAGTGGCTGATCTGAGGCCATCCAGGCAGCTCTTGGTGTTGAAGGGCGTTTTTGTGTCATCGCGCTCGCCCTTTTTGCGCTCGTCAACCCGTTTCCCTTATGCATTGTTTGTCTGGCCACTCGAGAGCGGCACTCAGTGGCTCTATGGCCAAACTTGCCACATCTGTAACAATTACCGTGAAATCTGCCATTGGACCCAGATGGCCTGGCGGAGCTGTTTGTCCATACCAATGGTCTGGACCGACATTGATTTTTCACGTGTCCTATTTTTCCACAGTTAAAGCACTTTGGCCTCCGATCTCCTTTGTGGGCTTGAACTAAAGGTTTCAATGCTGTTGCCATTGCCTCAGCTAAATGTGCTGACGATCCTACCCTAGAGCAGGCTTCTATCATGTCGACCAAAGTTGCTGTCCGCGGGAGAGCCTGCAGGATCTTTTTGCAATCATGGTTAGCGTTAGCAACTGCTAAGTGTAACCCTATTTCCGCCTTGACTTCAGCCGACATGTTTGGTATATGATCCAGAGCTGCTCTTAGGCGGTCTAAGAAGGTCATGAAAGGCTCATTAGGTTTTTGAATAATAGTTGTATATGAGGGAACTGGCACCCCCATATCAGGAACAATCTTAAATGCCTGACGTGCCAGTGTCTGTGTTTGCTGCAAGATAGCTTCATGCAGTCGGGCTTGTACCTGAGGATCAGCGAATGCTCCTTTACCCAGCATCATGTCTGCTGTGACGACTCGCCGCGGATCTCCCTGTTGTAAGTCCATGTTTTCCACCACCGTCAGATCAACTCTTTTTTCCCATTCAGACTCCCATAATAATACCTGAGTGGGCTTCAGGAAAGTTTCTGCAAGCTTCCGGCAGTCAAATGGAGTCATTAACCCACTGGCAAAAATATGATCTAGTAATGTCTGAACGTATGGGTTGGACAAGCCATATTGCATTACTGCTTTCTGGCCTTCTCTTACCAATTTCCAATCTAAAGGTGCCCATTGTCGTTTTCTTTGTGCTGTTATTACTGGAAAGGCTTGCGGAATAAATTCGCCTTCGATTACCGCATCACGTATGAGGCCTCTCCATTTCTTAGCCGGATCATAATCATCTGGACGAGGATCTCTGAGTACCTGTGGGGATGAAACTTTAATCTTTGTTTTGGTTAATTCATTAATTCGTTCCAACAGCTGATTAGCTGTTGCTTTTGGTTTTTCTATCAGTTCCTCCAGCTGGGCCAAAGTGTGTTTCATATCTTCTCCATGTTGTATTAACTCTTCCTTTAATAATTGTCTTTCTTGATCTTCACTAGAAGTTGGGGGTGATGATGGCAGAGGAATACACTCAGGGATTGATGAGCTCAGGGGCAACGGCATATCATTTGTAAAACGTACCTTCCGTTCTCTGTTAGGTACTCCTTCAGGTATAGCAGAAGGGTGGGATGGGGCAGGATGGTGAAGGGTGGGTGGGAGGGGAGGAGAAGCAATGTGTGTATTCGGCTCCTGGAACGGTGCTCTAGGGGGTTCTGGGGGAGGTGGGCTCACATCCATGCTCTCCTCTTCCAGAGGTGGAGCCGAGGGTATTACAACATTATCCCCTCCGAAGAATCTCTGAGTATTTTCTTCTAGAGGTGGAGCCGATGGCACTATAAAGTCACCACCTCCAAAGAATCTTTTAGCATCCACTGGGAACGCAGATGGTGCAGCAGCTTCTGCTTTCATGGCAGCAGCGGCAGCACGCTCAGCTTCTAGCTGGTGTATAATGGATGATACCAATTTACACAAGCCAATAGCATTATTCAACATGTCTCCTAGCTTTTCCCAGTGTCCTTTTTCATATACTTCTTGGGGGGAAGCAAAGAGATCCACTTCCTGACCCCATCTTACAAGCCTTAGCAAAGGCTCTCTTTCATAATTGAATCCTTTTTCCGCAAGGATATGCTGGAGGGTGTCGATAGGACTTTCCTCTTTGCTTAGCATTTTTCCCATTATATCAGTTTGCTCAGATTACTTGCCTTTTCCAGCAGAAATCCAAGTGCTTTTCTGCCGAGGGTTCTTGATCCAACCGATTCAGCGAATCACGTCGGGGTCACCAAATGTTGTTGTTGTGAAGGCAATAACCACTCAAAGACGTAGAGGGTCTAAGTAATGCACGTGCAGAGACGTACAGGGGCAACGTAGTACAACCACCAGAGCTGACTCGAAGCCACCCTTCCTTTGCTAGCTACCTCCTTATATGCTGCTTCTGCCCATGAGATCACCCAGGGCCCAATTGATTAACTTGCAGCACCTGTTTCTGAAGTAGCATGCCAGCTGCATTAACTTATCCCTACCATCTTTATTCAAGCTGGCTGGTCCAAGCTACGTCTGTGCCTACACATGAGTGCTGAGAGAGCTGCTGATGTTATTGTTAAGCTGCTCCCCATCGTTTTTAAATGATTGTGGAGCACAGGTGAGGTGCCTGAGGACTGGAGGAAAGCCAATGTCACTCCAGTCTTCAAAAAGGGCAAGAAGCGGGACCTGATAAACTACAGGCCTGTCAGCCTCACCTCCATCCCTGGAAAGGTGATGGAACAACTCATCCTGGATGTTATCTCTAAACGCATGAAGGAAAAGATGGTTATCAGAGGAAGTCAACATGGATTCACCAATCCTGCTTGATCAACTTGATAGCTTTCTATGATGGCATGACAGGCTGGGCAGATAAGGGGAGAGCAGTGGATGTCATTTACTTAGCAAGGCTTTCATCACCACCTCTCATAACATCCTCATCAGAAAGCTCAGGCAGTGTGGCTTGGATGAGTGGACAGTGAGGTGGGTCAAGAGCTGGCTGAATGACAGAGCCCAGAGGGTGATGATCAGTGGCACAGAATTGAGTTGGAGGCCTGTGGCCAGTGGAATTCCACAGGGATTGAGTTTGGGGTCAGTCTTGTTCAACATCATCATCAATGACCTGGAGTCATGACCTGAGTATACCCTCAGCAAGTTTGCTGATGACACCAAACCGGGAGGACTGGCTGATTCCCCAGAAGGCTGTGCTGTGATTCAGCAGGATCTCAACTGGCTTGAGAGTTGGGCAGAGAGGAACCTCAACAAGGGCAAGTGCAAAGTTCAGCACCTGGAGAGGAACAACCCCATGCACCAGTACAGGCTGGGGATTGACCAGCTGGAGAGCAGCTCTGCAGAGAGAGACCTCGGAGTCCTGGTGGGCAGCAAACTAAACATGAGCCGGCAATGTGCCTTTGTGGCCAAGAAGGTCAATGGCATCCTGGGATGCATCAAGAAGTGTGGGCAGCAGCTAGAGGGAGGTTCTCCTTCAGCTCTGCCATGGTGAGGCCTCAACTGGAGTCCTGTGTCCAGTTCTGGGCTCCCCAGTTCACGAGAGACACGGAACTGCTGGAGAGAGTCCAAAAAAGGGCTACCAAGATGATCAGGGGACTGGAGCATCTTTCTTATAAGGGAAAGACCGTGAGACCTGGCACGCTTTAGCCTAGAAAAGAAAAGACTGAAGGGGGACCTTATTAACACAAGTACTTAAATTTTGGATGTCAGGAGGATGGGGCAACACTTTTTTCTGTGGTTCCCAGTGACAGGACAAGGGGTAATGGGCACAAACTGGAACACAGGAAGTTCTACTTGAATGTGAGGAGAAACTTGTGAGAGTCAGGGAGCTCTGGTACAGGCTGTCCAGGGACAGTGTAGAGTCTCCTTCTCTGGAGATTTTAAAATCCATTTGGCACATTCCTGTGTGACCTCATACGGAGGAACCTGCTTTAGCAGGGTGCTCGACTGGATGATCCCTAGAGTTCTCTTCCAACCCGGAGCATTCTGGGATTACTGAGTGCAGAACTGGGGCTGGAATTTTGGTAATAAAATAGTTGCAATGTTTAGTGGTAATACTGAAATCTAGAAGCACTATTCAGTACTGTGATTACAAACTATTCCACTCCTGTTGTGATAGTACGCTATACAAGACCACTGCTTTCCTTCCATTTTTAATTTACACAAATTTTTTGTAAATAGTGTGATCAGTTTTGCTTTCTGTCCTGTAATAAACTTTGGAATTTTTTTACTAGCTGAATATATTTTATGTTGTTGATCTACAAAAAATTAGTAAGTAGTGAACTGTAAGCTAGTAGCAGCGTTGCGTAAAACGGTAATTTATTGAAAAAATTTTAAAATACAACTCAAACCACAATAAAAATAATAACAAAAAGATGTTACTGCTGCTGCACCCTGAAATTGGGAAACCTTAAAGAAATCTGTGCCTTTTTCTTTCCTTTCTGGAGAGTGAAAGCACGTTCAGTGTGAAGTTACATAAAGTTGTCATACTGACATGCTGCCTCGCAAAAATAGAGGGAAAAACTTACTGAAGTCCTGTAGCACCCTCTAGTGGCGATCGACCATGTTTACACGTGACTTGAAGTTAGGCAACGTAGTTCAAACGCTGAATTCTGCCTCTCTTAAGAGACTCAGTTCTGCAAACTTCTGCATGTTGTTACAGTAAGGACTAACTTTTTTAATTCTGCCTCACTTAAAATAATGTAGAAGTATTTTTCTGTTTCGGTACTTTGAAAAAAGTTTGTTTGGGTTTGTAAAACCAATTGAAACATATACAGATGTCACTCAGTTGCTCCCAGATAATTTCTAGATGGCTGAGATAATGTTAACAGAGATGAAATACCTGTTCCAGAGCTGAACAATGTAGGGGGGAAAACGGGATTTTAACAATAAAAGAAGTTTCTTATGCTATACCAAAACAATGTTTTGGGAGACCTGAGAAGAAAACCTGATAAGGACAGTGTAGTACCTTAGAGGATGTGTGAGGCAGAAGAGGCATGACTTCTGGGAATAAAGCGTTATCTAAGTCTACTTGAGGCCAACAGCTACAATTTATTTTTTTCATAAATTATTTGTTAGGCATTCTGAGAGAGGCAAATTGTTCATCAAGCTGCTTTGTCTCTGACTGGAGTGAATGTTTCCTTCTAACTGCTAATGGATGTGAGTTCTACATTTGAAGAGCAATGTACCTAAATAATCTCAGAAAGCTTAATTTCTAAAAATGGGTCTGTCAAGTTGAGTATCCAAAATACAAGGACCTTGTGGAGAAAAAAAAAGTTCAGAGTTTTCTGGAGATGGTGGTATATAAATAATTTTTGCAGTCTATGCATATTTTTTCATGAACTTTTAGACTTTCTGTGCTTGAGGCGGAAAACAAGTAAAAAAAAAATCAATCTTTGCTTCTACTGTGTTTATTTTTGCAGGAGTGTTAAATATTGAGCTAATGCTTCAAAGTTGAATGAACTTGAACATATGATGAGTTTTGGGTTCCCTCTGTGCTGTTTTTTGGTGTCATGTGTGTGTCAAGTGCTTTCTTCCTGTGCTACTCTGGTGCAGTGTCAACTGCTCTCACAGTGAGTGAACACAGTTTTAAGTCAGGGTATAAGGGATTTTATGTTTTGGCTTCTACAGACAACATTGATTTCATTAAAAAAAATAATTCTGCGAGATCCATATTGGTTTGAGTTTGGGTTTTGAGTTTTGGTGGTTTTTTGTAATGAATACTTTAAATGTATGAATTCAAAGTTCCAGTGAGTCCTACAGTGGAGTAGCTTGTTTTCAGGTGATTGGAGTCCCAGTCAAGGCACTGTGAACAAAATAATGGAAGAAAATCTGAAGCAAATCTGATTTCTACTTTAAATTAATGCAGATCTGTGAGTTGTCTTCATTAAATCCTCTTGTAAAACTGAGTTACCTGGAAGAATCTTTGTCTTTACATGTTTATTTAATACTAATTTTTACCCCCTTTCAAAAGAAATTTAACAGAAGTTAATGATTTTTATGTTTATTTTCACACCTTAAAAAAAGCCCAAAACTTCAGTGATTTGTAAACTCTCTAACCTCATAATATGTTTTGCTATTCTGCAGGAACTGAATAGTGGAAATGTTGGTAGTTTGTGCTTAAAGACTTCTGCTGTTTCTCTGAAACTGTATCTGTCCCATCCAGTTTTGAGGGCATGTTGTTTTATGGGAACAGCATGTATCAGTAGCTGACAGTTACTTGTGTGTTAAGTACAGACATAGCTTTACCCAGAGAAACTGACTTTAGAAAGTGTTTGTTAAATTACTATTTGAAGCAGCACAGCAGTGAGATGGGGCTCTTCGAAATATTTTCAGCCTCACCAAAATGTGATAATGTCCCATGAAGTCAGAGAAGGGTCTGAATTAAACAAAATGAACTCCCCAAATCCCTTTGAATCGAAGTTTGACTGTGTTTTTCTACCTCTAAACCTGTTGGTGTGAAGCATTACTGTGAAAACTGGATATTTGAAAGCCTACCATCAAAAATACAGTGAGAAAACACACTCAGACTAAGGAGTATTTTTAGAAAACTTGTTCAGGCTTCATGATGTGTGCTTTATGTTTTTTGTGAGAATGAATAGATAGGGGGGAAAAAGCTGTTACAATTGAGCAAGGAGAAATAATTGGGGAATAAAATATATGACCTTTTATGACAAACACTAGAGTACCAAGTTGCTTGGGCTTTTTTCACCCTAGTCTGGAAGATGGAGCATTGTCTGGAAATGTAGGCTGCACAGAAAGCTGTTGTAGACAATAACAGACTGCTCTGTCTAAGGTGTTTTGCTTTACCATGCCTCATGGTGGTTAAGGGGAGTGTAGATGGGGAAGGGAAATGGTGCACTGAAGTATGAAAATGATCCTTGTAAAGTTGTTTTTGAGTTCTGAGGTCTAAAGGTGCTCAATTCAAATGAAAAGCTGTTTTTCCTTAATTTAACTGTGTTTTTTTATTGAAAGTGTGTGGACTTCAAGAAAATTAAGGCCTGGCCTGACATTGAAAAGGTCTTTTTTATTCCTGTCACTGCAGAACCATGGACTGACTTGCACAGATGTTGCTATGCTGACTCCATCCTGCTCCTCTGTGCTTTTGAGGGTTGCCTGCATCACCTTATTCCTCATCAATTTAGTAGTTGCACAGTTTTGCAGAAAATGCTTTATATTTTACTTATACAGCTTGCTGTCCTTCACTCATGTTCAAAATATGAGAGAGATATGGTGAGAGATTTGAGATGGCTGTGGAGGAGGTTGTGCAAGAAACTTTGGTGGTGTTAATAGGAATAGAAATAGTGTGAGATGGAGGCTTTGGAGAACAAAGTAGAAATCTTAGGGCACGTTTTGAATGTGCTGACTTAGTGGTGGTGGTGGTTTTGTTTTTCCTTGAAATTATTTTCAGTGGAATTAATTTTCCAGACTGCTTGACTATACAGTTGTACAAATGTCTGTGACAGCCCAAGGAAAAAGATTTGGCATAGGAATAAATGAGCTGGGGCAGAGGAGGACAGAGAACTGTGCAGCTCTCTGCAGCTGTACTGGCTTTGTTCTTCATGCAGTATTTATGATGGTGAAGACCTCTTATTCTTCTGCTATACCCCTGACAGCCGTTTCCATATAAAATACCTGTTAAAATATATTTTATATATTTTTAATACCTTGCTATTCTGAAGTATTTTGGAAGACATACAAGCAATTTTCTACAGATGGTATAGTACAGGCAAATAACTGCTACACAGAAGTGAATAATAGATTTTTTTTTCTATAATCTCAAAACTAGCTGGTTGTGTCCTCCCTGAGAGCAGATACTAAGATAGGTAGACTTTACCTTTGGTGTATGTCTTATAGTAGTAATTGTCATCTCTATGCAATCTTCTGCCTACCAGTGTTGTACTGGTCTCCTCTTTTACCAGGAGAGAGATTGAGAATCTACAAGTGATTCTCCATTTTGGGAGGAAAATGTAGTATGAGAACTGGAGAGATGTTGCCTGTCTGTATTCTCCAAGTTTCTGGGTATCTGTCTATCAGTTTCCCTCTTGTTTTCTGAGTTGTTTTTTTCTACAATGAAGCTATTGGTTTGGGTTTGTTTTTTGGTTTTGGTTTTGGTTTTTTTTTTCCCAAAACCAGATTCAGTGATGGAAAGTTTTCATTTTAAATCATCAGTGCTCCATATTGCAAAGAAGCAGAAGACTGATTGTTTCCAGGAGTCATTTAGTGTCTCTATTATTAATTAGTCATCTGAAAAATACAGATGTCTCAGAGAAATGAGAAGTGGCTCATCTTTGTCTTAAGAACAAATGTAAGCTTACAGAGTTTCAACAGATATCATAAATAATAATAAATGTTAATTACTCTGTTAGTAGAGATTGACGTAGGAGCAAAAAGAACTTTGTTCCAAAGTGATTTTAACTATTATGAGCTGCAGCAACTGGTAATTTGAGTGAGTTTTGTGTCTTTTGTGTGCTAAGAAAATGCGTTCTGTGTGAACACTGTGCAACTAGGGCTGCCAGTGCAAGAGTTAAAGAGGATGTGACTCCTTTCATCGAATCATACATATTAGACCTCACAGTATCCTTGGATGTGCTTACATTGCTACCTGAAAACCTGAATGCTCCCACGAAGGTGGTATAATCCGTCCTTTTAGTATTTTTCTGCACTTCACAACTTGACTATTGCAATTTTTTTAATGGTTTGTTTCATGTGGCAATTGAAGGAATTAGAGATTTTATTTTTTTTTTCCTCCTGTGCGTATGTCTGTGTGATGAAGCAGTACCTCCCGATGGTGTATTTCCACGGTAGGATTTCTCAGGGCTTTGATGTATCAGGGTGTTGCATCCCAGGTCATGCCTGTGAGCCTCAGCAGCTCCGTGGGGCCTGGGAGCGCAGCAGGACCCTGGAGAGCGCCTGCGGCGCGTGGGGCTGCGTGGCCCGGTCCCGAGGTGCAGGGGGCACTAGCCCTCGCTCCCTGCCATGCTCACAGGTTGTCATCACGTGCTCTGCTCATTGATGGATTGTGTCATATAACGCGTCTCTGGCGTGGACTGTTGTCCTGAGGCATGTTCACTACAGATGCAAAGTGAGTTTTTGTTCTCTTACCTCCATCTGAATCAACTTTTCAGTGAACTGAAGTTTGGTAGGTAAAGATATATAAAATACCAGTTATGCTAGCCAGTTGAATAGTACTTGATTATACATTTTATTCACTTGGCTAGCATAATGAAGTGCTACTTCTGAGCTCATAGACTTCAAAATCCTTTTTTAAAAAAATGTTTTTGAAAGGGAAGGAGCCTGCCAATTGATTATTTTATTTCTGTATTCCCTTTATTAAAAGTATTACTGTATGCTTAGAGGATTGTCTTGTAGTCCTTTTTTCCCTTCAAACTGAAGCTATTGGCAAGTTGGCATTGAGAGGCTTATGTGTGAGATTCAATAGATGTAGCTTGTTACTGTTTGACATAATTCTTGCTTGGTTGCTATGGATAAGAAAATATGACTTATTAAAACACAAACAATTTTGGTCATTTAAAAAAAAATCTTTCTTATTCATACTGGCTTTTATGGAACATACTTTAATCACTGTTTGTTTGAGTTTTTTTGTCAAAGAGTGTTTTCTTCTCTGTGTGTATACAGAATGCATTTCCAGGCTGGTTTTGCCAAACTCAGTACAGCTGCAAGTTGTTCTTTTTCCATCCTTTTTCCTGTGTGGTCTATGTTAATGTTTATTGCCCGACTGTAAAGAATTTGATCCTTGTCCCTTTTATTGCTAAAGGGAAGAACTATGTTGCTTGTGTTGGTTCATGTGCTTTATTGAAAATCTCTTAAAAAAATATCTTAAGAGGGTGTTCAGCCTTGGTTTGTGAGGGAGGGCTCCAACGAGATGGCCACACTGCTGTGGCAAGCTGTCTTTCTTGTGCTTGCATTCTCTTAAGTGTCTTTTGTCCCCTCATCCTAGCAGCTGTGGAAGTTGCTGGGCTGGATTCTGTTTGATCCTCCCAGGCTAACATTCTTTCACCAAAAGTATTCCTTGAAACATGAAAAATCTGTCAAAAACATCTCCAAACAGGGCAAGAAAAAACAATAATAGGGGAAAAGAAACCAACCTTATTTTTTGCAAGAACAGATAAATCTGAGTAATGCAAGACACACTTGGCAGCACAAAAAGAATTAAACAGTCTATACTGAGATGAAAATATGATGTTAAGCTGTAGAACAGTTGTACTTGAAGAAGACTTGCTGATAGGAGTATTGCTGAATGACTCATGAATCAAGACATACCCAAGAGGATTTGCAAATACTTCCTGGAAAGAGGCATAGGCTGCAAAATCATATTGCCCAGTGAAATAGCTTATTTGTAACAAAACCACTTAGGGTTTATTGTTGTGTTTTTTCTGAGTTCTGACTCTCTAGGTGCCTGCATACTGAGCAGATGTAATGTGGAAATTCTACTCTGTTTTTTCTCCACTTGGCTAACAGATGTTACCAAAGGGTGATGCCCTTGTTTTCCCTGTCATGCCTCAAAGCAGTCACCACGTTCTGAAGAGGTACCCCTGTTCTCTTTGTCAATGCTGTCCTGTTGTCAGTGTTTTTAAGTATGTTTTGTGCCTGGGAGACTTATGGATACAATTTCCCATGTTTATGGGATAATTCAGAGAAAATGATGTAGGCTAACATTGAGGTAAGTGATTTGCTATACATTCAAGTATTAGGACACTTCATGCTTTACTGGCATCTTGCAGGCCATAGTCAAATTTCTTCTTGAAAAGTTTTGGCAAAAGGGACTTTTCTAGGCAGGCAGAGTAATTTTGATTATCAAGTGATGTTAAAAAGAAAATTAAATATTCTTTGAGCTCTTTGCCTCAGGTTTGGCTATGCTTTACTGAACCACATTTAAAATTTAAAACAGATGTCATTTGTTATTATAATCTTTAAAATGCTCAGTGAAGATGTTGAACATAAAGTAATTTTAAACAGATGGTTTGAATTACGAAAGCCACTTCGGTGCAAGAGCAAGTAGAAATACTGTAGTTGCAGTTTCATTGTCTGGCAGAGCATGTTATGCCTCAGTAGAGAAAGAAAATGAAATTTTGGAAAGGAATAAAAGGGACTTTGTCATTATCCCACTTCCATGTATAATCATACCATGAATAGAAGTCAAGGTGAGGATTTGTGCCTGTGTTTAAGTAGTGTGTAAAGATAAGAGAGTTACTCTGAGACTGGCTGGTAAGTCTCTGGTATAAATTAATTTGTGCAGTCAATAGGTGTATGTGCTGTGACAGCAGGAATGATTTTATTGCATTTCTTGACTAGTCTAACTCTTTAAAAATGTAAATAAGTGAAAGAATAGCATAGGGACTAATAGTACCATCTTAGATGATATATAACTGCCATACCATGCAAAATACTGTCAGACCACACAACTTTCACTTTGCTCCCCTGCCCCAAGCAAAAGTATCATTCTTTATGTACAGACAAATTGTACAGTCACCACTTTGACAATTTAAATTATAAAATATACAATACTGTTTAGCTGAAAAATGTGTTAGTCATCCAGAAGCATAGCAGACATTCCTGTCTTTTTGTGTTAGAAAAAAAGCAACTTGCCAAGGCCACTAGTGCTTATTGAAAATGCATTTCCAATGGATTTTCTTCATCTTAACCAACAGACTTGACAGTATTAGTGAAGCATGGTCCCTCTAAAAGAAATAGCTAATGTATCTTGAGCTCCCTGTCTTGACACTTTATTATCCTTAAAAAAATATTCCTGCCAATGAGGCATATTCTATGTAGTGTTTTGTCTATATTTTATTGCATATGTGAAGAAAGAAAAATAGAAAAGGGAAGTGTCACATTTCTCATGAAGAACTATATTGTGTTGTGGTACCAGTACAGTTTTCTTTGCCTTATAAATAATGCTGAGAGATTATAGGTTCAGAAGAACGCAGCTTAGATGTAGATTACTTTGGGAAAATGTGGGCTGCATTTAATTATGTCAGGCTTCCTGTTAAGCGCTGAGGGAGCTGATCCAGCTTGGGGCTGTGGATGAAGCTTCGGTGACATGAGTCAAAAATAGATAAAATAAAGAAAGTCTTGTCAGCAAGTTATGGATCAACTTGAAAAGAGGGAAAAGTTCATGTGAAACAAACTGCCTGCTTCTTGTCTCTGATGTCTGTGCTTAGCTGCAGATTGCAGCTGTCCCCTGCCACTGTCATAGGGTGTTTTAGTTCCAGCTAATAGCAGGAATTCTTTGTATTGTTTTGATAGGTGTGAGTACAAAGAAAGAGGGAGTCTCTTCATCCCATCTGCCATGAGCCAGGAGCTGAACTTTCTCTCTGAAAAAAAACCCCACACCAACTAAAAAAACCTTTTTTTAATCTGTGTGAAGCGTTTTGTTCTGGAAAAGTAATTAATTGTGATCATGAGGTTCTCACTGCATTTTTTTTGTTTCATCTCTTAAAGAAAAATGTCCTCTGGTTCTGCCTTATCTCTCAGAATGATTGCATCCCTGCATCTGCTCACTCTCTTCTCTACTTGTGTACAACAACTAATAAAGTGAGAAGCTCTGAAATCTACTGAAGCCCCTGGCATAGCCTGGGCTGTGCTGGTTTTTGACTTGCTCTGTTCATGTGGACAAGTTGTATTTAACAGGCACTGAATAGCTTGGTGGACTTTAGTACTTTCCTGTTAAGGATCTGAAAAAGGTCCTTATTTAAGAATCCATGCTGGGTTTGTGGCATTGGCTCCAGATTGTTTGAAGAAAAGTACTTTACTGGGTAAATACTGGAGGTTGGACAGTATCATTATTGGCTCTGTATTTAGTTTAGGAGATGATGAGAGAAGGAGAAAAAAAAATCTCATTTTCAGTGAGATGTCAGCCAACTTGAGAGATGGGCAGAGAGGAACCTCAAGAGGTTCAACAAGGGCAAGTGCGGAGTCCTGCATCTGGGGAGGAACAACCCCATGCACCAGTACAGGCTGGAGGTGACCTGCTGGAGAGCAGCTCTGCAGAGAGAGACCTGGGAGTTCTGGTGGGCAGCAAACTAAACATGTGTCAGCAACGTGCCCTTGTGGCCAAGAAGGTAAATGGCATCCTGGCATGCATTAAGAAGAGTGTGGCCGACAATTCGAGGGAGGTTCTCCTCTGCTCTGCTCTGCCCTGGTAAGGCCTGATCTGAAATACTGTGTCCAGTTCTGGGCTCCCCGGTTCAAGAGTGATAAGGAACTTCTGGAGGGAGTCCAGTGGAGAGCTACCAAGATGATAGACTGGAACATCTCTCTGGCAAGGAAATGCTGTGGGACCTGGGGCTGTTTAGCCTGGTGAAGGACAAAGGAGGACTTGTTCAATGATTATAAACATCTAAAGGTCAGATGTCAAGAGGATGGGGCCTGTCTTTTTTATGTAGTACCCAGTGACAAGACAAGGGATGGAGCACAGGAAATTTCACTTAAACATGAGGAAAAACTTTTCTGTTCAAGTGAGGGAGCTCTGGCACAGGCTGTCCGGGGAATCTTCTTTCTGGATGTTTTCAAACCCACCTGGACATGTTTCTGTGTGACCTGATCGAGGTGAACCTGCAGGAGGCTGGAATGGATGATCTCTATAGCTCCCTTCTAACCCTGATCATTGTGTGATTCTGTGAAATATAGAAGGAAAAGAATAAATCTGAGCCTGGTACATAGTTTACTTGCTGATCTGCGTCTGTAGAGGAGGTGAATTGGCTGCCTGAACTGTTTCATAAAAAGCGGCGTGCTTGGATGCACAGTAAGAAATAGCATGTGGCAAGTAGGCTGAAACACGCTCTTCTTTTATCTACATGACTCGAAGCTTCTTTCTCTCCCCCTGATGTGATAAGCAATGACTTCATAGAACTAAGTAGAATAATGCAATTGGGATTTGGGCACAGGTCACGTTTTGCTCTTTGAAAATAAAGACTGTAGGAGGTACCGCATTAAGTCACTTGCTAGGGGATTGTCTGGGAAAATATCAGAGGACACAAAAATACTGAGATACCCTTTGCTCTAAGTTTCCATGACAAAGATGTAAGACGTATTTTGAAGTGACAGTTTGTTTATCTGTTTTTTGGATGATCAGACACCTGAGGGCAGAGACATTTTTGCATGAGTAATAAATACTTAGATCTGGCTCCTTGTCCTCCAAAGTGAAAAGGGCTATGTGTGTTTAATACATATCTATTTTTCTTCTGTTGACAGGCTGTTGCTTTTGCTTCTTCTTACAAGCTAATGCTTAATCCACTTTTTTTCTTTTTATCCTTGTTATTTCATCCTTTTAGCATGCTTTGCAAGGTTTATGCCTTGAACCATAAAGCACTAGGCTCTCCACAGAAATTTATTCATGATGACTCTTGTAACAGAAGGAGAAGGAGAAAACTAAGGGACTCTTTTTCCTTTAGGTGGTATCCTGTAGAATCTGTATGCCATTTTTATATCTTATGTGAGAAAATTTCATTTATTCTTCATGTAAGACACAGAGCAATAGGATTTAGATAAGCATGTTTCCTGTGGACAGTGCTTAGTGCTGCCTTCTCTGTGCCAAGAAGGTTTGAGGGATATTTGAGTACCCAAATTTTACTGGGTTAGCTGCCCTCTCCTTTTCCTGGCAAGACAAGCATACCAGAAGGCTGCTGATGCTTCCATTTGCAGCTCCTGATGCCAACAGGCCAGTCTGAACACCTGTGGGATCCCGTTCAGCCTCTGACTCACACATTGGACCTGCAGGTTCAGACTGGCTTTGAAACCACTCTGTCAAATGGTCATGCAAAAGCACAAAGGAGGAAAAAAAGCGGAGTGAAAGAGATCTCTGTATGGCAGAGGACTCAGGTGAGTGAAAATCTATGTGTTTTCAAATTTAGAGGTGCTGTCAACTAGTTCCAGCTATTCCTACACTGCACTGGTTCTGTTGAGGCTGTATTGACTGATAGGTAATGTCCCTCCTTGGACTTGCAGTCTGAGATCTTGCATTGCATCCTTGAGAACACAGATCAACTGATGATTTCACTCCTCTTGGAAATGGGTGGGGGAAAAAAAGGTGTAATGTATATCATAGGCAGAAAAATCCAAATGTCCCAGGAGATCTGCACCTATACTTTTCCACAAATCTTGTTTTTCCTAAATCTCCTTTTTCAAACTCATGAAGATTATGTCCAGATCTTATAAGGAAAAGGATATTTTCAAGACAAATATTTATCTTTCTATCTCCAAATTGATGGCCCCTAATGCAAGAGTGCAATGGAGGAGAGATGACCACAAGAGTACAATTTACACTTCAATTAAGAGATACTCATCTTTTTCTTCTGTTCATGCCACAAAACACTTGTAGTTGCAATCACACAATACAAACATTGCTTAACATGAATCCTCCTTTTCTATGGAAGTCCATCCACAAATCCCAGAGCTCCCTCTGTCTTTTACCTTCGCTTTCTTCCTTGATGGTTTGCCTTTTGTCATTGAGTGATCCATGGTAAATCAACGTTTAATAGTAGGGTTCCAGGGTATAAAAGGCTGCTCAAAGAAGAGATGAGTTTTTTTCTCTGTTGCCTTGACATGCATTAAGCTAATGATTCTTCATATCAAGTAGCTAGAAATGCATGGACAAAATTATCCTGTTCCACAGTGGAATGAAAGATGATAGCCCATCGTAGATTTAAGAAGTTTAAATACCTGCAAATGAGAATTCAAGTGACTTTGTAATTTCCAATTAGAGAAGAGGATTGTCCTCCAGGATGTATTTTAACACTTGAAATCCAAAAGTTTACAATTAAATGTTGACAGTGAAATGCTGGTGGTGTCAGCTCGATTGGCCCTAACTTAGATTGTAGCTCGGGTCACTACTTTGTCTCTCTTTCTGGGAGAGCTAAAGCAGTCTTTATTTCTCTTACTTGTGTAGGTGCAAACTGAAGACTTTTGAATAGTGCCTCTGGGTGCTGTTTTTATTTCTTTGGGTCCTTCAACACAGAGTCAAGCCTTGTCTTTCCCCTTAAGCAGCATGTCAGTTTGAAAGGACTAATATAAACAGTCATTATTTTCTGATAATGTCTCATTGCTCTGCTTTGTCAGGTCTCTCCCACCTGCCCCATTCAGCTGTTAGAGAAGAGAATCACTTCAAGAGATGCCATCCATGTACTTGCTTGCATTTCTTTCATCCTTGATAGTCAAATATGTGTCAATATTGCAGCCTGAGAAGCATGAGAGCGTGCTCCAAGCGGCATAGCATGTGTAGAAGAGCTGACAGAGGTAGGAACAGACTTATAGGAAGTTGAGTTCAAAAAAGCCTGGTCTTGTCTGTTTGTCCGGCAAGGGTAGAATGGGTGCTTTGGTTTGGAAGTCCTATAGAAACCCTGGCAGTGATAAAGAACTTCCTTTTCTGTTTAAAACCCCTTACTGGAAATGTTCTTCATGATTGTCTGAATGTCTGAAGAGGATGTATTTAACAAATCAGTGTCTTAAATGAACTTTAGGCACTTTGGGGACTGGTAATGACCATGTTTAGTTGTCACTTGATAAAGATGAAAAGGTGTAGAATGTCATGAGTGCCTCTCTAGAATTGCTGTTGACTGTGTTTAAACTTTACTCTTTAAGTTGGAGCCTTCTATAACAACAGATGAGTTCTTGTTTGCAAAACCTTGCCTAAAGGCTTAGTAGTTTGAAAGCAAGACTGCTGTTAGGAAAGGGTACCAGGTACCATTCTGGCATTCAGCTGAGATGCACTTAGGAGCTTTCCAAACACTTTATTCCTCTTGCAAAGTATTAGTAAGCTTGACAATGGGATGCTCTTTAACAGCGTTATGTCACAGTGACAAGGCACAAGGTCATGCATTAAAGGAGCAACATAAGCTAAGCTAGAGACAGCAGTGTCTATGAAGGCTGGAACAGTTGGATATGTTGTGCTCTGATGAATAGTCTAGTGTAATGTAGTCATACTGTGGTTAGAAAAGCAAATATCTATTTTTGCACTCCTGTAGATCGCTATAGTCTAAGATGCAATAAATTTGAATTCTGTTGATTGTACTGTTTTTGCTGCAACCTGGGGCTCAGGCCTGAGGAGAGTTAAAGGCAAAGAGTAATAGCTAGTTCTGAAAACAGATTAGGTTACTAATACTTGAATTAGAAGAATTTAGAATATGTTAAGCTATAGGATTGTAGCACTGGAAGTATACAAAATTAAGTATCTGATTGAAATAAGTACTTTGTGTAGTAGGGTGTTTATTCACATCAGTTTAAGGCATGAGTACTTTGGATTCTCTTATCAAATACATCAAAAGAAAAAGCCCTATGGAAAATAAACCAGATTTAATAAAATGAGGTCTGATGTTAAACTTAATGGTATTTCTGTCACTGGAGTTTCATGTATTTAAATTAATGTAGGAGCCCTGAGTACTTAAAAATATTTACAAATATTCCAAATCTCTTGGCATCTCATTTGTAGACATAGAAGCATGTAAGTTCCTGATTAATGAGAGGTTTTTGTTTGATCACTTAAGCGTGGCTGCTATGAGTCTCTTCAAAATGTTGTATTTGGTTATCTCAATCTTATGTGGCTTTGTCTCCAGACCTCCAAAACAAGAAGTTACTATAGTAATGTTTTTAATTAGGTTTGAAATGGTTGCATCTGTGTTTCAGTAGGGAAATTGAGTGGAATTGGAAATTATGGTTAAGTTACATACAGATCTGAATTTTCTTTGCAAGAACAAGTAATAATATCTAGTATCTTTAAATTTTTTTACTATGTAGGGTTTTTTTCTCTGATTTTCCTGTTCTTTTAAATTTCTTATTTTAAGAAACATCTTTCAGACTTCAGGTTATGTGGTAGTGAAGCCTTTTTCTTTATTTGATAAGAATAGTAGCCTTACTGTGTGGTGGCAGTATCTGTCCAGCTACTGGAATTGTGTCAATAACACGATAAACATGTATTGTTAATTAGAAGCACCAAATAGATTATGAAACAAAGAGTTTCTTTTCGAGAGAGGTGTCTATTTACATAGGTAATTGAATATCTGAACCTTCCAGGCTGTTAGGAACATTTATTTCTATATGGGCGAGTGGAAGTGTTGTTTTGTTAAAGTTGATAATTAGCTAATATTGAAATAACTAAGTTAGCAGTCAGGACAGCACTAATAGTACTTACTGAGAACTAAGCCTCATTGAGGCTCAGATCCCACACTTAATTGAGTCAACACACATATCTGGTTGCCTTCAGTAGGCATCATATGGACCTCTCAGTACACATGGCAGACACATTTCCAGCGCACTCATTATTTATCATATTTGTATCCCTAACCTGACTTCAGAGAATGACAAGGAAGAAAAACCATTCAAAAAAGGGAATATCATTATCCAGAAACATAATGCTTCAGCTGTTGTGCTTTTATCATCTGTTTTATAAGAGGAATCGTGTTCTGCACTCAGCAGAGTATCTTTGCTCTTTTAACATAAATTTTCTAGTTCTAGGTAGAATATTACAAGCCCAGGATTGACATTAAAAAAGCAAGTTTGGATGGGTGTTTGCTATAGGATGGCTTTCCCTAGCTGTCTTTGGTTGCATTTGCCTGAACAGACCACACCACTGTCATGCAGTCAGCTGGTGGAGGGTAATATGTTTTTGGAGATGTATTACCTCAGTCATCTGTCACTGATGTAGGTAACAAAAAAATGTAGAATATCAGACAAACTGACTTGATTCAATGGTCTTTTGAAGCCATCTGATACCCCACTACACAACAAAGGTGAGTTGCTGAGACATCGTGACTATCTGAATGTCTGAATTACCTACACAGGGACTTTTGACCAAAACTGATGGGAAAAGTCTTGTTGGAAGCAGAGATTGATTATGGCTCCTGGGTAATGACTGTGATTGTGGTACTCCTGTTCTATAACAAACAAAATAAATACTGGTCTCATAAGCCTCATTTGCCTAATTTTACTTTTCTCACTCCCTTTCAGTGTTGGACTTTGCCAGCCTGCTGTTGCCATGGGTATACCAGTCTTCATACTCGCTGGTCTCCTTGTGCATTGTGTGTTCTTGGTTTCCATTTTTGACATCTACTTCAGCTCTCCCCTGGTTCACGGTATGACTCCTCAGCAGACCCCACTGCCGCCTCCAGCAAAACGTCTCGTACTCTTTGTTGCTGATGGTCTGCGGGCAGATTCGCTTTATGAATTGAACAGCAATGGTACATCCCAAGCACCTTACCTGCGGTAAGTCCACCTGAAAATGCTACTGATCCAGACTGCTCCTGAGACAGCTCTGTGTAATCTTGACGAGAACAAGAGGAACAATGGCAATCATGGTAGCTTGTGTATTGCTTTCCCTCTGCCTTTGGAGTAGCAAACTTTGCAGAATTACACTCTGCAGAAATGCATGGATTCGAGTTGGAGTCCCTTGGTGTCAGTAAAGCTGCTAAACCATGACCAGAGTAAATTGAGTCAATTATTGTCTTCAGAAAAATGTAGCTAGCCAGTAACTGAGTGTGAACTTCCTCCAGTTACATCAGCATGGCATCAATTCTGAAGCCTAACAGACTCGTTAATTTAAACTGTTTCCTGGATGTTCAGTTTAGGAGTAGTAGTTCATTAATGTGCTTGTCTTCTAATTCTAAGCTACCAATGAAGCTTTCTAAGGTGTGATTAAAAAAGATGGCCTGAATGGTTCTAACAGCAGGCTGCCACTTCCTATTTGTTCTACCTTTCCTGCATGCGTGACCCTGCAGCTTCCCTTGTGCTTTTGTGTGTGTAGCTGCTTAATGGAATGATTTGGTTTCAGATTGTGAAAAAATAATCCTGCCAAAAAAGAGTATCAAGTTATATGATTGAGTACTCAAAACTAGTTTTCACCAGGTTTCCTGTTTCTTTATATCAAGTTCATTATTTAATCATAAGAAACTAAAAAAGAATAGTATTAATTAAGACTACTTTTGTGTAATGGCACAGGTCTGGCTTGAATATCAGAGCAAACTCAAATAATCAGTCATTTGAAGCTGTTAGGGGTTTTGCAGTCTCCTACAGAAATCTGTGGAGTCCTTCTTACAGCACTTGCCAGTTTATGTGGGATTACTTGCACCTGCTTCTACTACAGATGCCTGCCACGTCAGTATACCTTTTCACTGTTAGCAGTGAACTTCTGTTTCTTCGACAGTTTCTTCTCTTAGCAGTAAAAGTGTTGGTCTTTTGCCTTATCAACAAGGTGTGAATGCCATAATGGCCCCGTCACTAGGGGCAGTGAGGGGTAGCGTCTCAGAAGGAGTTATAATGGATATTTTTACTAAATAAGTGGTTTGAGTTTTTCCGTTTCAACCATTTAGCATTATCACACCTATCTAGAAAGGAAAAGTTAAACCACTAACAAGCTTCTCCAGTGTTGAGAGGTTTGTGCTTTTGCTGCCTCTGCTTTACTTTGTTGAGTTATGGACTTTCAAAATCTGTAGAAGTAAAACTTTGTCACCTTCACTGAAAGTACGTGAGTGAATGGAGGGCAAGAACTGCTGTGTAACAAGCAAAGGTAGGTCACTGAGTCGAATAAAATGCCAGTAGCAGTTGAAGTTCTGCCTGTATTTTTCTCATTGTCTCTCATTCTGCATATAAATACATATGAATGTGAGTATGTGTATGTGAGAGAGAATGAAAAAAAACCCTAGCAGCATGTTGTGCCTTCTTAAAGATGGAGGGCCAAGCAGTCCAAGGCATATCTTCAGCTCTGTTATGTATCTTTTACAATTCTGAAGCAGGAAGGCCCAGTGTTTGTAACCCAACCTTTGAGCTATACAATTTCTGCAAGTTAACCTCCAAAACAGTTTTACAAGATCAGATGTTCGTTGCTTGAAGTGTTTTGGTTTTTATTCTGTCAAGTTACTGCTGTCTGAACTTCCCTTTTTTAATAATAGTAACTCAAAGTATATGCAATTTAATATAAAGATAACTTTTTTGCACATTCATTCTTAAGTGCCTAGTGTTCAGTCTCTTATCTGTTTTATAGTAGTGGGCCATGTAAGAGCCAGATTACTTGTCTCATCCAGGCAGAGCACTTTAGAAACTACTGCATTGTTAATTAGGAAAGATTAGCTTTAAGTGAGCAAAAGCCATTGCAGCAATGTGCTATAAATAGAAGCAAAGTTTTAATAGGTACATGAAAATAATAATAAATATCCATTAGACTTGGAGCAAATTACTGCCTGATAGATGCTAAATACCTAGTCTTCTCTCTTACAAATATTATTGAAAAATCTGTTTTTCAGCAGTGTTGTGATAGCTGTGAGGAATGGTGGGTGGTCTGAATTGCTGTGGTGGTGGGGGGGGAGATTTTTGGGAAGATGTTTTCTTCATCACCTGTCATGTTTCAGCTGTATTACTGTGTCACATTGATATTCATCATTGGTATATTATGGGTAGCTAATGTTTGTACTGTCAAGGAAATTATTATGTTTTAATGGTTCTTCTGAGTAAAAAGGCTTCAAATCAATTTAGAATAGCTAAATGAATTTTGAACAGGTAAATTACAATTTCTGGCTATATAATTTTTTTTGCCTAGTGTGTATTATTGTTGACTTAAGGTCCTGTGATACAGCCTCACGAAACCAAAGGTGAAGGATTACTTTTCAAATCAATAAAAACCAAATTCTAATTAAAACAAATTCCTGCCTGTTGTGACAAAATGTGAGGAGGGACAAAAGTGTTGGTTTTTTTTTTCTTACATATTCCACTAATGCAAGTGCAATGCATTTTCATAAAATCATAGAATGGTAGGAGTTGGAAGGGACCTTCAGAGATCATCTAGTCCAACCCCCCTGCAGAAGCAGGTTCACCTAGATCAGGTTGCATAGGAACATGACCAGGTGGGTCTTGAAGACCTCCAAGGATCAGAGTTTCCAGTGATAACAAATTAGAAACCACTTTAACACTTAAATTCCATATTCAAACTAGTACATTTTTCAATACAACTAGTCTTAAAACTTAGCTGAGAGCTAGGATTAACATGTCAGAGTACTATATTACCTTTTACATTTTCACTATAATATTTGGGCTATTCCAGATAGTCCTGTGAGCTATCAAGTTAAGCCTATATACTTGCAAGTAGGCCTGAGAACATGAAGTCTAAGATGAGTTTAAAAATAACCAACAAGAAAGCTGTGAATCCCACAGGCTTAGAGTAGAGCTTGAAATTTTACATTGTGGTTTGATTCTAATTTCATTAGTCATAAGTATATTTAGAGCTGAGTATATGGACCTTGTAAGTAACAGTTGTAGAATATCTCTGTTAAAAATGACCTTGCAAAGAATTAACTTCAAATTTACTTGGCTAAAACACATCCTTTAAAAGTAAAGCAAATGCTGTAGCTTATATAATGATCAACAAAAATACCCTTAAAAACTGCTTTGAATATACTCAGAAAATTCTGCTACTTTTTTCTTAACCATAAGTGTAAAGTGTGTCCTGGTGTGTTTTGTTTTCTTTCTTTCTCCCCTTGCACTGACAGTGAATCTTTCTTGTCTTCCAGAAGATGGAGACAAGAAAGCAGCATATGGTAATACTCACCACTTGGTCTCTGACAGGCTCCAGCTGTTCCTATCTTAAGCAGACAAGAGTAGTTTATGAGGCTGTATCTTACACTTGGGCTTTGTCCTCAATTTTCTTTGCTTTTTACCTGTTACAACTATTGTATTTACATAATCCCCAGACAACTTTTATGTATTTCTGTGATGAGAAGGTATTCTCCTTCACTTTGGTGTAATTGCAAAAGAGGGAAGGTTTACTTAAATTTTTTCTATGTTGATGAAATGATTTGCACCTTAGATTTATTTGTTTTTTACTTTCTTTGATACTGGCTTCAAGTATTTGGCCTAGATAAAGGCAGACATTGTGACAAGAACTAGTCATATTTGAACATACTTAATGAGTAAGAGAAGAATGAACTAAAAATCTTTAAGCTAAATGTAAAGAACAAAGAAAAGTAACACCAGGCAGAAACAGTCAGTTAAGTGGTAGGGAAAAAGAAGCTATAGCAAAAAGCAGCAGAAAAAAATGAGTATGTTAATTCTAAGTTTATTAGAACTCCAGCTAAACTGATCTGTTTGCAGTGCTGGTGGGCCTTGATAGTAATGTTCTCTGTGGGGTGTTATAATATAGAACTATTTGCAGGTTTATGTTCTGCTTGTTTTGCTGCACAGCAGGTGGTAGTGAAAATCTGGTTTAGTTGGCAGTTTTACATTTCCTGCCTCAAATCTATCTGTCACTTGTTTTATCTTCAATTCATTGTACTTTCAAGAAGTCATAAGCATTAACTGCCTTGTATCCTGTTTTCAGGGGTATTTTAGAGAACAGTGGCAGCTGGGGAGTCTCCCACACGCGGGTTCCAACAGAATCCAGGCCAGGGCACGTTGCACTCATAGCTGGATTTTATGAAGATGTCAGTGCAGTTGCTAAAGGTATGTTGGTACTAAAGTTTTGACACTATCCTCCAAAGTAAGATGTTTCAGTGATGTGCTGGGCTTCTAGAGGATTATTGGTAAATACTGCATAATGGTTTGTATACCAAGATAATATAGAAAATCATAATTTTGGATGGATTTTCCACAGTTAATAATGATAGCTGTGAAAACAGCTTACAAAAATTAATATTTTCTAGCATGTTAAAATTTAGCATCCCAAATCTAAAAGCAGAAATTTCTTAAGGAGTGACATCTTCATTGTTTTTAATTATCATTGGCCATGTAATGGAAGGATGGCTAAGTACATATTACAAACAAGACGTCAGCTGCAGTCTTAGCTGCATCACTGCTAGGTTGAGTTGGAGAATCAGTTGAGGTTTTTGCTTTATATTGTTATTGTATGTTTTGTCCAGAGGTAGCTATTACTCCATGCATGGTGGTTAATAATGTGGAACAGACTGTCACACTATGGACTTGGGTCTTTGTGTGGTCCTCTGCCTTCCTCTAGGCTTCCAGGTCTGAACACTTGTGTGTTGTTCTGGACAGGGGAGGTAGGAGGAATTACTTGGTCTTGCCCATATTCCTAGTCAAAAGGTTCTTCCTTCTGACATCTGCTATAAATGCAGCAGGATTGTCTGGAGTTTCCTTTAAGAGCATCTCTATATTTCTGTCAGCTGCCTTGTCATGGAAACGGAAGATCTTGAAAGTTTTATTGTGATGAGGTGAAACGTGACTGCTGGAAATGTGATATATGAGTATATCATTTATTGCCTAATGCCAAAAGCTGAGTTCAGACAATGGGGGATTTAGAATTCCGCAGAATTTTAGCTTTTTAGAAGGTAAACCAGCTGTGTGTTTTGTCTACTTGAATCCCTGCAAAATGAAATTAGCTTAGGTTTTCAGCTCACATCTTAATGAATGGGAGACTAATTGCAAGTAGATGTTGAAATGGAAGTAAACTCAAGACTTGCAAAATGAAGTTTGTTGTGAAATAATATAAGGGAAACTTAAAAAAAAAAACCCCAGAACATTTTATATGGACTACTGTTCTTAGCAGGCAATGACAACTTCTGCCAATCCCATTTAAAACCACATATGTTTGTTTAACAGGATGGAAGGAAAATCCAGTGGAATTTGACTCTGTTTTCAATGAAAGTAAATACACTTGGAGCTGGGGAAGCCCAGATATTTTGCCAATGTTTGCGAAAGGTAAGATGGAAATATTGTGAATCTTTAACACATAGTTATCACGTAGTAAAATAAAGACACAAAATTTTTAAGTTGGAGGTGAGGAAATTATTTCCAGTTTGTATATTTATGTATACCTGATTTCTAGTTTGTGAATTGAAGACTGGATGAAAAAAAGAAGCAGGCTTTTAAAGAGAGAATCCCTGTATTACTCATCCATTTAAATAGCCTTTACCTAATTCTAGCAGTATATGAAAGGAAACTCATCTCTAGTTAAAAGGACCTAATGTTTTCCTTTGGTTGAGGTTTAAAGCCTGCTTTTTCTTCCACTGCATGCAGCTCCCAATGAGTTGGGTGATGGAACTAGAGCCATGCTATTGGAGTGTCTGAGCTGGAGAAGTAGCTTATTACAGTTTATCCCGCTTTCACTCCAGAACAATAATACGTAAATGGAATGGCTATATGCAAGTAGGAACTGACTGGTACTATTCCTGAAGCTGAGACCTTTCACCTCAGGTAATACAGTGTGTTGAAGTCTTGTCAAGCCAGTACAATTGGTCTTCAAACATGCAGAGATTGATACGCAACACTGGAAATATTTAAAGGGTCTCCAAGTTTAGTTTCATTTTGTTCTTGGAAGAATGAGGGGAAATATACACTCTTTCCCATAATCTCAGAATAAAACAGACTGCAGTGAAAAGGTGACAAGCTAGGAGGGTATGGTGTTCTGTTCTAAGCATTGGCATTAGCAAATCAGAAAACTGTTAACAGGCAGGATGATAATGGAATCTAACAGTGATTTAGAAAAAATGTGCATAATATTTCTCTTCATGCTTCTTGAACTTTCTCTGAACTTCAGTCTCTTTCTCCTGCTGATATTACACACACCCCCCCCACCCCCCCACACTTCCCCCATTTCTATTCTTTGATATATCCTCATACATTTATGGTAAAATGTAGAAATATCTCCTGATTATTTCCCACTATGTCAGACTACAGTTTGTGTTTAGGAATATTATAATGGTGGCTGGGGAAAGGGAAAAGGTAGTACATTGTCTTTGCACAGATTTTTTACATTTTGGGAGATATGTTTTTTGGAAAATATTTAGGGAATTCAAGAATTTTCCAGAGCCCTGTCCTCCTACTAGTTTTGTTTGAGTAGGAAGATAAGGAGAAGACTTGGAAACAGCTTTAATGTTAGCTGAAAGGATGTGCAAGTGTAATACCATTCTATGAGTGTGTCTCTCAGTATGACTTGTTCTGAGTGGTATCAACAATGTGCACGGGGAGGGAAATGCCCCTGAGATTGAGAAAGGTTTAATGCAGCACTGTATCTGAGAAGTATATTATGTATGGGAAGATGAATCATAATTTCCCATGATAGAAATGTTTATTAACTTCCTTTAGGAGAAAAAGATATTTCCCTTCTTCCGAAGAGGAGAAGTTTTATAACATAGGAAGGACTAGAAGGTAGATTTAGATTAGATATTAGGAAGGAGCTCTTTACTGTGAAACTGGTGAGGCAGTGGAACAGGTTACCTAGTGAGGCTGTTGATGCCCTTTCCCTGACTGCGTTCAAGACCAGATTGAATGGGGATTTGAGCAATCTGATCTAGTGGAAGATGTCCCTGCCCATGGCAGGAAGGTTGAAACTAGATGATCTTTAAGATCTCTTCCAACCTAAACTATTCAATGGGTTTATAATACGGAGATTCCAAAGAGAATAAGTTTATAATACAGAAGAGAATGGAATCAAGTGTTTGTTATTTACTTTTACAAAAAAGCCAAAAGGGAGAGAGTGGGACATAGCTTAATTTCTCTCTCTTTCCATGTTGCAAATTAGTGACGTTACAAAACTCTTCTTGTGTGTATTTTATTAGGCCAAATATTTAGCAATTTATTGACTGTTTCACCACTTTCATATTTCATTCATAAAGCGTATGTAACAGCTGCTGGTTCTTGGGAAGGAGAGAAAAATCCTTTATTTTCTGTCATTGTCTATGTTCTTCAGGTTATTTTCCTGTCATAAAATAAATATTTTGATGAAAAGATTGAGGGTTCTATAGAGAAGGTAAATAAAATGCTTACAGATCTCTTTCAGTATCAAAATACATATGCAGGACATCTATATTTGTAAAAGTCTCATAAGTCTGTGTGGTCAGTTTTTCAGTCTAAGAAGATGTCTGGAGTACCTTTGGAACTGGTGTGCAATTTACTTACATCTTAAGCAAAATGAAAAGCTGCAGTTATTTTCCATAGCGCAATGGCAGCATCAAATCAAATAGAGCTCTGTATTTACTTCTAAAAGACGTTTTCATCCCTGGCTTCTTTCTGCTTCTCTATCCCATCTTTACTTTCTCATACTCAGACTTAAAGAAAGTATTGGGCATACTGTTGCCCACCACCTCTCAAATGAGAGAAATAAAAGAATATTTTGTAACCTTTTGCATAGTAAAGTTTCTTATTTAAACAAACACCAGTTATTTTACAAGCTATGCAGGCACTCCAACATTTTCCTAGTATGACTTCATTTTGTCATGCAGGATTGGATGGGTTTTGTTGGGTTTTTTTGCTTTGGAAGAAATTAAGAGATGGGTAAACAGATGTGCTCCTTTGCTCAGTCTGCAAACTGCATGCTTTCATTTGACTTCTTTGGTGTGGCCCCTCTCAGAGATGGGTCTTCTGAGGTTTGCTGTGACACTGTGGAAAAACTGTACAGAACTCTACAATCTTAGTCCATCATCCATCCTGACAGTTATGGCCAGGGCTTATTTCTTCTTTAGAACTCATCTGTCCACCAATTCGAACTCCTGAATTGACTTTTTAATGTCTGGGAGTATTTCCTTCTTTTTCTTTCGGACTGTGAGAACTGCAAAGACTGTTCAGGGCTGTAAGTAGCAGTTATGTTTCCTGGGGTGTAGCAGGGTAGCTGCACCAGAAAATCTGTGTCAGCTTTGATCTTCCTGACCTGAAATATCTGTATCCGTTGTGTAGGTTTGGACATAATCTTGGTTAAACAGCTCCCTTATACTGGGATGTTAGTTCCTTCGCAAGCCTGGAAGCTTATAAAAGTGCATTATATAATTGTGACAGCCAGCAAATTGGTTATATTCTCTCTGGCCATCAAGTGATTAAAGAACATTTTACCCTGTGGGAGTTAGTCATAGTAGAAATAACATCCCTGAGCTGTAACAACTCAGCCATTGACTGAATTATTTCATTAAACCCCACCTAACTTCAAATCTTTCTTTTTCAGAAGTTTACTTTCTTCTAGGTCTTCGTCTTCCCCACTTCCCATTCCTTTTCTCTGCTCTCCTCTCTTGACAGTGAGTACAGAATGAAGTTGCCTTGTCCAGATGCTGTGTTTTCGCATCAGTGGCTCTCATGTTGTATTTGATGCCTGAACATAGTCCAGTAGTTCTCCTTTTTCTATGAGGAATCCATGTTTTAAATTGAATGCTGTCTTTCTGAAATTGTCCATGTGGCTTTCAATACTGCATTGCATCCTAGAATTGATGTACTGTAATTAAGTTACATGCTACTGTCCTTTTATGTGATGCAGATCGTTTTCCCGTGTAAAAAGCCTCATTATAGGGCATTGTTCTATATGGTTCAGATAAACAACCAAAAGCTAGCGACATATTCTTAAATTAACCTCGCCCCCCACAACCACACGTGTTCAGACAAGTCTCTTAATGTCTAGCTCCTCTGTTAGAGGTTTCTCAGGGAAATTCCTTGTTTCAAAATGAAATTCTGTTTATTTTGCTTTAATTAGGATTTTTTTATATTCTTATCATAGACTCATAGAATGGTAGGGGTTGGAAAGGACCTTTAGAGATCATCTAGTCCAACTCCCCTGCAGAAGCAAGTACACCTAGGTCAGGTTGCACAGGAACATGTTCAGGTGGGTCTTGAAGACCTCCTTTTCCATACTTTATTTCCTCACCTGAGCATACTGGATAACATTCCTCTGGGATGTTGATAAGGTAATGAGTAAAAATGATATTCAGGCTTCAAATTATCGGAAAGTTTAAGGAGAAAACTTTTAACTTCTCTCAGGGCTGTCATTCTTGATAGGTTTCTATTCCTATGCATTGATATTCATGTATTTTTGAGTATGAGGAAAATAAAACTTTTCCTTGTCTCCTACATCATCTATGTTGTTTTTGCAGGTGCTACTGGAGATCATGTATATACTTTTTGTTACACAGCAGAAAGTGAAGACTTTGGAGCAGAAGATGCAGCCGAGCTTGACATGTGGGTTTTTGATCACGTGAAGGTGAGCAGAGAATGTTTTTATGCTGCCTGTATCTGAAAAGCACAGCTGGGTGTTAACTTTGACATTGAACATGTTAACTTTATCACAGAACTAGCAAGTAAGAAGTTTTTGCAAGACCTATTGCTTTGGGTCCTAAGTAAAAATTGCTTGAGGCAATTATAATGACTAGTGTAATGGAAGGTTAAAGAAAATATTTGTCATTTAGTACAAAACAAAAAAACCCCTAACAGTAATATAAGTGCCCTTTAAAAACATTCTTGACTTTATCTTAAATGTGCATATAATCTGAAACTCAGAGTACTACAGTTCATTTAAAATCTTGCATGTGATTAGTTAAGGATTTTGTAATAAATATTATGGCATGACATAACCTTCATTATGAAAAAGAAATGGACAATATTATTGACTTAACATTTGTTAGGCTTGTACCCACTGTAATTACACAGTATGTCTTGTTCTGATGCACGTAGCTGGCTCCTGATTGTCTACTGTGCATCTTGCTATGCTGTGGCTGCCAGAGGAGTCATGGATAGTTGCAGAGAGGGATGGGGGCAGGCGGAGGCAGCTTAGGCCCTTAAGAAGTATAACTTGTTCACATGGTACTCTGCTTGGGTCAGTGCTAGTTCATGACTGTTCTGTGATGCTGTCACTGTAATTATTAATAGTCTAAGGCACAAAGTTTCTGATTATTCATTCATATATTCATGTTATTGCCTACTATCTCATTTGTCCTGGATTGAGAAATGCTGATAGTAGCTGTTAGTGTATAAATATCTGTATCAGTGGAGCAATTAAATGAGTTAGTTTCTGAAACTCATAACAATTTTAATGGAGTTTAAGACGTAATAAAACTTTTTCTACTAAATCTGTGGGCTCTATGCTAACCAGCATAAATCAAATAAAACCAAAAATAGAACTAAATAAAGCTATAAACTAAATTAGCGTGTATATTAGGAAGCCAAGGGTGGGTCTGTTTTAAACAGTGGTGTAGGGTGAGCAAGTTCAGTATAGTTTGCAAATTTACAAAGGAAATGATTTCCTGAGTTGGCAGGTGAAAGATGTTTTTTCTAACTGCCATACTCTTGCTGAGCGTGCACTTTTGCCAGGTTGTGTGTTTTAATGCCTATGAATTATACAAATCAAATTAGACTGTCAATTATACTTGAATAGCTGATGTCTTAAAACTGCACCCTGCTGTCATTTGGAGTTGCACAGGTATGTGAGGGGTGGTACTAACCTTTCCTTTGTTTCAAAACACCTAATGGCATCTCTTTTTTCAAACTATAACTATATGTTTAATATATATGGCATTACTGATTACTTTTTCCTTGGAACCAGCATCATTATTTTAAAGACTTATTTTGCCCATCTAAATTTCATCCTGTCAATGGATAGGACTTGATTGATTGGTATAAAACACTCATTCCATTAATCATCTCTTCAATTACTTATCAGTGATTGCTTCAGAAGCATGAAACTTCAGGCTAACCAAAACTGAGGTCACTCAGCTGTTATAACTCAGACAACTCTCAGCTATGCTGGTGAGATTTTACATAAATTACAGCAATAATTTGCTGAAATCTAAATTCTGCTTTGCTTGCTTTATTTTCCTCCTTTGAGATTTATCTCAAATATTTAACAACATGTGGTTTAACTCTGGGCAAGATGATCCCTGGATTTCTGCCTTTTCAGCAAGTAAAAGACAGTAACATGTTCTTCCACTCTAGTGTGTAGTCCGCGTGTCCCAAGCATTGCAAGGGCCACTTGTGATGTCCTCTGCCTAAAAAGAGATGGGGATAAAACGAAGAAGAGCTAATATCTGAGCTGTTTGTACTAGCACTCAGAAATTGCATGTTCTCTTAAAAAAATGCTACCAATAACTTAGTTGGTCAGAAGATGTGAAACTCTGATTAGCTTTTGTTTTGTACTGATCAGAAGCAGACCGCTTAAAACATGAGTGGAAGAAAAAAATGTATGATTCTTGACAGTTCCCTTTGCGTCTGCTCATGGAACAAGGGCATCCTAGTCCTTTCTTGAGATAGAGAAAATTTGGCATAGACTAGACTGGGTAGGGTGTTTTTATCTGCATCTGGGTTAAAACTCAGTCATTTTCATGTGTGATAATAGCTTGGGAGTGGCTTAGAGATCCAGGTGGGTATTGAGCTGACTAACTATGGATTTTGGGTGTCTTTAAGAAACCTTCAAAATAATTAAAGGACTGAATGTAATGTAGTGTAACGTGACTCACTGATTCTCAGTTAAATAATCTTTATGTAGATCAGAATTTAAGTCTGTCATGAAGAAAAAAAATAGAGAGCAAAACACTGTGAGTCTAGATTAACTAACAGGGAAAAAAAAGGTCTTTTTAATGCATTTCTGATTTTTTAAAAGTATTTTTGTGAAAAAGTTTTATTAGATTGCACTCTTTTTAGGATAAAATTATTCAAATTACAGGAACTCAAATGGCCTTGGAGATGAGTCTAACCACAATTTATTAAGACCACAGGGTAGGATATGCTCGAGTTATTCAGTTGATGTATTCTGACTTAAATGGACATGTAGGTGCAGATGGCAAACATTTCTTCTGTTTTTTTTCTCTTTTCTCATTTTGAACACAGTGCTTCATTCTTCCTTTGGCCCCTTTCTGCTGGAAGAAGGCCAGACCAAGCCTTTAGGCTGTACCTTCTGTGCAGGGTAGGGGCTGGAGTCCAGAACTGAATGAAGTTAAATTTTGAACTTCTGCAGAGTGTTCCATGACCTGATGTTGTTGTCTGCTAGTGGATTTACAGATAGTTTTGTTCCTAACTAGCAGTACAATGGCTGAATAATTTATTTTAAATGTAAGAGTCTTGTGCATGAGCACACTCAGCTGATACAAACGTGGCATATATGTATATGTTTATCCTGCCTTTATGCATTTATTTTTACATCGAAAAACTGACATAACTGTTTAAACTTTGACATCAGGACAAATCAGTATGCACAGTTTTAATCAACCAATTTAATTAAGTTGTCCTGGATTTATGTATGAAGGAGCTTTGTGAAAGGCAAAAGCTTGTTTGGTCTCTTTCTCCCTGTACCTCCATGCACTCAGCAACACTTTATCAATTCTGTTAAAGGATCGTGCTTCCATGGATGCCTCTGTGAGAACAAGTGCATTGGAGTCCATTTTTTGTTCAGACATCTGTAAATGGTGTATTTGCTAGACCTTCTAAGTTATCTTTTTTAATTCTTTGCTTTCTCCCATCCAGGGAGGAAGATGATGCTAAAAGATTTCATGTAGTTCTAAACAAGCTTCTCTTGTAATATTTTAATTAGTACTACATTATCATTGATGTAGGTGGACCTGCTTCTGCAGGGGGGTTTGACTAGACTATCTCTAAAGGTCCCTTCCAACCCCTACCATTCCATGATTCTATGAAACCTTTTGCTGATCTTACCAAATTGCATATTAGTTGTAGTCAGAGCATTATTCATTGTTAGTTGCAGAATCACAGAAAAAGAAAGTTGGAAGAAAGCTGTAGTGATCATTGAATCCAGCTCCCTGCATGAAGGAGGTCCAGTTAAAGCAGGCTGCTCAGGCCTTGCCCAGTCAAGTTTTGAGCATCTTCAAGGGCAGAAATTCAACAACCTCTTGAGCACTGATTCCAATGTTTGGCTACAGTTAGGATTTTAAAAATTTCTTATTGAAATTTCCTGCATTTCAAATATTCGTTTTCCCCTTGTCCCATCACCAGAGCCCTCTCAGAAGTCTGCCTCAATTATCTCTTCACTCTCCCAGCAGATGATTGTAGACAGCAATGACATCTCTCCTTAACTGCCTTTTCTTGAGACTGGAGAAATGGAGTTCTCTTGGCCTCTTTGTTTTTACCTCTCATTACTGGAACTTCCTGATGGCATTCAGCTTAAATATATGAGGGAGGTAATATGATGAATAAAGTAAATAAAAGAGAAACAAACAAAAGAGACAGAAAGATACAGTTAACATATAAAAGTGGCTTGGAAACTAGTGATGAGTGGTGTTAGGTCTCCAGTTTTGTGAAACTGGACCAGACAAAGTACTAGACAAAGGCCTTTAGCAGGCTACAAGAAGGTAAAAGGACAGTGCTTGGCAAACAGTTCAGCAACATCCAGAGGAAGGTGAAATAGGTTTTGCCCCTACTGTTTGGTGTCCTACCAATGATATTATCAGCCTAATATAACTCCTTGTGGTAAACTCCTTTTTTCTTGTTTTTTTTGGTTTTGGTTTTTTTTTTTTTTAAGTAAACCATTTAAAAATTATTGCATGGGATGAAGTTTGCTATTTGCTCTGGAAAAGATACCACATATTAGGTTACACTCATTTTTCTTTTGTCATCTTGTTCTCAATTAACCAGAGGCTGGTAAACTCTTCTGACTGCTGCTGCTGCTGTGCTGGGTTCTGAGATACCTGGGGGAGTAGGGTTGTTTTGGTACATCATGGGGACATCATGGACATCATGGGTATGGTGGGAGAGGAGAAGCTCAGACCTTACCTTTCTCACTATAGTTTCTTTTGTTTAATCATTGCATGATGGAAAGTTTTCTGGGAGTTTCCTATTTGTCTGTTTTGATATGTTGTTTCCTGTTATTTAATTAAAAATAAGAAAACAGAATTATACTCTGTTCTGCAAAGTACTGGCTGGCTTCTTCGGAAGGAGCTTTCTGGATGGCTTGTTCAGTCTATGATACATCCTGCATGCAGATGGACGGACCCCCGTGAGAAACAGAAGTCTCCGTATAAAATAATGATAATGCTATTGAACGGCATCAGATTTTTTTTTCTTCTATCTTTATTTAACATATCTCTAGACTTTGGTCATGATTTTATTTGTACAAGAGCTGAAGTTGAGTGTGTGCAAATACTAATCTATGCAACTTGTGTATATTCAGGGAGAAAACAAAGGTGGAGTTGCACAGTGCCGTGGTTTGCTGACACAGCTTACTGTGATCTAGGTGAACCTGCTTCTGCAGGGGGGTTGGACTAGATGATCTCTAAAAGTCCCTTCCAACCCTACCATTCTGTGATTCTATGATACTGTTGATGCCAATTTGGTCTTTTTCTGGGTACAGTGACTTTTGTTTGCACAAGATTTGAGCTTTAGTTTTTAAGAGCTCCACCCCTGTCACAGATGTATATTGAAGTGCTCTGTCTTTTGCTGGCATAAATGGTTCGCTGGCTCTGCTAGCATTTTCCCTGGACTCTTGTGTGAAATGCAAGGAGTTTATATTAATGTGCTGAAAGGTTCTCTGGATCATCTTTGAACTAAAACCCTACCCAACTTTGTTTCCTCTGGCAGTGCTGTTACTAAGGGGATCATGTTGGAATAACTGTCTGCCTGAATTTTGCACAACTTTAACATGGCTGGTCTGACACAGAGTAGCCATGTCAAGATTCATTCAACCTGAGGGGAAAACCACCGCTGGCATCTGCCTCAGGGATGCTTAAGTAGGACATGTGCAAGGCTAGATGTATGTTCTGAAGTTCATGTATTTGAAAAGCATGTCTTATTTTCTTCTGTTATAACTTAGCTTCTGAAGACTTGTTGTATATTGATGTCTCTGTCCTACAGAACCTGCTTCAAAGCAGGAGTGTTTGAGACCTTGGGTTCCCCCTCGAAATCGCTAAATCAGTGGAAATTTAAAACCATAAGTGATGCTCAGGAATGGTTCCTTGTTGTGATTACATGGGAGACAAGGTATTATATGCAGTTAGCTGGTATTTCTGCCTACAGAAACTAAACAAACAAGCAAACAAACAAAAACCACAACAAAGAAGACTCCTCAACTTGAGGAGTTACGCCTTCGATAAGCTGAAACTTTGGACTGATTATCCTCCAAGAAGTAAATTGGGACGTCATTGATTTTTCTTTTTTGTAACTCTAATAATGACTAGTATTTTGATGTGGAAACAGCTGCATTTTAGTTTTAATGGGCTGCTTGTCTTTTTCCATTGTACTCAGATTAATATTTTAAATGGCTTATTCCATACAGAGATTCTTTAATTCTTCCAGAAGTAATCAAACACTATTCTCTGCACTGAATGAAGAGAAAGTGGTTCTGTTCCTGCATTTGTTAGGCATAGATACAAATGGACATGCTCATCGGCCAAACTCAAGGTAATTGAGAGATTAAACACATCCTTCTTACTAGTTTTAAATGCGTGCAGTAACTTTTCCTAACCATGCTATTTGTCAAGCCTGAAACAAAACCTGTAGTCTTGAGGGTTGCTACAGTAGGTCATATATGTCACCGTCAGTATTGTGTTCTGAATTTTGTGACTTTTTTTGTTTTTAAGGTCTTCTTTGTAAAAGTGACAGATTATTGTTATATACAATACCTGGTTATACTCCTGTACTCAGGTCCGATTTTTAGTGGATTGTCTTAATTACCATCAAGATGTGGTTAGAGAATATGTAGGAAATTGCAGTTTGAAATAGAAAATGGAAACAGTTCTCAGATTCCCCGTGGTTGAATATATATACAACAGTTAGCTCAGGAATTGTGACTACAAATTCAAGCATTATGGTTTAGCTTTCCTTGAGCCACTTGAACAAACAGAAGAGTTTAGTTTAACTAATTTATCTTGAAGTGCTTTATTTGAGAGCTTTCTTTTCGCTTCCTCACATGCTTTCAATGTAGGATATTATATCTTTCTCTTAATCTTTGCATACTTTCAAAATCTTTTCTCTGATTTCCTACATAATTCCAAAGCTCATATTTGCTATATGGCTTGTGTTCTTTTTGTTACCTTTTTTTGAAGACAAGAGTTTTAAAACTGACTTTAGCAACAGTCACAAATAGAAAATCAGTTGGCTGAAAGTCAATAATAGTCACTTTTTGTAGAAATATACAAATTTTGATATTCCACAGAACTGTGGGATCTGTGCTTATCTGTGGATCATCTCAGTCAAATATTTCTTCACTATTTAGTTACTGGCTTAAGATAATTTTTGAAACTTGAAATTTCAGCCATTTGTGTTTTCCAGAATTCCTTAGTTTTGGCATTCTCAATTTGCTTGATAGCTGTGGATGATTAAATTATATTTTCAGTCAAGGACAGGTCAAATTGAAATTATAAATAAACACCCATTTGAACCTGGTTTCAGGAACCCTCAAACTGTACTATGGCACTTTAATATCCCACAGAAGACTCAAAGCCAGAAGAGGTTTTACCTCTAGGGCACATTTTGTTTGTTTAACTGTTCTGTAGAGGCTAAAGCTGTCTATAATGAAAGGACTGGGCACTATGACCATAAATAACTTGCTTTATAGCAAACGTGAGAGCCACCTTGAATCTAACATCTTTTTCCTTATTTTTCTAGGGAGTACAAGGAAAATATTAAAAAAGTTGATGAGGGTGTAAAAGAAATTGCTTCAATGATTGACAATTTCTATGGAAATGATGGGAAAACTGCATTTATTTTAACTTCTGACCATGGAATGACAGACTGGGGTGAGTCTCTTTTTAAATGCTGAGTCAACTGATTTTGTGGGTAAGATCCGGCGTGTGATTAGAGTTCTGCGCCATTAGAAGCTTAGGAGCACCTGCTTTGATTTCATGTCATACGTATAGCTTGTATATGAAGCCCATGAAAATTAGGAAATGGTTAATTGACTGCAGAGGCCTCCATCAGCTCTGTGACATCTAGGTTATATAACTGGATGGGAAAAAGAATATTTATAGGGTAAAGCTTAATTCGTAGTTGCTGCTAGTAGGCATAAAGAGACGTGGCTACCACCTCTGTCAGAGCCTCCCTTCAGAAAACTAGCTCAAGCAGGAGGGGAATATGTTATTTGGCTGACAACAGAAAAGTTGGTCTTGTTCCAGGCCATGTAGAAGAGTTTTTACTTTGGTGCTTTGACGCACCTGGAAAAGGTGGCAAATCTGTCTATCAGCTGGTGAAAAACTTGGTGAGAGGCAGATCTTCTCTTTTATTCCGGCCTTTAGGCACAGCAGAAAGGATGGGACTGCTGTGTGATCTTTCTAGAGAAGACTTATGCTGGAGACTAGACAGAGCAGCTGAATGTACAAACAGAAGAGTGAGGCAGGTGGCCAGCCAGATTAGTACCCACGGAGGGCACTTGTGAAGGGCATCACCACAGTGGATTCAGGTAATTTTGGCATAACTAGATTAAAGGCAGATGAGAAGAATTTATGGTGGTGAACTCATTTAGGCAATTTTTTCCCCCTTTTTTCCAAGAATTTTAAGAACACTCCTGTCCTTGTATGCAGCCAATGAAAGTGATACATATCTCTTCCAATGCTATATGTGTTTTTAACTCTTAACTGTGTTACTTTTGAACCAAGAATACTTCAGACGTGGTATTGGCAAAATTCAGCATCTTAGTTTGTGCTTGAAATTCTAGAATTTTTAAATGAAAAGACTTCTTTGTCATCTCTGACAGAAGGTATTTGGATATTTATTTAAAATCAGCCTAATTACCATCTTCTCATTTGCAAAATATTCTTTTTTGAATATTATTTACTGTTGAGCTGACTGCCACTTACGATAAAATTTTAATTGTGACATTTTTTTGTCTGCTTCAAGTTAATAATTTCTTTTTTTTTTTTAATAAGGGAGGTGTGTGAGTTTTTTAAATGTACAATATATGATCACAGGGACCTTAGGAGGTCCAACCACTTACTCAAATCAGACACGGTTGCTTGGACTTTATTCAACAAGACTTTTAGAACATCAAAGGATGGAGCCTTTGGAAGCCCTTTGCACAGCCTGCTCTGCTGTTTGCTTGCTCTCATGGAGGGGCAAAACCGCATTTGTTTCAGCTTGGTAATTTTCTCTCTCATCCTTCTACCATGCATTGCAGTGAGGCGTTGGCTCCATCCTCTCTCAAGTCCCTTCACAGTGGAGTGTAGGCAAGATGCTTTGTTACATCCTCCCCAAAGCCATTTCTTCTCCAGGCTGAACAAGTTCCAGCCCCTCAGCCTCTCCTCTCAGGGCAAGTGATTCTCTGCCAATTTTGGGGCCTCCCACTGAACTAATTCTGGATGTCTTTCCTATGCTGCAAGGGCCCCAAACTGAATCCAATGCCTAGAGATTGTCTCACAGGTACTGAGTAGAGGAGGATAATCCCTTCCCTGAACAGCTGCACCTGTTAACACAGCCCAGGATACTGTTAGACTTCCTCACTGCCAGGGTGATCTCATCATGTACTGGATCCTTTGAAGGTGTAATTTATAATCTGAAGGTGATAGGAGTGACTCTTCAGGCTTTAAGAACCACTGGTCTGTTATAGTTTTCTATTAGCTCTTCCTGTCTTCTGCCAGAAGTGTTCATAACTTTAACGTTGACTTTAGTGAGTCCACAGAGATAATGCCCAGGCCTATTGCCAACAGTTTGAAGGCAAGTTCAGTAGCTTTTTATTTGAACTTGTAATTTCAGCAACTAGTTCCGTCTTTCCGTGGTTATTTGCAGAATGGGATGTGGGCCACTTGTGAAACAAATAAATTAAAAGGGCAGAAGAGATCTATTAGAGAAGAGAACATATTCCAAATTTTATATAGAATCATAGGATGGCATGGGTTGGAAGGGACCTTAAAGATCATTTAATTCAACTCCTCTGCCATGAGCAGGGACACCTTCCATTAGACCTGATTGCTACCATCCAACTTGGCTTTGAACGCTTATAGGGGTGGGACATTCACAACCTCTCTGGGCAATCTATTCCAGTGCCTCATTACCTTCTGTGGTGATTTAGCTAGGTGTCCACCAAGTCATAACGTCACTCTCGCTCCTAAAATTGACAGGAGAGGAAGAGAAATATAACGAACGGTAGGAGTTTGTGAGACGGAGAGATCGCTCAGCAATTAACGTCATGGGCAAGACAGACTCAACTTAGGGAGAAAAAGGCTTGATTTATTAAAGGAACAATAAGAATAGGGAGATGAGAAATAAAACTGAATCTTAAAAACACATCCCCCCACCCCTCCCTCTTCCTGGGACTCCCTTTCCTTCCCCCCCAGCAGCACAGGGGATGGGGGACGCAGGTTACAGTCAGTTCATTACAGATGGACTTTGCTGCTGCTTCTTTTCAGGAGCAGGCCTCATCCCACTTCTCACTGCTACACTAGGGTCCCTCCCTATGGGGGACAGTCCCTCATGAATTTCTCTACCGTGGGTCTTTCCCATGGGATACAGTCCCTCATGAACTGCTCCGGCATGGGGCCTCCCATGGGGGTAGCTCCTCACACCCTGCCCCAACGTGGATTATCCACCAGAACAGTCCTTCAGGTACCGACTGCTCCAGTCTGAGTCCCTCACAGGATCACAAATCCTGACAGCAAACCTGCTGGTCACACTTCTTTTGATACAGCCCCAGATGCACTTCCCTTCTGAACTGCAAGTGCTTATTGTTGGCTCATACTCATGTTTTCATCTAACACCCCCATATCCTTTTTCAGCAGTGCTGCTCTCAATCCTCTCATGCCCCAGCCTGTATTTGTGCTTGGGACTACTCCTAAACGACGTGCACTTGACCTTGTTGAATTTAAGAGGCTCGCACAGGCCACCTCTAAAGTCTGTCCAGGTCCCTCTGGATGCCATCCGCTCCCTCCAGTGTGTTGACCACAGTACACAGGTTGATATCATCAGCAAACTTGCTGAGGCTGCACTCAATCCCATGACCATATTGCCTATGAAGATATTAAATACTGCCGGTCCCAATACCAACCACTGAGGATGATGAAAGAAACTGATTATTGTCAAAGATGAGTAAGATCACTCGCTTTTTCAGTCTGACTCCATGACTTTAGTTTAGGCTGACTGATGTAAGATGGAACTGCTGACCACCAACATATAGGTGATTCCACACCCACCCTCACCTTGTCCACTGGTTTCACTCCCATCCGGCACAAGTGCTATGGTGCAGTACACTGAGACAGAACAGAAAACTAAACAGCAGCACACTTTTCCTGCCTTTCTCCTGAAAATGTATGTTAGTGGGGCTGAGGGGTGGAACAGGGAACTGACTCAGCTGAAAACATTTTGTTTTCTCCTCTTATAATTCAGATCTGGGTTAAACCTGATTCTTTTAACAGGGAAAGGGTGGATACATCTAGATCTCTCAGCTGCATGTGCCTTACAGTATTAATGGAGGCAGTCTGTGTAGAATACTGATGGAGGTGGTGGCTCAGTTGAAATAAAAGGTCACCAAGACCTGCACTTTCCTCCTGCAATAGAAAGAAATAACTGATGCCTGGAAGATGAAGGAAACACTCTCTACATCTGCTCTTTACCCAGGCTCTGTAAAGAAACGCAGTTGTTGCTGCTGCTGTTGAGCCCAGAGAGTGCCTTTCAAGAGATTTATGAATATTGGAAGTCTTATTCCCAGACTTGTGTGTTCTTAAGCTTAGAGCTGTTTAAAGAAAGGAAAGCTGGCTCTTCAGCTCTGCCATAGTGATGATTATACTATTCCCAGTTTCATACCCAGTTCTGGTTGTTTTGGTTTTTGTTTTTTAAAAAAGCAGTCCTTCAAACAATATGTTATTCTCTATCCTTCATAATTATTAACATTTTTATACACACTTACAGAGAGGGAAGAGTGTGTACCTGTGCAGGTACAGGGAAAATGTATAATCTTGTAGACTGTGCAATGACCAGGATAGTGTACAGCAATATCATTCCATTTGAGACTGGGTTATCTCACTGCTGCGATACCTCACCCACTGAGTTCAATGACCAGCGTTTCTTTCAGGCTTCTATGGCTTCTGCTTCAGTGCAACTGCCATTGAGAAGTCACATTTTTAAAGCTTCCTCTTTTTGGTGGCTGATATGTTAATCTGGAGTGAATTAATTTCCCTGGGGAAGGAAGTTGTGTCTTATCAATTTTTCAGCAGGCTTTAAAACCTTAAAAAAAAAAAATTAAAAAGGAACGGGTATCACTGAGGAAAGGATGGCAGTTAGAATGCATATTGTCTCCTGGTGTGGAAATGGAAGTCTAATCCTCATTTGAAAATCACAGATCAGTTCTATATGAATTTTGGGCACATGCCTAATTTTACTCAAATCAATCATCCCTGGTTTCCACAGGATGCTCAGGATAGGCAGATGTGGGACTGGGGCTGTTTAGTCTGCAGAAGAGGAGATTGAGGGGAGATCTTAACATTTATAACTATCTAAAGGGTGGTTGTCAGGAGGTTGGGACATCCCTTTTTTCTATAGTAGCGAGCAACAGGACAAGGGATAATGGGATGAAGCTGGAACACAAAAAAGTTCCACTTAAATATAAGAAAAAACTATTTCACTGTTCAGGTGAGGGAGCCCTGGCACAGGCTGCCCAGAGGGGTTGTGGAGTCTCTTTCCTTGGAGGTCTTCAAGACCTGCCTGGACATGTTCCTATGCAACCTGATCTAGGTGAACCTGCTTCTGCAGAGGAGTTGGACTAGATGATCTCTAAAGGTCCCTTCCAACCCCTACCATTCTATGATTCTATGTAAGTGGTGCCAATTTGCCAACTTGAATTTAGTTGGCCTTTATTGTTAATAGCATGAAAATAATCTATAAAGCTGGAACATGTTGTCTGCCACCAAATTTTAGTGTATATACTGTGACAACTTAGTTTATGTTTGCAAATATATAGAGAAAGGTTTTGTTTGGTTTTACGCTGTGTGTCTTAAAATTTACACTGTTTTTGGTTTGGTGTATCTTAGGATCCCATGGAGCTGGTCATCCTTCAGAAACCTTAACACCACTGATTGTTTGGGGTTCTGGGGTGAATCATCCACAGAAAGTCACATCCCAGCCCTTTGAAGACAACTTTTTGAAAGGTAGGTAAAATATAACACCGAAGCGCAAGTTTAGTGGAAAGGGGGTTGTTTAACCATTAGACTTGTTGAACTTCCATTCCATTAGAGTAAATATTACTTGTTTTGTGTAGTATGGAAAAAGAAAAGTGACAGAGCATGCCTATGGAAGATATTGCAAAATTTTGTAGATAATATCAGAGTCAGTTTCCTAATCACAGAATTGAAGACTTTCTCTCTTTTGAGTACAGGAGGCTATTGACACTCCTAAAACTTAGTTCCAGGGGGGACTTAATTCTTAGGAGGACTCTCAGAGTCTAAAAGCTATTTGTACAGAAACATAAGTTGACATGTCCTAAGACTCTTTTCTAGCTTCAAAGTACAATGCTGGGGACTTTCAAGGGGCTATCTTGTCTTGCTTCCATCCTTGTGGCTGCTGTTAAAATGTGAATAGTCCTTCTCAATGAAAAACTGTGACTCTGCTGTTATTTTTCCCTTTTGTAATTTACTTAAGGAGAATAAACTTTTCTTACTAAGTATTCCTTTGTAATATTTCAAATATATAATTCGATAAATATTGGCTCACTGAAATATCAATGGATTTCTAGAACCATATGTGACTAAACTGTGCAAACTCTTCCTATTTCCTGTGCCCCATTCTTGTAGCCACTTCTATTTCTTAAGATGCCTTCAGTCTCTCAGGTTGTTACTCATGATCAATGAAGTAATGACTTTCTGCTTTATTGGATTGTTTGTCAAGCTACATCAGAAAAGAGAAAATGGGCAAAAATTACTTCAGCTCTGAGATTTTAACCCTACCTTGCTCTTGAGAAAGTATTTGGTAACAGGTGAAACAAAAAGACTCCTCGGATATATAGACCATCCTAACATTTCACTTGTGATTAACTGCTGCTATAGAACAACTGCATCTCTGATAAAATTGAAAATGTAGAATAAAATATAGAAAACAGAGTAAACCCAACGGATTTTAGTGTCTGTGATCTGTTTGACTTCTAAGGACACTTGAAGTCTCTAAGAGTTGATCCGTAATGGTTGATTTTTTACAGCTGTCAGTTTTCTCAATTCTCAACACCTTTGGTACAAACTTCAGCATCTGACTTTGAGTAAAGATGAACATTGTGTGAGAGCATTTCAAAAAGATGAGTATTGAGCTATTTCCAGGTGCACAATAGGGAAAGCTTTTTGTCTGTCTTTTTTTAGGAAATGTGTATTTTCTTAAAGGAGGGAATGTGTCTGTACCCAGCTGTGCCTACTTTAGATTTTCTTTCTGATGGCTTAAAATAAAACCCAAACCAACAACCAGACAAAAAAAAATCCTCAAAGCAAACCACCTCAAAGAAAACATCAGAAATTCTGCCCTTCATTCTGGACTTGTTCTGCAGCTTTGCAGTTGTTTTAGCATGTTGTTGGTCTTTTTAGACACTGTTTTTACAGGTTCTTAATTGCCATGAATATTCTTTATTGGTAGTTTGAATCTCTGTTTGAGTAATAAGTATCTGCTTAAAAAGTGACTATTCTTTCCATGATAGTATATTATAGCTTCTAGTAGACTGCGTAGCTTAAAAGTAAAGAAAGAATTGTTGTTGAAATGGAACTTGGCACTTTCGCAGATCAATACAGTTCAGCCATTCTGTTAAGTTACAATTCAAGACATTTTCACAAGACTAACATATGAAAGAAAAGGTGTTTAAAAGAGTTCTCTTGAGAAGTTCTTTGAATTTGCCTTTCCTGCTCCATACAAATGCAGCTGAGACTGTGTGCCAGAGAGGAGCATGTTTTCAAGACTGCTATGACACTGATGTATGTGAGTGTCTGACGTACATTTACAATTGCATGCACCAGTGTTCTTGTGTCTATTGACAATCCTTTTCCTAGTTTCTCTGAGTTAAGACCTCATGGAAACAGCAGAATATTTCTAAGGCTGACAGACTTCTTATGCTCTGTTTGGTGCAAGCAGCTCAGTGAATTGCCTTTTCTTATCATTGCCATTGAGGGTCGATACTGCTAAAGATGGTGCTGACAGGCAGGACTTAGTCTGTCCAGTTTTCCATGGAAAGATTAATGTGCTCCTCGGTTGGCTAGAAGGGCACAATGTCTGCTCTGAGATGACAGCTGCCGCCTTTGTCCCTTCACATGTGCTCTGCCTTCCCTGAGGAATGGCCATGCAATCATCATGGAAAGATATGTGATGGCACTCATGCATCATGTAGTATTACCCATTTTGTCATTGACTGGACCTTTCCTTGGAAAGAAGGAGAATACAGAGCTGTTCCCTGTCTCCTCAGCCTTGGGGCACAAGTTCAGAGCAGATTTTAAGTGAAGGCACAGCCTCCTGCAGCAGAAGGCAGTGGAATGATTGTTTTTATCTGTACACATCCCTGTTTTGGATGGGGCTCAGCCTGCTTTGCCACAGCTGAGGGAGAGCTCAGTGTGCCCCTTCACTGGTTTTGCTTCTGTGAGGCTTTGCATGAGAGATTGTTTGGTTGATATAGCCTCACCTTCAGCCTCTTCTTTAATCATTGCATCCCTTCCATTTACCCTTGAATGTCAGCACCTGACTGCCTAGTGGGCTGCAGTAAAAGCAGGGCAGGATAAAGAAAAAAAACCCCTCATCAAGTGAGTGGAAAACTGTACCCTGTTTTTAAATAATCCTCCACCCCCTAAGAAAACAGACCATTTCATCTATTTTCTTAGAGGCTAATGGTGAGCAGGAATATACACTTTTGAACTAGCTTTTTGTATGATACACCAAAGCTTTAGGGGCTTTTACATTTGACTTTGTCTGTGCCTTCACTGTAGTTGTTCTGACTGCTAAATCACTGAACCTTTTCCTTGAGCTTGTGCTTGGCCAGTATGCTTATGGCAGACATAAAGTATGATTGTACCACTCTGTACCAGTATATTTGGGACCTTGGGTTAACCTTTTTTTAAAAACTATTGGAGAGATTTAACAGCCCTTCTCTTAAATCGGAGTTTGAGTCTTTAAATTAGCACAGGAGGTAATATATCAGTTTCTATACTGTGCTGGAAAAAACCCTAAGCTTGGACTTTCTTCAGCTGGTCTGGGTCACAATTGCAGGCAGCAGTTTATCATGATGGATAAGAGAAAATATGGCCTGAAATGTTTGCATTTTGTTGTTTCTGCCTGTTGTGTTCCAGTCTGTAATCCCTCATGAAATAGCATACTAAAGCCAAATTACAATTTTCTTTAGCAAGAACACTTTACAGAAAATGGCAACAAAATATTAACTATCAACAGAATTATCTCTTTCAAATCTGTGTAAATCAGCTGTTCATGTGCTTTGTTATTTCTTGCAGAATGGAAACTAGAGAACTTGAAGAGATTGGATGTCAATCAGGTATCAAACATACTCAACAGTTCATAAAATTACACCTTAAATTATGAGGTTTTGCATGGTTTAAACTGATTTATGGGACTGGAATGGATGATCACACTGATGTAGCATTTCTCTGCTATATGTTACTTAGAGTTGTAGGAACTGCACCCATACTCAACATAATATGAAAAGTTTAAATTGTTGTGAACACGTGGCAGTCCATACAGCTTCTCCTCCTGAAGATGCATTGTCATACCATTTTTAGTTCAGTTATAGTAAGAGTGCAGTACAGTATGCCAGACACTCCTCAAACTCTGTGCCAGCTCCCCAAAAGTAACTTGAGTAGCATGAAACATCTTTTCAGAGTGGGATTTGGTTTTGCAAACCTTTAGAAGTAACTTGTGATACTTTTCCTCTACTTTTTACTAGGAAAATGTTCTGAAGCTGAACTTAGACCTCCTTAGTATCTCCTATGAAGAAGCCCAGCAAAACACAAAGAAAGCATGATCTGACCATGTTTCTCAAGTTTGTGAGCATCTGCTGTAGGCTTTTTGCTGCACTTAAGTTAGCCACGTGTATGTTCAGTTCAGTTTTTCAGAACTTTTTCAGTGTCTGTATTTTGTCACTTTTTCCAGAGGTTGCTGTCATTATTGAGTCAAAACCAATTCTTGCTGTACTGTTGAATTGTATTTTGTTCAACAAAATTTTCTATTTTGTTCAGGATCTGTGATTATAGCCCAACCACTTAGAAATTTAGACAATTAGTATTGTAAAGGAAGAAAAAAAGGTGAATGACTTAACTCTTGAGACTAAGTCAACTAAGCTTTTTAAAGTCATGCTGATAGTGCACGTATATGTGTATACCTGAAACTTGTTTGCTTCTTACTTGCTATTGTTCTGTGAAACCCAGTATATAAATAACAGACTCCAAACCTATTCAAACAAGGGAAATAAATTTGTGCTGGAAGGTTGAAGTTGGGAATGTTCTGGATCAACTTCTTTCAGCAAAACCCTGGTACAAGATTAGAGATCAGTTTTCCATCTGACCATGTTCCTGTGAAGTTTGATCTGGGTGAACCTGCTTTAGCAGGGGGTTGGACTTGATGATCTCTAGAGGTCCCTTCCAACCCCGACCATTCTGTGATTCTTTCAGTCTTTCCTCTCAAGGTTGGTAGGAATAACAGGAATGTTATTTTGAGACTATGTCACTTTGTTCTGGATAACAGTCTCCAGAGACAGAGATTTTGTTCTGTAGCACATGGGTAAAATTAGCAAAACCAAAATTCAAATGACTATTACATTATATGTATATTTGTCAGGATTTAGGCCCATCTGGGAACAAAGGACAAAGCCATAAGTACCAAGGGCCTTTCAAATGCCCTAAGGACAGGGTGGGCTCAATTACCACTTGTGGTCCCAGGCAAAACTGACAAGACTATTCAACTTGGGAAAGAAAACAGAAGTTAATTTAATCCACTACCAACCAAAAACATAAACAACAGAAAACACAGAGTGGTACCTGATAAAGAGCACAACCAGCCCTTTAAGACCCACCTTCTCCCCACCCTTCCCATCTTCAGAGCCCTGATCCCATTGTCTTTATCTCCTCTCCCCTGAACAGCTCAGGGGAACAGGGAATGGGGATTTCAGTCTTTTCCCAATGGCTCCTGCCATTTATCTTGCCTCAAGGCAGGAGGGCTCCTCACCAGTCCACGCTGATCCAGCACAGGGTCCCTCCACAGGCTGGGCAGCCCTGCACTGGCCACTCTGACGTGTGTTCATCCTGCCTGTGTGGTGCTCTGTGGCCCGCAGGCACAACACAGCCTGCACGATGGCCACCTCCTCACATGGGCTCCTGCCCATCCAGGTACACTCACCTGGAGCTTCTGGTGGCTCTCAGACCTGCCATTGCCCTCCGTAGGCACAGACTGTGTTTTCACCATGGGTTGCAGAGGGATTTCCAGTCTGGCACATCTCTTTCCTTTCTCCTTCTCTGACTGTGGGATTACATGATCACCTCCATCTTGTACCACTCCTCCACCTCCTCTTCTGGCTCAGATTTCCCTTAAATAGTGATAGCAGAGGCTCCAGATTGCCCTGGCCAGGCTGGAGGCGGGTGCACCTCAGAGCCAGGGAGTGTTTTGAGAACTGCTTGCTGGGACCAGCACTGCAGCTCATTCCCGTTACCAAGCTAAAAAGCAGCTCCACACAAACACATCACAATATTGTCCTCTACAAATAAGCATTTGGAGTCTACTTGTGCACAGTAGATGTGAGGTGGGAGCAGTCCTGTGGTTTCAATGTAGTTTCTTCAGATTTATGCTGGAGAAGCAAAGAATTTCGTACATAGCTTTATATTAAAGGGAAATAGAAAACTAGTGAGAGGCAGTATTTGTCATGGGAAGTAGAAGGTAATGGTAACTTATTTTATGAGATGCCTTGGTATAGATCGAAGGGCCTTCTTGAGGGCTGTCTGGACACAAGTAAAAGTGCAGAATTTCCCTCTCAAAGGGAGGAGGTTAATAACTGGCACTATGGAAACACAGGATAAGGAGTGCTGTGAAGAGCAGTGTATTCAGTATACTACTTACAACTGTAAATATGAAATTAGTTCTTCCTGTGGTATAAAAAGTCATTAAAAGAGGTATACTTCTCTGAATGTAGTGAAGGAGATACCGAATGCCTGTGAATAAATATTGTGAGGATTTTTATTTGCTTTTTCAGCTAAATGTATTTTTGAAGCTTTATAAGTAATGGAGTTTCACATTTTGAATCTAAACATGCCATGATGACTACTGTAAACGAAAAAAATGTTATAAAGGAAAGCTCTGTGTTTTAACTTCACACTATTATACCATTTACTCATGCAAATGCAGATACATTAAAAATAAAGTGAATTTATTAGCTCTAGAGGCTGGAATGATATTAAAATGAGACTACTTTTGTTTGCACAGGCTGATATAGCACCGCTGATGGCTTCCCTTATTGGTGTGCCTTTCCCTTTGAATTCTGTGGTAAGAAATACAAATGTTTTTCCATGTTATAGAAATCTGCTCACCATAGAGGAAGAAGTGTTTGGGATAAGACTTGAGGCACATGAGGAGAAATATTATAGATTTGGAAAAGTGCTAGAAGATATGGAGACTGTTCATAGTTTTAGCTTTATGTATATGTGTCTTCAGTTTAGAGTATAAACTCAGTCGTTTTATGTATTGCTTTCACTTGGAAAGGCAGGTGAAAGGCAAGATCCTTTCATAATCAGCAACTTTATATTCTTGAGCTATGTAAAAGTTTTTTGTTACTTTGTTTTTCGGGGATGGCAAAAATGCAATACGATTTGAATAACACTTGATTTTGATCATGAAAGCTGAGCCTGTAAACAAGCCGGTTCCTGCAATTTAATGTTTAATTATTTCTTGTTTAAACTAGTGTACTTTCTCCAGATGGTATCTTGTGCTTCTAATTTAGTGAACAGTGAGTGCCTTTACGGTGAGATTGCATTTGCTTCTAATTTCTATCATGTGCTATTACAAAGTCCAAAGTTTGTCTCATAAATACTTAATTGACAATTAGCATTACTTTAGTGTACTTTCATGCTGCTTGCTACACACTTAAAACACCTATTTACAGTACATTTTTCAAAATATTTCTTCTGGAGACTGTCCTTCTGTCCTGCACTCATGCGAGGAAAGCTACTCAACGTAGGGTGGCATGGAAACTACTCACTTTGCCCTCACAAGTACTGGGTGAGTCAGGCCCAGACAAGGCTTTGGATGGAAGACTTCTAGGTATTTAAATAATGGCTTCTGATTACAGGTTGATCTTGTATTGCTATAGAGCATATAGTTTAATAACAACTTCTGTTATTTACAGTTTTTGCATTCCTCTGGGAGTTGAGATACTAGAAATGATCCCTGTGATGTTGAAAAGTGATGTGAGAAGAGTATTTTCAAAGGAGTTACAGTAGCTATTTCAACAGTAATTTGAAATACTCTTACTGCTCATTTGGCCTGTGATTCAGTTAGAGAAATTCTTGTTTCTTCACATACATTTTTTTAATGTGTATACATTTTTTTTCTTCCCCAGGGAACTCTGCCTCTGGAATATCTGAACAATAGCGCTCATTTCAAAGCAGAGAGCATGTTTACCAATGCTGTTCAGATCCTTGAGCAGTTTAAGGTAACCAAACATATGGCAAAGAAAATTTTTTTTTCTGAGTAATAGTTGTTGCTATGTGTAAAATAATTATGCTAGGACATACACTGTATCTAGCATGCTGTAATTCAAAGGACTAAAATAGTGTGCAGATGCTGAGTGCTTTGAAAGACTTCAATAAACACCTTTTTTTGTAAGGAGAGTAACTTCTTCCTTGATTCTTAAATGCTGATGTTTATTGATGCCATCTGAAACCTGCTTGCAGTACATACATAGAATCTGAGTGCTGATACCTGAAAAGGGAAATAATGCCTTTGCAACAGAGGCTGGGAGACAAGGGTCTAAGTCAGGATTGGTAGTACATAAACAGATCAGAAAGATAACAGGCAGCTGTCCATTCAAGAAATTAAATTAGTGGCCTAATTAACTTTTAGCTAATGCTGTTTTATCTGTTGTTTTGCTTTGCAAGTGTTCATCTTTGACTTCTCTGTCTTGATTCATCTAATATTGGATGTTATCATATTATGAGAACACAAATGTGGTCCAGCAATAAAAGGTTCTATTTCACTAGATGATGTAATAAGAAACAATCCAAAATCTCAAAATCACAGTTTTGGCAAGACATAGAAAAGCTCTGAAGGAAAACCATCCTCTGCATGGACAGGAAACTGGGCCACAGAAGAACTGTTGCCCTGTCAGGAAATATGGGATAATAGTGGAACATTGAACTAGCGTGAGATCACCTGCAAGAGACAGCACCTTCAGCACATGCTGTCCCTTGAATGCCAGGTTCCCAAACATGTGAATACTAGGTTGGCAGTGTCAGCAGCAGAGTAGCTTCCAAATCTATGATGGAAAGCTGGCATGTAGCATGGGAAGTGACTGATAGGCTGGACTAGACATGAAATTGAAGCATGTTGATATAACCTCCAGAATTGGAAGACCTCTGCTCTAAGAATTAAGCAGATGACTCAGATCTTTTTCAATTAAATTGGTGTCTTTTTGGTGTTTTTTTTTAAAGAAAAATCTGATCCTCCTTTTCTTTATGTTTATTCTGTCATTTTGTAGTACTAAATTATCTATTTTCTTGTTGACTGTTTTGTTTCTAGTATTGGTTTGGAATGATCCTGTGGGAATTTCCTTTGTATTTCTCCGCTGTAGGAGAAGCAGTGCACTGGCTTAGATATGCCAAGTGGGATTTTACTTTTTCTATGAGATGGGCTGACCTGACCATGGTTTGTACTCCCTGGAGAGGATGTTACCTTGGATGGATGGGATGAGACTTGCACATTGCTACTTCCAGCTGTCAGGTTTTTGGACCAGTGCACTTAGAAAGTTTCTGTCTGTGCTTTATGCCAGTACTCAAACTGGAGTCAGGCTACCGCAGGAGGCCTTAAAGATATTTTGAAGGGCCTTGGGCAAAGTGGCTCTGACAGCATTAAAACCTTCTATTTTTACCCACGTGCAGGTTAATCTCTCTAACATCAGTGCTTTGGCAGTGTTGCCACAGTGTCCTAGTTCCCATCTGGCATAAATAATACCAGTTTCATCAAGGGAGGTTGTTGCTCAAGTCTGGTAGCACTTGTAGCCACATCTTCCTTTTATCCTGCAGGCCATAGACGTCCTTCTGTGGAAATCAGTGGCTGGGGAATGGTTTACTTAACCTACCTTAGAGCAGGCCTTGGTTTCCAGGAACTCAGAGGTTTTGCATATATGGAGTATAACACCCAGTTTCCTGAACAATATGTTGACAGTGTGATTTCATTCCATTTCCAGAGTCTTAGAACTCTTCTGTGATAGTTTAATTCCTAATACAATTTTGAGTCTTGTATGTAATGTACATGCATGTAATGGTTTCATGCTTTTTTAAATGCAGGTTAAGATGAGTCAGAAAAAAGAAACTACACTGTCATTTCTCTTCACACCGTTCAAGTAAGTGTCTGTAAAAATGATGTATATTTTACCTGATTGGTTGTCTTATCACTTTGGTATTTCAGTGAGATGCAAGTTCAGTCCCTTCAGTCTTTTTTTAAATGATAGTGTTAATCTGACTATGAAACTTAGCACTAGAACTCTGTGCAATTAACTTCTATTTAAAAATCCTGGTTAGAAGTTGTTATTTTTCTTAAATCTATTCCTAACATTTGGATTGTTGTTAAAGGTTTATTTGCCTAAGCTTTTTGGCAAAATAGTAATATATAGACTGCGTGGTAACTTCCACTGACTCTTTATAGTTTTTGCTTTGTTCTTTTAGATTTTCTTGGGAAATGTAAGTCCCTATAGGGTCAGGAAATCTGTTCCTGATTATCTGTATATTTCTCAGTGATTTAAATTGTAATGAAATTACGTTGGTCATTTAAATTGTGGCTTCAATTTTAATGACAAACAAACAATACACCTTGCATCCAGAAAAGAAGCTCAAAATCTTTAGAATTTCTGTTGCCTACTCTTAGTGTTCCCAGAGCTATGAAGGAATCTAGTTTGTGTATATGTGAGCTGTCTGTTCTAGCATGTGGAACAGTTACTGACCCAATCACGCTTCAATCTTAGCGAGTTAAAGCTGCTTTTTCCTTTTGATTTCTCCCCTAAAGGTTTTTTGAAAGCTTTGCTATGGGTGCATATAATAGGATTCAGTTCTGCTTTTAGTTTGTGGAATGCTCCAAAAATGCATTGTCTCTGAGAGCAGCTGTTTTCCTTTGGGAAATAAAAGTGATGTTAATTTAGATCTTTAAATCATAGCAGTAGTAAAAAGTACTTGAATTTCTTCCTGTGAAATACATTGAATTGCTAAGGGAAAGGTTGAAGACAGTCCAAGACACAAGTCAAGTCCATCTTGGACACGTAATGAATGTTTTAAATTGAGTTCTGATTAAGAATGACAGATGCATTATCAAAGAATTTACTCATCTGTATGGAACAAAAATGCCATAGGGAAAGGATGGTCAGTCATCCTTGATTCTGTGGGGAAGACTATTAGTTTGATTTCTCAGCTCTTGTTTACATTTTACCTTTCCCCAAAAATGACTGATTATGTAAGATGGAGTGTGTTTTTCTTAATGCTAAATTTATCTTGAAAAGGAACCGAGTGTTATTGATTGACTTATGGACTTGTGTCTTTCTTTTCTTTGTGATATGTTGGATTGTTTTAAGTGGAAATGCCTGAAATATTTATAAAATATGGAAATGAACAGAGAGATCTGTAACAACTGCCTTTCTTACATAATTTAATTGAATAAAGTCTGTATAACAGAAATGTAGAGTTCTAGAAGAAATTGGAATCTAAAATTTCAAATTGAGACATTCTGGTTTCAGGGACATTGATACTACTCAAGCTGTATTTATCTGAGAGGGAGAACATGTTTACAAATATGTTCGGTGGAAACTACAACTTCACAAAGAAAGCTTAATTTTCAGACAGAAATAGCATTTTAGAAGTTTGGTTTAATATTCTGAGTGGAAAATCCCATTTGAGAGCTTGAATTTCAGGTGTTTCGTTACCAAATAACTAGAAAACTGTTTATGACCTTCAGATGCAATTACTTTAGTGTTTGACTTGCATGTTGAATATATTGCACCAAAAGCATTAAACTGTTTAATATACACATTACAAGACTATTTTTACTCCTTACTTTCTTGGTTGCCAACGCTGTATAAATGTCTTGAATTGATATAAGGTTTCTGATCCCCTTGGGGGATTTCATCCCTGGTAGAAGTGTGGCTGGCACAATGGACAGGGAATGAAAGAGGCCATTAGACAGGTGCCCTTTCCTACTTGGATCTAAATTGCATCTCAGGTATATAATGGTGAACAGGAGGATGGAACTGATCATTGTGTTGTGTGATAGAAACTTCAGTTGTGTCTATTCCACCAGGTTTGAGGCACGCTGGAATTTGGAAAGCTGCACCTGTAACTAAAGATATGTCTGACTGCCAGTAATGCCATTTTCATTTTGTCAGAGTGCCTACATTTCAGAAATGGTTCATCTTCAAGTGTCTGATGATTGTATAAGGCAAGGTGCACAATCTGCTCTCAGGGCAATAAATGTGCAAGAGCAGAATAGTGTCCCTTGCTGATATGGAATGCTTGTTTGGAATGCTTATCTGCAGTTCCAGTTGGATACCTGGAGGGGTTTACTGTCTGAAATGAGTTTCCTTCCCATTTCCATCCACTCCCTACATCTTTTTTCCAGCTATGAATGATGTGTTTTTAAAAATTACTTGCTAGCAAAATCAGAGACTTTTCTTACCAGGATTCTGAGACATATGCACACTGCCTTGACCTTTATGTATATGAAAGGCAGGTACTAAGATGCCTCTTTGAAGGACGAGTGAGGACAAATCTAAAGATTGCTGACAGAAGAAAACTGATGTCCAGTATAGCGAACTATCTTATTAGCTTTCTGACCATTTGATGCACCTGAAGGCAACTGCTAAGCTGGCACAGTTCAAAGAGGAGTGTGCCAAGGGGCCAGATGCTGCTGTTGCAAAAGCATTCCCAAAGCTGGCATCTCTGGGCTGTGAAAGCAATGTAATCCAACAAGGAGTAACAGGAGAGCAGTGTAGTGGGGCGAGTAGATAGGATGTCAGTTTTACACTAAAATCCTCTTAACCAATTAATGCAATTTGATTGTTGGGACAGGTACAAGAGATTTAATACCTTAAATTACAGAAAAGCACAGGAGTCCTTTATTGTATGCCTGGTTCATTTATTGCATGCCTAATGTATACCGTGGTATCAAGGAAGAGTCTGTTTCCAGCTGTTGTGATGCGTTGCAGTCAGATTGCAGGAGCAGTAGTTTAAGAACCACCATATACAAAAATCACAAGAGATGAGCATCTGAATTATAATCAGTGCTTGCTTTCCACTAGTTGTGTTTTTTTGTTGAATGTATTTAAGCTTATATCAATAAGGGTTTTTTAGCAAGAAACAGCTTAAGCATCTTATTTAAAGACAAATTTGTATCCTCTCTCATGTGAAAATCCCATACCATATTGATTCTGCATTTTTAAAGTAATTTCATTTTTTGTGTAGTACATTTTAATCACCCCAAATACTTACTTTTGTGTATATAATCAAATTGTAACTTGCATAGTTGTATAGAAATTTAACTGCATTTTTAATGTGCAGTGTACAGCTGTTACAAAAAAATGTGGTTCTCCCTCACTGTATGAAAATGTAACTCTTTCCCTTTTCTCTATGCAAAGTATGAACTTAAACTTTTGCACAGATTTGATGCAAGGAAGTATCAATCATGTACACAGAGTCTTTCCACATAATTACACATCATGTATTTGTCATGGTGATACAAAAGAGAATGGCTATTCCTTAACATAAAGTGTCTTTGAAGATGTACAGTGACTTCAAAAAACCCGTCATAGGCACAAATACCTCTCTGTTCTTCCTTTCTTTGATGACTGGAGATACAGCACTATATTGTTCCCTCTGTCTGATGGCCTCTCAAAACTTAAATAATACATATTTCCACAGAATTGACATTTGGAACAAAGGGAAACAAGTGATTTCTCCTCCGCCATTAAGTGAGGCAGGGTTCCTCAAGGTGTCAGTAAATGTAGTACATCCTTTGAAGCATCCTGTTCTTGTTTTAATTTAAATAAATGGCATTTATTTAAATGAATGGTAGTATGTGATATATTTGTGGAGCATATTGCAAGAGCAAACATTAAGGATTGACTGTCAGGAGGAAAAGGTGAAGCTATTGCAGTAGGGAAGGGTATTTCTAACAGTGATTACTATCCTTGTCCGTTTGTCTGAATTCTTCACGTTTCTAGAGGAACCTTGATTTGGCAAAGCCACAGACTTATCAAGGGAAGACATTTCAGCCCCTTTATCCTGTAGTCGAGAGTGTGGGAATAGCAGCTTCTGTCAGCTTCTAGTGAACCCTGGAAAGGCAGCCAGCTTTTAGGTTTCTCCACTTTGTCCCAGCTGTGTTACCAGATGTGTATCTTGGCATCAGGCTGCTCCTGGGGCAGCTGGTACGAGCAGGCCAGTATAGGTACCTTTAGCCTGTTAGGGAGGGAGACTGGCAGCCCTTGCCCCTCTACCCTTGGGACCTGTGTACGTACATGTGAACAAAAACTAGAAATGCAGTGCCCTAGGAACAAAAGCACTAAAATGTGAATAATGACTTTGTCTTGTTTCTTTAAAAACCTGATTGACTAGTAGATGTACTCTCTCTTTTGGGAGAAATCAATGCCTATGCTATAAAATGCATGTTCCTTGGCAAAAATGCCAGCTTCTTTTTGACTTCTTTGTGCCGTGTCTGGAGTGCTTCATGGAATGCTGCTTGGGGAAGATGCAATCCTCTTAGAAAGCATCCTGCTGGTCTGGGGTTTCAGCAGTGCACTCAGGAGCTTTTAGTTTGTACAGAAAAGGGTTTTGGCAGCAACTTCTGCACAGGAAGACTAGGCATAATTGGATTTACTATCATGTAGAAAGTAGGTAAGATCTTTAGAAGGGACTAAGAGGCTCATGTATAAAATAAAATATCACAAGATTTATGTGTATTTCTCTGTTTCCATATATAAATTCCTTTGACCTTTTCTTAGAACCTGTGAGGCTTCATGTGGTGAGGATAAGGGAGGGTAATCAGACCAGTGGTAGGATGGGATGGGATGGGCAGAGAATGTTGTGCTCCAGGTTAAGAGACACAGTGGAGGACTCTTCCTGGATATTATTAAGAAGCGCCCAATAACAAATAGCTTAATAAAATAATTGGTTTAGTAAGATAAAATAAAAATAAGAATATAGATAGTGAGTAAATCATATGTCCCTTCTGATGCTGGATACTCTTGAGTTCGTGCAGTGTCAGATGGAGCCCAGGTGGCTTTTACCATGGTGCTGCACAGATCCCGTCTGTGGAGAGGTTTCCTCATTTTGGTCATTCAAGCTATTATATGATTTGCTTACAAGAAATCAAGTGTAGTAATCATTTTTATTGAATGGATGTTCACATAGGAACTTCTTGCTGCACTCCTAGATAAAGCCGAGGACAGTCAGGCAGTGTCATCACAGGTACAGAGTGGGAGCTGCCTGCAGGCTCCCCAGTTTTTACCAGCTGGCTTGGTTTGTCCTGCAGCTAAGGATTTCTGCAGCACAGCCTAGAGCCATGCTGGACAGGCAGAACAAGCCTAACTCGGGTTATTGTCACGTGGATTACTGACTCCTTGACGTACGAGGGTCTTCTGGTCAGGACTGGTGTTTCAGTGTTATTTAGAATCAGGACATGTCCTCAGCAGTACTGAAATAGAAGACATTTTTTTCAATGGTGCATTTCTTTTCCTTTCCTTCGAGGATCCTCATCTTCCCTATTAAGCAATTTCCCTTTCTAAGGCTGTTGCATCAAGTCCTGCTGACTATTCAGGCAAAACTCCTGCCTCTGCTAGATCCCTGCTTTGTTCTCAGATGTCTTCAGAGTGTGGCCTTCTTCTTCCTGGCCTCTGGTTGTCCAGCAGCTCTTGTCATAGTAGTTTACATGCAAAATGTGCTGTGTGCAGCCCAGTTATCTTAATTGTTTCTCTGTTCAGTGAACTGGCAGCTGGCAGTTAGCTTGCCAGCTCCTTTTTCTCTCATCTCTGCTATCTAAAGGATTTACATAAATATCCTGAGGCACTTTGCTCTTGAATATGTGAATATGCTACATCAGGAGGCTGGTTTGTGAAAATTAAAAGACTGTTTTTATTCCCAAGATTTGACAGTCCAGAATTAGACTATTAGTACTCAGACCACTCCCTGCAGTTCACTGATGTCTAGTGGTTTCCTCTTTTGCATGTTTGTAAATCTGAACACAAAAACATCCATGTACTGATAGTTTTTTGCGATGTGGCAGGAAAGATGTTTTTTGCCATCTCTGGCCTGTAGAAGTACGTGTGCCATCCCTTCATTTCATTATGCTTTAAAGAACAAAAGCCTCAGAACTTAAAAGAGCCTTATATTGACTTTCTTACTCTTTTCTTTTGGAGTGCCTGATGCATGCAGTGGTGCTTTTTCATGCTTCTTTAAAAAAGTTGTAAACATAACTGAGTAAAACCCTATGGCTATAGCTAGACTGGCTTATTTACCATCTAATACAGTATTCAGAAAATTCAGAAACACAAAAACCTACTTGAAATTTAAGACACTGCAAGACTGAGACTCCTGGCAGTGGAAGAGCTGGAGAAAAGAGAGTAGATGAGATCAGGAGAGGGGATAGATATTGAGAGTCATGGGCTTTAAGGAGCTCTAATAAACCTTTTAGTGTAGGTTTATGTAGAATACCTTTTCTTTCAAAAAAGCACAGCTTTATCACACTGAAAATATGACTGTAATTTTCTCTAATCTGTAAGCTACATGTATCTTGCTTCTGAATTACAAAAATCAAGTTTTGTAGGGCTTGCCTGTTTTAGTAGCTTACCTGAAAATACTTTAGTGAACAATTAAAATTGAGGCCATCTGAACAGATTAAGGATCATTGAGTTACTCATCCAGTCGTTTAATCTTTGAAACGTCACTCTCTGATCAAAACTAAAACATGCAAAGGATTGTCTCTGTATCTCACAGTATGTGCTTTCAGTAAAACAAGTCGTTCTTTTGAGTAGGCACACTCTAAAGAGAAAGAATGGAACACATTTTGAAAATGGCAAAAATCAGCTTCTGGATATTAAAATTCATGCAAATGTGTCATTTAGTGAAGTCCATAGAACTGTAAATCATTATTTTCCTGATCATTGCCCCTAGGAGCATCATGTACTCTGTACTGCACAGCAAGTTCAACAAAGTAAATAACATGGTTCCAGACTTTGATTTTTGAAATATTTATTTGGTTGATTTTTCTACACTTCGCTGAATGAATTCATGACTTTACATCACTTGCCATTCACTTCCTTTCTGATGATTTTCTGCTGTTGATAGAGAAGTGGGAAGGTTTTATATTGTGCATTTTGTTCTGCCCCTATTAGGCTGTGCACCAATGCTTTCAAAAGAAATTATAGTATGGTAAAGTTACACTAGTTTGTGATTGCCCTATCATTAATATCAAGTTTCTGCACTCATGAGTTACTAACTGGGCTGAAATTGATGTGGAGCATGAATAAGTGTACAGTCATGTTTCTGCTAAATTAATAGTGTTTCATGCAAGATCTACGTCTCTGCTTTCCCGTTACACACCTGATACTTTCTGAGGTGCTGTTTCTGTTGTATGGTGGGAATATTTGAAGGCAACTCTCAATGGGAGACTGACTTTGTCTTTGAAGTCTGATGCTACTCTGAAAAAGGCTTTGAAAAAGTGGTGTTTGATTATTTGTATAACTTTTGTAAAAATATCAGGCCAGTCTTACATCTATGCTTTCAAGCTGCCATTTTGCCAGCAGCAGTGATGTGGATCAAAGCATTAATAGTGGGTCCTAGAAGTACCGTTTCAACTGATTGTAGACTTGCTGGACTGAGAGCCACGTTTCCTGCTTAGTATGGCCTTCTCACATAGAGATGGGTGGCAGCACAGTCTGAATATGTTCAGTTGCCTTTGTTGCTGGCAGTTTTCTCCTATGATGAGAGCAGGAGGGTACTGGACCCTTCAGTGTCCAAGTGGCAGGTGGACAGGGGTGGGTGGCAGAGGCATGGGCTGCTCTGTGGGATAGTGACAGTGCAAGAGCTTCGTGGTAAGAGGTTGCAAGTTAAAAATATACCAGGAATCTTCTTTCTGGAGAAGAGGACGAGACCCTGTGATTGCTCAGCCTTTTGGAAGCAGATATTGCTGGAGTTGTTTAGACAGTGGCAGTCTGATGCCTCTCTGGTGACAATTTTGGAGTTAGAAATTTCACAGCAAAGCAAGTGAACACCTTACGTGCTCTTCAGGGGAAGGTAACCCACACAAAATCCTAGAAGGCTTTATTGAGATGACCTTACTCCATCTTGAGGCTATCACAAAGTTCAAGGGATGGATATCCTTATCCTCTGACTTACCTACTTTTGCATCCATCGAGGAGTTGGTACTTTTCTCCCCATCTCCCAAACAGCCAGTATGAAAAGTTAGAAGACTGAAGTCTACTGAGCAGCTACTTCTGATTTGCTACTGGATGTGTCATAGAAATGTGTGACTGTCCTCTACAAATCTTGCCACTCTCCTTTGAGAGAGATGTTGTAGGATGCACAGTATTTTTATTTTTTTTTCTGATGGGGAGAGTGAAAAGGCAGTGGTAGAAGCGTGTAGAGGTGCATGAGCTGACAGAAGTCACGTACCTGGAGTTTGTGTGTGTGGGGAGCGAAGCAACTGAAATTAATGTTTTCGTCTGACAATGAACTAAGCGAAGATCTCAGCCTTCCTCATTGCACAAGGCATTTGAAGGTCTGTGATGCTTCCTTGACTATCATTGTTAAACCTGCAGTATTTTGTCAAATTACTACAGATCATAAGGGATTATTTTTTATAGCAGACCTCTGGAAAATTTACTGTACCGTGAAATGACTATAAATTGTTACCCAAATAACCAGATGTAATAGAGATGTAGATACAGATGTATTTGCAAGAGGTCTCCTTCTGTTCAAGATCTTTATTTTATGACCTGAATGCAGCATGCTACTTATTCTGTTGGACTTCTGTGCTGTGATAATAAACAAGACTCACTGGCCAGAGAGGTCCCCTTGACATCGCTGTGGTGAATGTACTTCATCACAACTTTTTGTTAGTGCTGTCAAATAGCCTAGCTTATATGAAATGCGAGTGATGTGTTGGAAGGATTAATTTTGTCAGGTATGCTTATGACAAGGGTAGCTAACACCTCTGAAGGGATATATTACAAGCACTTGCACAATTAGCCCAGTTGTTTTGTTTCATAATGAATTATGTTTATTCATGGATGAAGTTGTGATTTCTCTCTGGAACTAGAAAATTAATCTCTGATAGTTTTAGTGAAAACCAAAATTACCCTTCTAGAACTACCACCATTCTTTGTGAAGAATGTAATCTTAAGTCTTTAGAATCTTGATGATATTGTGAATGTATGTGTGTTTATAATATGTCACCATAGACTTCTTGGTTTTACTTGCAAGTTAAACCCCAGAGTACAACACTTCACAGTGTACGTGTTCTGCAGTACTTTCAAGAAAAGGATGACAGAGTTGAGTCCACTGACTGAATTCTCTATGTTAATTGATAGCACAGGTTCTTCTGTATTATGGAAGGAGACTTTTATTTTACAAGTCAAAACTATTTGTCTGGAAAAGAAGATTGAGGGGTAATCTCATTAACACTTCCAAATATTTAAAAGGTGCATGTCAAGAGGATGGGTTGGCACTTTTTGCTGTTGTTGTAAGTGAAAGGACGAGGGGTAACAGACAAAAGCTGGAACACAAAAAATTCCACTTAAACACAAGGAAAAACTTCTTTCTGTGAGGGAGCAGGGAGCCCTGGCACAGGCTGCCCAGGGAGGGTGTGGAGTCTCCTTCTCTGGAGGTTTCCAAACCTACCTGGATGTGTTCCTGTGTGACCTGATCTGAGTGAACCTGCTTTAGCAGGGGCTTGGACTGGATGATCTCTAGAGGTCCCTTCAAAACCCAACTATTCTGTGATTCTGTGAACTGAATTTTGGTGATGAGTAGCTGGTAAGCGCATATACATACATACCTTAGTTTTCTTTATAGAGATCATAATCTTTCAAATAAGGATCAGTAAATTTGCTTCTTTAGAATTACTAATTGCATGGATGTGTGCAATAAGTGGCCTTGAGAATACATTGACATACTAGTAGTGCCTCTGGCACATTGCAGTCTAAAACACAGGGAATTAATTCTGGTCAGTTTATTCTTTCCTATTTTACTAAAATACAAGTTTCAAATAGTTAAAATTAAGTGGTTCTAAAAATAGTTCAAGCAGTTCAAGTTAAGTGATTTTGTTGTTTGGTAAGTCTTGTTGGTGTCAAAGAATCACCATTTCTAAAGTTCCTGGCTTCTTTCTGTAGTAAACTTTCCACTTCTGCTTATGGCTTGGCTTTCTCTTGTTACTCTTTCTGCTACATCTTGCAAGGAACTCCTTTTAAATCTCCCATGTACTTTGTAAGCTTTAGGAAGTTAATCAGCATTCTCAATGGATGATAAACTGCTTATGGTGACCCTATACCCATTCCTGAACCGATAGAGTATCAGAGTATTTGGTAACTCTTCTTTCTAGTCTTACGTGAGATGCAAAAATGCTCTAATCACTTCTTTGAGGTTTTGCTTAATAAAGAGGCAAAAAATCTTATGATGATCAACCCTTGGATTCAGGTCAAAACTTGCATTTTGATACAACTACATCTGACTAGTCCTTGAGTTTCTGTCAGAATTCATAGAGTTTGCAAAAACAGTCTGTAGACAATTGTAAATTCAGCATCTTGAAGAGCAAGCATATGGAAGTAAGGTAAAATGTGTGGTATGGTGGTAGCTATTGAAAATTAACAATACACCTGCTAGTGGTAGCCCCATTTGACAAAATAATTGCCTTCTGCCTTTGACTTACTGAAGCTTTACTGTTTAAAAACCCTGTTTATTCTGTTACACCATCCATGTAGAGATCCCAGGTGCTGTCATCTAAGAAGGAATAGGTAAGAACTATTGTTCATTAATAATAAAAAGATTAATTGAGTATAAAAAGATAATTAAGGGGTTTATTGCTGAATGTCTAGGGATATAAAGTGAAAGATAAATTTAGCATATTGAAAATTTGCATTGAATGTGACAAGGACAAAATCCATGGAAAATAGTATGAGTAAAACAATAAAAATGAGACAGTGAACATAGGAACATCTTGAATGTATTTAAGTCCTAAATAAAGCTGCTTAATATTTATTCCAGATCTTTGAAAATCTTTACCTAAAAGCTAAGATACCTTTTTTTTCCTCCTATTAATATCCACACATTGTGAAAACTCCCACCTTGCATTGGTGTTCTGTTCCTATTCCCCTGCCAGAATAACTTTGCAAAACTTGAGGGTTACAGACTTCCTTGAGGCAGTACTTTGGTATGGTTCACCTACTTGAAGAATTGATTCTAACTTGAGTCATCATCTCCCCTGGTGTGTACTTGCTGCCTGTATGCTGGTAGACCTTGGCCTCTAGAGCTGTAAGGTTGACTTTCACGGAATCGCAGATTCTTACGGGTTGGAATGGACCTTGAAAGATCATCTAGTCCAATTCCCCTGTCAGAGCAGGACCACCTAGAGCAGCTCACACAGGAACTCATCCAGGTGAGTTTTGAATGTCTCCAGAGAAGGAGACTCAACAATCCATCTGGGCAGCCTGTTCCAGTGCTCCCTCGCTCTCACAGAGAAGAAGTTTTTCCTTATATTTCTCTGAAAGCTCTTATGTTCCAGCTTGTACCTGTTGCCCCTTGTCCTGTCATTGGACATCATTGAGAAGAGCCTGGCTCCATCCTCCTGACACCTGCCCTTTACATATTTGTAGACATTAATGAGGTCACCCCTCAGTCTCCTCCAAGCTAAAGAGCCCCAGCTCCCTCAGCCTTTGATCATAAGAGATGCTCCACTCCCTTCATCATCTTGGTGGCCCTGTGCTGAACTGTCTCCAGCAGCTCCCTGTCCTTCTTGCACTGAGGGGCCCAGAACTGGACACAATATTTCAGATGTGGTCTCAGGAGGGCAGAGTAGGGTGGGAGGAGAATCTCTCTCAGCCTACTGCACCCAGCCCTTCTAATACAGCCCAGGATGCCATTGGCCTTCTTGACCATGAGGGCACATTGCTGGCTCATGCTCATCCTGCTGTGCACCAAGACCGCCAGGTCCCTTTCCCCTACGCTACTCTCTAAGAGTTCATTCCCCAACTTTTATTGGTACATGGGATTCTTCTTTCCCAGATGCAAGACTCTACACTTGCGCTTGTTGAATTTCATCAGACTTCTCTCTGCCCAACTCTCCAGCCTGTCCAGATCTCATTGAATGGCAGCACAGCCTTCTGGGGTGTCAGCCATTCCCCTCAGTTTAGTATCATCAGCAAACTTGCTGACAATGCCCTCAGTTCGCTCATCAAGGTCAGTAATGAATATATTGAACAGTGCTGGTCCCTCTGAGGGACTCCACTAGATACAGGCCTCCAACTAGACCCTGTCCCATTGATCACAACTCTCTGCCTTCTTCCCTTTAGGCAGTTAACAGTCCACCTCACTACCTGATCATCCACACCACACTTTCTCAGTTCTGCTGCCAGGATGCTTTAGAAAACAGGACATGCCATGAAGGCTCAGGAGCAACCAACATTCGCCCTGCTATTATTAACTTTCTTTTCTAAAATCCTCTGCTCTTCCCCAAGTTAAGGTGATCACTTACCATCACTTTGTCATCATCTTTTCCTCCCTTCTTCCTTTTTCACAGGACCTTAACATACCATCCTGTGAGTCTTTTTTAGATTGAGAAGAGTCAATTATTTTTAATGGTATCATTTACTTTTCTCAAAAGTAAGATACATTACTGCTGCTATTACCCAGTGTTTTACACATCTCCTGAACAGTACTGCTGTGCTCTGAACTCCAGGAAACAGCATCAAAGTACACCAGGATGCTGTTAGTAATAAGAATTCAGATTATACAGGCACAGAATCCTTTTCATATATTTCAGGGCTAAAAGATTTCATGTATGTATTGTGAATGTGATATTGATGCATCAGCTCCTTCTGAGCTGTAGACAGAACTGGTTCCCACATGTTTAGAAGCTGCAGCAATTATAATTTTCCATGCAGTAGTTGTCTAAGATTGAGACCTTCCCCTTTGTTTCAGCTGAGTGACCACACAGGTGATTGCTCCTGATTTAAATAGTAGGAGTGAAATCCCAGAGCCAGTCCTGATTTGGCACAGCCTGAACCATGAAGTTAGTTGTGTATAAGGCATGTAAAGGAGAACATGGGAGGCAGGCATGCAACTGGGAACATTGTGTGCTGGGTGTGCTGAGGAGATGATGCTGGCGCAGTGGCAGTGTGGAAGGCATGAAGAAAAACTGGTGTATGTGTTCATCAGCTCTCAAGGTTGTGACCTGTGATAGGTTCGCCTGTTGTGCCTAGAGTGACAATGTTTGTGTTGTGGCCTATAAGTTGCCATGGGTAAGCCTGGGATCCTCTGGCTTGCTGCCATCCTTGGAAAAAAACAAAAGAGTACAGAAAAAATGGCTCCTTCCCCCTTTGTTTGGTTGAAGTTTGTTGACTGGTTTGTCTGTCCATGTTGCTACTTTCTGTAAGGGAAGAAATGTGGTGATTGTTTAGTTGGATTATCAAAATCATTAAAATCAAAGAGGTTTTTATCACTGACCTCAATGTAGCCAGGTAACTGCGTTATCCCCTGCTCTGGGAACTCTGCTAACAGCTCCCTGTGTAACAAGAGATATGCTCTTAGTTTTCAAAGAGAAGATTTTAAGTTATCATCTACTGTTAGCGTGGAACCTAAACAATTCATCTGCTTGTTGAAAATCTATCAAGTCAGTTAAATGGCTTAATTCTTGTATATGTAGTGCTTCTTGTCCAGATCAGTGGTCAATAATAATGAATGAGAGAGTGCATTTTCAGCAGTGTTAGATGGGAAGGTCTACATAAAAGAAATATCTCTTAAAGCAAAGATCTTGATGTTAGACAGCAACAATGTTTATGCAAGCGTGAAGATGAATATAGAGGAATAGATTAATTCTTAATCACCTTTAAAGAAGTTCAGAATGTTTTAGTATGTTTCATTCCACAGTATTTTTTTTATTACAAAGTTTGGGTTTTTTCCTACCTCTTCCTCTGCTCATGTAAAGAAGAAACATTAATATCTCTTTTTATTGCTGTGCAGACCACTTTCTGAATCTGAACAGATCAACTTCTTAAGGAAAGCAAGACTGTATATTCAGCAGCAGAAGTATGATGAAGCGGTAAGTGTGGTGTTGCTGCATGCCTTCTACAAACTTTTTACACAAACCTCTGTTACATTTAAACAATTATATTTGTTTAATTTAAAATGAAGTTGGGAAATAAAACTTTTTTCCTTCCTTATGATGCACATCTCACTAACACAAAATTGCGCTGTAAGTCTCTAAAACTTTGCTTTTTGGCACGAGTTCTAATGACTTGCTGTATTTTTCCTCATACTTCTTAAACTGTTAGCATTTCATAGTATACTTACACACAGTTTATCTTTTTATTTTCCACTGTAGCAAAAGGTAAAATTAGAAACTGAGGAATGCAGCGCATGAATGCTAGTTGCCTGAAAAAAAAGTATGATATCTAGCTCCATCACAGATCCTGATGTGTTCTTTTACCTGAAACACCTGTTCTTGTTTTTAATTTCACATTTCAGTCTGTCAGAGATTGAATGCCATGTGTGCAATCATTGTGTGCTTCCCAGTTCCAGTATTACTTTCCTACGTGTTTTCTACCACTCCCTGTTTGACAGGGTATTCATTGGATGCAGTGCACCAGTGCTTGCATTCTGGCACTCACAGAAATAATTTGTAGAGATAAATGATACAAAGAAGTCTGTCATTTTAACAGGTTTAGTTTGGTCACTGACTTTTGTGTTAAAAAGTATATGAAAAAGTTGAATATGTAAGGTTGCATTTAACCTGCCATATGCATGGAAGAATGATTCCATTATGTATTAGGGATCCACTCTTCTTTTTCCCTAATATCTTTCTTGAGGTAATAAATTACTATTTTATGCACAGGACAACTGCATCCATTTTATACCTTGGGCCTTTTTATTTACATTGTTGTAAATTGAAAATAGCTCAGTTAAAAACAATGGATCCATTTTTCGGTGGGAGCAGGTGTACTTTTTCGTTCCCTAATACTATTAGATTGTCACACATTTTCTTATCAGAGACATTTTGTACATTTCAGCAGTAGAACGAGAAAGTTTGTGTTGGCTATGTATAAATTATACCTCTTGTTCTTATATGTTTTATCTTTCTCTAGGTATCTCTGTGCAAAACCCTGATTAATCTTGCTTTGGAAGGCTTGTCTTACTACCATACTTACGATAGATTATTCCTGGGTCTAAGTATTGCCATGGGTTTTGTGGGCTGGACGATGTATGTGGTTTTGGTGATTATCAAGACTCATACCAATTTGACCAAGACTGTCCAGGCTAATAATAAGGTAGGTTGGAAACATGCAATGGTTTTTCTCTATTAGTTTTCAGCATTATATGTATGATCACTCTCTCTCTGCAGGACAAATTGCACACCTTCCACTTATTTTGACTATATGTAGAAACTGGCAAGCTTTGGAGTTTTCCAGCAGCAGTAATCCTATGCAATGTTACTGTTCGATCCATTTATTAGAGTTACTATTTTTAAGCTGTGTAAGTCTGAGTATGCAATACTTGCTTTTTGAGTTTCTTTCTTCCTATAGCTATGTATTTTGCTAGATGCTAATGCAAGTGTAGGCAAACGTAGTGATTTAATTATTAAAAGGTCTGTCTTTAACCAGAAGTAAATTTTTTGCATTAATTGTAGTAAAGTCAACACTGTTGTAATACTTGTTTAGAAGAATGCAGACTTCAGGCTTCCATTTTGATTTTTATTCTTTACTGTAAGGACAAAAAAAAATCCCATGTAAATTATTTCATTCCTCTTCTTTTTGGCAATGTGAAATCAGTTTTAAGAAGCTGTGTAGTCCAATGGTGCTGTTTTTAAAATGTATAACCTGTTTTAATAGAAAGATGAACTGTGGTTTCCTGAGTAGGCTTGCTTTCTTGCTCTTTGTGATTTGTAAGGGTGCAGCAGGAGACACTAAAGATGAAGAAAGCTCTTTTTGACAAGATGATTATGGTTTGATTTTTCACAAAGCACAAAATCCTAGGAAATTAACTTACTTTCAGTCATTCATGAGGGAAAAGAGATACCTCAAAAAGGTGAAGAGGCAAAAAGCTAGTATTTGACTAGAGAGGGATTAAAGCAGGAGAGGGAGATCTCCTAAACTTCAAGAATTTATTTCAGAATAGAAGGCATTGTTTCATTTGGTAATGTAAATGAGAATGAGCACTCACGTAACATCCTTACTGCTTTCAATGTATTACTCAGAAAATTCCTATCATGCTATCTTGAAGTTTTTACTACTGTCTGAAATGAGATAGTCTTGGCCTTTAATGAAAATGATCAAACAAAATGGAAATGGAAAATATTCATAAGTGCTGTACTATGTGATTTAGGGTTTTTTTATCAAATAACTGAGAAGACATAATCCAAGATGCATGTTATGTTAGATATGAACAAAATAATTATAATAAATAGACTGAGTAAAAAAAAGACCTTCACATTTTTAGTTGACATCAGATTTGCATTTGGTATATTGATTTTACTTGTTGAAGACAAATTTTATGCTAGTGATGCTAGTAGGGAAAAAAAGGGTTTCTTAATTGCCTATGGAATTTTTCTTTCCTCTGTCTTAGTAGGAGGCCGTTTTTCTGTAGAAATCTTTTTTAGTGTTCCTAAATACTTGCAGAATCAGTATGAAGCTAATGCTTCATATGTGGAAGTTATTTGATTTATAGATAATATTGGAGCTACCTAAAGAATTTTGCTGAGAAACTAATCTACGTTGACAAATAGTTTTCTGCAAAGCACAGCCTTATAAAACCTGAAAGGAGCTTCTGAATAATGAAACTGCATATACCGTATATATCATCTTTAAAAGTTTTAGGCTTCTTATGCTGGGTAAGATTTTTTTTTTCCTTTTAGAGTAGTGTGTTGTTTTGTTTAGCAAGAAGCCTAACCTCTTCATCTATCTTGAAACATCCACAGGAAATGCAAATCTGGTTTCTGTTTTCAATACATGACCAACTATATTGGACTCTATAATGTTTATGACCCCATATGGAATCAAATGTTGATTGCATATGTTTACTGAGTCAACGATGAATTATATTGTGTGTATATCGTAGCTATACATACTTATTCTATCTTTATGTCAGCAAATGTAAAATTTAAAACTAATAAACCAAAATCACATTAGGTCAGCTTTCTAGATGACATATTGTTTTCTTATTTTAATGTCATGTCTTAGCAGAAATTCTATTTTAAAAATCATTTAGAACTTGCATTTTCTGTCAGTTTAGATCAAGCCAATTGTATGTCAGTTATAGGGTGAGGACAGACAAAATGTTAACTCTTAATTGAATGTCTTTTCTTCTTGGCATATTTACATAGTGATATATCTGACTACGTAATTCATTCACAGAAGCTGCCACTCACATAGAAGAAAACAGTGTCTTTATTCATTGCCTGCACAATACAGTAAAGACTGCACAGTCACTAAAGCTGCCTTTGCTATATCATGTTGCAATATATAAAGATGAAATTGTTTCTTTAAAACATATACATAATTTTCCCTTACCAGTAGTTTTTCTGATATCTTAATGTCCCTAAGTAAGGAAGAGTAGTTCAATGACCAGGTAAAAGACAGATGTTGAGTAAATATTCCTCTTTGCCCTAACAAGAGATTGCTGCTCCCTGATGATTAAGGATTAGCCTATCTGTCTGAGATTACCCATTCTAAAACTTTCCTGTTTCTCTTGCATGTTCCTCGTTACAGCTTTCTCAGTCCAAGAATGTGTTTCTTTGAAGACATAGTAGGGAGAATGTTCTAAGCTCATATCTTAGTTTTTTATTGGGTTTTTTAGGAAAGCCCAGACTTGGCATAGTAGGTTAGGATTAAATATAACAGCAGTTCTAGTTATGCTAGGAACTTTTTAGTGCCGTGTAACTCCAAGCTTTGTATTTTGAAATTGTAGGTTCTTTGAGGATGGCTGTCTCTCCTGTGTAAGGCTGATCACCCGCCTCCTTCAGTAGCCATCTCTAGTTCCTGGAAAGTGGGGTTTTTTCCAGTATGAGTTAATGCTTTACATTTTAATTTCATTATTTCTTTTGCCGATGTCTCAAGCAGGAGGAGAAAACACACGCTAATGGATTTTTCATTAAATGTTTTGGTCATAATGCTATGAACTTGAACTCAAAAGGTCATGCTCCAAGTCTGATTTTAGAATCTAAATTTAAGAGCTTTTTTTCCCAAGACCCTTAGAATCTCTGAGTTGCAATGCATTTTAAGTATCCATTGAACATATATAGCATTGCATACATTGGGCTTCCAGATTGTAAAACTGTTCCTTGCCTGTGCAGATTTTACTGCAGGACCATATGTAGACACATACTTAGAATTAGATCTTAAATTCCTACTGTTCTTTTTGGTTTTGGTCATCTGTCTAGAAACATCATCAAGAGTTGTGTACATAGACATGAAGCAACTTGAGTGGCTGTGTAAATATAACATTTACTTTACTGTATAACTGATAAATGGAAGTAGTGTGCATTTTAAAACACTTTGTTGCTGTTTCATGGATGTTTGTCCAACAATTTGTTTTTCAGGAGTCTGCTGTTCTCTTCTACGGTTTTGCCTTTGTTGGAATGATAATAGCCTTTTTCCTGTTGATTCAGACATGTCCTTGGACATATTACATATACTGTCTCTTGCCAGTACCAGTATGGTATGCAGTTGTGAGAGAGTAAGTAAAGAATATATTTTATGAAGAACGTTTTATAAAACCAGGTCTCTGCTTCCTTTTTGTTGACAATTCATTTTTTCCCATAAGTTTGGGAGAAAAAGTTAAATATCATTTTATTAAACTCCCTAAAATGCTTCCTGAGACATTCCAGAGGACTCTGGTTTGTATTAGACAGTAGTTTCCAAAGTGACTGATAACAGCTGCCAATTCTAGAAGATATCTTTTCTATTAGCAAAAGTAAATTAATGTCTTTTCAAGACCAAAGGTTGTTAGTACTGTCATAACTATAGCAAAAGAGTGCTAAAATCTTGGGCAAATACCTGTAGCATCAGACTTATTTTGTAAAAAGGGATAGGTTGTTCTTTTTCTTCAGTAATTTTAAAATAGTCTGCTCCTGCAAAGTGTCAAGTATGCTGAGCTCCATCTGATTTTGGAAAACATTTGCTAGTCATGTTGAGGGTTGTGCTCTGATGCTAAAACAAACTTGTCTTGTTTGGGTCTCCTTTCGCTCCAAATCCAAAAATGCTTGTTACCTTCTGATTTCTATTACTGACTTAATCTACTAGCAATTCTGTAGATACCAACTTGGTATTATTCAGAGAAAATGAGTCCAACTGCAGATAGATAATGAGCTGCCTCATAAAACACTGGAAAAACTAACTGGGGATTTTTTCTCTCTCTCTAAAACTCCTGAATGTTTCATCGGTTATGACAGACATTAAGCACAGCATAACCAAACATATTCATAAAGTCAGAGTTAGTTTGGATAAAGAATAATCTGAAGCTTGTCCAAATACTGTCAAAGAGGTACCAGAATGGGGTTGAAAAAGCCTAAGGGTTTTATTGTAGATTTTATATCAAGTAAAACTGGGCAGAAGGAAGCCTCAGACCGTCACCCACTCTGTTTCTAAACAGCAGGGCAGGATCAGCAATACCCAAAACAAGTCGTGCTCTGACTCTCTCCTCACCCCTCAAAAGTAAAATCCAACATTATTTCTGTTTTTTTTAAATAATGACTATCTTGTTCCATCATTTTGAACAGACTTCCTGTTATTCAAGGCCTTGCTGCAAATCTCTTGTCACTTCGTATCAGTCAGTCTATAGGATTCCTCCTGGTTTGTACACTGGGAATTGAAATACTAGTAAGTATTTTATCTGTATGTATCAACAGATTGTCTCATTGCTAGCGTCCTACCCCTTTCAGGAAATGAAAGTTTTATCAATAGGCTTGTTTTTAAGTCTTCTGTTGGATTTTATCTCTTTTTTAAGGTCTTCAGCTTTTTCTACCGCTTTACACTTACAATTGGTCTTCTTGTCTTCGCTGTCTGGCCAAGGATCACACAGATGTGGGTTCAAGCAAAGGTACTGTATTGTTTTGGTTAAAAATAACATTTTAAATGTCTAACAGCTGATTGCATCTTAGGATGCTGGGACTGGTCTCTTGGGCATGCTACTTTAGGCTCTTCTTCAGTTACGCTCTTATTCTAATCTCTGTCATGAGCAGCATATAGCAAGGCAAGGGACTTTAATACAATCTGCATAGATCACTTTTACAAGAAAATTAACAAGGCTGCTTAAGAATTTCAAAGTTAACTATCAGTTTTGTGTTGTTAATGATAACTGAAAAATACTCGACCAAATCATATGAAATACACATAATTCATCAAATTGTCTCAGTGGCAAAAGCACTGACGTGCATGATTGGGGAAAGTGCCAGCACTTAAATAATAAGTTCATTTATTTAAAAAACAAAATTGAAAAATGCTTGTCCATACATTATTGTCTGCAATCAGCTGGCATGCATCGTTCCTCAGAAGCAGCTTTCTGTACTGTTTTTACCAGGGGGGGGAAAATCACTTTCGTTAGATACAGGTGTGATGTGACACAACCTTTAATATGAGCCATTTCTTCAAATAATTTATTCAAACAGGATACCTAATAACATTAGTTTATTTCACAGGTTACCTAAAACCTGGAATTCTGGGATGATATTAACATTTCAATGAAAACAAATAAAATTGGGGTCAAATTGCAAAGTTTTACTGTGCAGGAACTGTCGATGGAAGCTAGAATTTGTTTATTTTCAAATTTTCAATTGTATTTGAGTAATCAAGTCATTTGTCTTAGAGCCGGATGTACACAGGTGATGTTTTCTACCATTAAAAATTTCCTTTCAGGATCTTGAATCTGACTTGAGCTTGAAAACTTCAAGTGATAATAGCTGTTAATGCCTCTATTTAGAGTAAAATACCTGGGGTAGGATTTTTTTTTTCCTAGCAAAGAATTTAGAGAACTGCTTAGGCAATTATGGTGGTTAAATCAAATGGCATTCAAATTTAAATAAAGACTGGAAAATGATACCATATTGCTAGAGAATTGGTGATTAGTTCACTGCTGCTAGCTTCTGATGAAGTTAGTTTTATTCCTTTCTTCCATAATGTTACTCATCAGCTTTCTGGTGACAGCAACATGGGTGGAGGCCACACTTTAAGAAAATACTTCTAAGTATAAACTTAGCTTTAATTCACATTGTCTTTCATAGGATTTTAACATCTTTTTCTGTATTAAGTTGAACTTCTGTAATACCAGTGACCCTGTGCCCTTTTTTTTGTTAGTTAATTGTACTGTTGATAGACCCAGGGGTTTTACCTGTGGGAGACTGTAGTAGCTGTTAGTAGTTTACTTTTTTTTATTAGACATATTGTCTATCCATATGACCTCAAAAAAATCCCATTTGTTTTTCTTATTTTAGACAACAGCATTGACCTGGACTCTTCTGTGTGTGCTCCTGGCAATATTTCCTTTAATGCCCGTTGTAGGAAGAGAATCAAACATTCCTCTGGTGTAAGAATCTCATGTTGTTCTTTAGACTTTTTCTTTTCCTCTTTGATATTCAAAATTTAGGCTGATTTTTTATGAAGAACTATATTATTGAAAGCTGGCTGAGACAGGTATTGAAATTCAGAATTTAAATAACACGATTATAGAGACCTCAGTTATTCACTAATGTGAATGACAATAGACTTTTAATTCTTTTGCCACATCCATTTGCTCTTTGCATTGTTCTGTAATTTCTTGTCGAGGGAAACATTTCTCACAGTTAAAATATTGGCAAATTTTACATTAAAATAAAGGTCATCATTAAAGGAGGCGCTTCACTGGGGTGCAAACATAGTAAATAGCACTGGCATATGTGAATAAGAGCATTTGTTCAAAAGCAATTTACTTTGATGGAGTCTTTCTGAATTCTTTTATCTAATTTTGAATAACCTGTCTTTGAAATAGCACTCTGTACCTAATGAGATATTCAGGGGTACAGAACAAATAGGATAGTCTGAGCTCTCTTCTCCCTCGATGTCTCCTTTATCTCTTCTTTTTCCGATTCTGCTTCTTACTTCTGCATTTTACTTTCTGGTGTTGCTTGTCTGATTTTCTACAGTTGTTGATTTGCATTTTTTTCTAGTACATCTTTGTCATCTGTCACTTTCCTCTTGTGAGCTACTCTTTCATCATACAAGCATTCTCTCATGTCTGGATGCAATCCAGGTGGTTGGCCTGAAGGCATTAGACTTGTGGTACTGATGTACTTGCTGCAAAGAAGGACTTAAATTGACCAAGACTGCAATGGCTTCTTCTGCTGTCTGGCAGAAAATACTGTGACCCATCAGAGCTATGGTGCCTGATCCTCAGTAAAATATGGGATTTCAGCGGTACTATATGATTGCAGGTAGAATTATGAGCCTAGGCATTTCCAAAATTAGTGTCATTCTGCCGTGATATTTTTCAGTGTGCTTTAAATCTATCTGTTGAAAACTCTTCTTAGTCTTGATGCTTGGGCACATTAGAAATATTCAGGACAGATTTGCTTTGGCCGTATTACATCCCTTCAACTGTATATATGTGTATGTATTTCTGCTCATGCAAACTGGTGGGGTTTTATTCTTTAGAACATTTGAGCACAGCCTAGAAATCAAAATGGAATTAAATTACCTTCAGGTCTTCCTCTCTTATGCTTCTTTATATTCACCTTACTCTGGCTGTACATCTTCCTATTTATTCTTCTAATGAAACATTATACCCCTGAAACAGTTTGTGCCTGTCTGAATCTAGTCAAAGGAGTTTTGAAGCTGAAAAAGCTTGGAGCAACAATTAAAAATATATGTGACACTTCACGATATTGAAGATAAGGACATGCTGGGAGAGAAGATACATGAGGGAGAAATTAGAGTGCCAGTGAGAAACAGGGGCATTTATTAAATATGTTCTTGAGCAGTGATGTTATGTATCAGGTCAGGGCTTCTTCGGTACATTAATAAAACTTGTATGGTGTGAACAGGGAGTTCCTGACTCAACTGTCATTAAAAGGAAGCATGCAGGAGGTGAAAGCAGGGTCAGATGACCCAGGAGGAACATAGAGATACCGTCTAAATGTACAGCATAGGTTAGGAAAGCCAAAGCTCTCATGGAGATGAATCTGATGTGGGATGTAAAGTACAAGACAGCATACATCAGCAAAAGGAAGATATGGGAAAATGTGGCCCTGCTGCTGATTGGGATGGGGACCTGAGCCAAAATGCAGAAACAGCAAATTTTGTTTAAACATTTTTATGCTGAGGGAGGTGAAGCACTGAAACAGGTTCCCCAGAGAAGCTGTGGAGTTTCCATGAGTGGAAGTATTCAACCCAGATAGTCATGGCCATGAACAGCTTACTGCAGTTGGCACTGCTTTGAGTAGGGAGTTGGACTAGACTGATCTCCAAATATACCTTACAACCTCCATTCTGTGAGTGAGTAGCCTGCAGCTACAGTGTTCCTGTGTTAGTTAGGTCGTTACTTGTAAATTGCTATTGAGATACACCTATGTATCTCCTCATTTTGTTGTATCACCTCATTTTACTGAATATGAGGTAGCTGTACATTTTTGTGTTCTGCCTGAGAAAACACGAGTGAAGCAGTCATAAATGGATGTTTTTGTCAGTAGTTTCTCAGTGAGGATGCCAAGGGACAAGTGCCAGCAAGGACTCCGTGTTATGACTTCTTCCATATCAAGGCTGTAGCATGATAAAGAAATACATACAAAAATTTCTACTGCATTTACATTTCCTCTGCTTGCTTTATGACTGAAGGGAGATAGTCGGAAGTGATATTAGTATTGATCTTTTAGTGAATCACGTCTGTTATTTTGGAACAGTGTCATAGCTGGCAGATTTACTCAATAATGCCAAGCAGTATATTTTTTTCCTGTTTATGTGATGAATGACAGTATCCCTGTTAGTGCTGAATTTAAACAAAGCTATGTGCTTGATAGTGATGGTAGTATAATTACTCTGTTAGATGACAAACCTGATGAAAGTTCAAACCACAAGCTTTAAATCACTGATACCGTTTTGCTCAAAGTATTATTTGGAGGTAATAAAAAAAACCCTAAAAATAATAGATGACAGATCAAACGTGTGGCCAAAGCAGAGGGTTTGGGGTTTTTTTGGCCTCTGAAAAGGGTGTAGCTGAATTTGTGGATGGCAAGCCTTTATGGGAAAAAAACCCAACAAAACAAACTCAAAACCCCAACCAACCACTACTGAGAGAAAAGCCAAACCAAAAACCACACTTGATTCTGGATTGTATTTTATTGGGGTTTCTTTAAAGACGGGTGTGAAGTTTCCTTATCCTATTAAGTCTTGATATTGTAATGAATTATTTCATCTTAGTGAGGAACACCTCCGTGAAAATTTCCTGAAGCTTTTGATAATATTTCCTGAATCTTTTGTTTGTTTTTACAGAATAACGACTGGTTTGCTGACCTTCTTGATCTCTTGCTTCTCATTGGCACCTCTTTGTAAAAGTGAAAATAAGTACAGGAATAGCGAAGATCTGAAAGTACATTTTTGTCAGGTCAGTTGCTACTTTTCAGTAATTCTGTATATTAGGGGGTTTTTACATGTAAATTTTTACCTACTTTCTAAGAACCTATTCCTACTAAAGGCCACAATTTTCAGAAGAAAATAGTCATACTTAAAGTTTTTTGCCTTGATTATTTCAACTGAACCACATGGTCATGATAATATTAATTTTTAAATATCATAACATTGTGTTTCCAAAAGTTCATCCTGTGCATATTTATGTGTATTGATACATAGATGTGCATACACATTTTGATGCTCTACTCACATTTTTGGAGTTTGTCCTGCCTTCAGTCTGTGTACGTTACTTCCAGTGACCTTTGCAGGAATGGCAAACGCATACCAAGGACGGGCTTGCTGGTTCAGTGGGTTCTTCCCAGCTTCTGGCTGTTGAATAGCAGTGTGAGACTGATACTGAGCTGGTTTTCTGTTGGTTAAATCTTCTTGTAGATGAAAGATGAGATTTGTTTTTTCTTTATACCTTCATGAAATAGGTAGGTCTTTTCATAGTAGGCGCTAATTAAGTTCTAGAGAGCCTTTAAGATTCTAATAATACCTTGCATGTCTGCTGTCCTTTTTCTTAAAAAAGAACAAATTACTACAAGATAGTGGGTTTATTTCAGGAACAGCTTTATTGGTTATGACTTATGTGCTGTAGTCTCTTATTGAGCTAAAGGATGCATTCATTATATCTGTGATTTAGGTATAAAGCTCAAATTGGTTAAAAGAAAGAGAGGAAAACATAACATATGCAAAAAATGCCTTTACCTGAGTGTGCACACATATATAATGTAGTTTCTCTTAACTTTTCCAGCTTAACTGTGGGAAAGAGTTATCAGTTCCTTTCCTAACCTTCAGATGACTATTTCCCAGAGGGCAGCTCTTAAACTGCTCAAGAATAATCTCTGAATTTCAAAGAAGGTTGTGAAGTGAGAAAGAAGATAAATTCTTAGCTAGAGACCTCAGTTTGCATCTCCGAGTTGCATCTGTGCTGTTCTAGGGTCCTGGAAATGTTAGTGAAAGCTGAGAGCAGTTTGAACATTACTTAAACTGCAAACACAGGAGTCTCAAAAGTAGTTGCTGATCCCTTCCCTGGACACTGGCATAGCAATAAATTGGGTTTACTAACATGCTAAGGTCATGACAAGTCATCCAAGGCACGAGATACATTATGGGAGATGACACAAAGTGAGCGCAAAGTGACTTCACTAGTGGCTAGGGGATAGCAGAGGGATTGCCAGAGCTCATGACACTAAAAGAAGTTGAAAAGAGAAATGAAAGGGCAGATGTCTGGCCCAGAATAGAGTAAATGCATCCCAAATAAACATCAGAGGTCTGAAGGGACCAGTTCCCAGAGCCTGTGGAGACTTTAATGCTTTGACCTACCTTATTGATATCACACAGAAATCCAAGTTACATGCTCTTGTGGCCTGAAATTCAATAAAAACAACAGACACTGATACCTGTGAAACTGGGCCAAAAAAGGATGCTAACTGCTAAGTGTGTCCTCTGGGCAGCTACCACTAGGTATCACTTCTTTTGTCAGGGGAATGGCAGCTATTCATATGTTAAGAAGTGATGGATGTGAACACTGTGCAGTTGCTTTGCACTAAAAAAGCCACAACAGCAATTATATCTTGTAATACATTTTTTAAAGCATATGTTTGTGAAGTACTGTGCATGCTTGATTTGCCTTTTAGTGGAACTGCAGAGTTGTGAATAAATAACAGTAATTGAAAACTTGGCTAAAGCATTTTCTTGGATAATTGTCATCTTTCAGAAATAACTGACTCATGGGGTAATTTTCCTAAGGTATTTTTGCACCTACTCGATGACTGAATGGTGTCAAGAAAAAAAAACAGCCTTTTCAGCTTCGCTGCTTCTCCAAGGCAGAGCACTCTGCTTGAGGTTGTTCAGACAATTTCATTTTAACAGTCTGCCAAGACTGCAGTTCCTTTCTACCTCTTAAAATCTACCTCCAGTCTGCTCTGCTGCTGCTGTGTCTTCTTACAGGAGCTAGGCTGCCCATATAAAGCTCTTGCTTTAGCTAGCCTTCCTGTTCACCGTGTACCTGATCCTGCAGCAAAGCCAAGGGTTCTGCTAGTTCTTCATGGTTTCTGTTTGAGGACAAGTGCTCGTTGAAAAAAATAAGTGTATGTTTTCTGTGGTTTACACTGAATATTTAAGTAGTTATTCGTGACAAAAGAGTGTATCGTGCCAAGTCACTGATCCAGGGCACTTGTTTAAACTATTCTAAAATAGCACAAATAAATAATAAGAATAATAATTAAAAAAACCAAACCTAGTGGGAAGTTTGAAAAAGCGTAAGTTGTAAAAAGCTAGAAACACTGAACACTACACATCAGACTTCTGCACATCAGACTTCTGTTATTATGTTGGTTCAGATGAAGTGTGTGTTGGTTCAGATGAAGTGTTTATGCAACTCTGAAGCATATTTACACATTTAGTATGGAATGACAAGAGATCCATATGTTAATTATGTGTTTCATTGTCTTCTTCTTTCTAGATGTTGAGTATTGCACTTTCGACGTATGTTGTGAGCAGTACCCATGACAGTCTTAAGTACAAACAGGGATTGCCTGTATTGAATCAAATTATTAGCTGGATGACTCTTGGTAAGAACATCTTCCCCCGCTCAAACTTGCATGCTGATAGTTTGTGGGGTTCGGGGTTGGGTGCAGGGTGCTGACACATTTTTATTAACTTTTAACTTTTGCATGTGTTCCTTTATTTGACTCCTAAGTAGTTCTTCACATGTTCACTATTCTTTCCTAAGTGAGGTTCTTTGAGGAAAGTGTTGGAAAATTACCTGACGAAAGTTATTTGTATATGATTGCACTCAGAGTAATACACATCTGAAATGTTGAGTATCATTCACAGAGGCCAGTTGCCACACTGAATTCCAGCTGTTCTGACTTGGGGTGAGGCCCTTGGAGTTCCTCCTCAAGTTGGGCCTTCTTTAAATACAGAAACCTACAAGTGATGCTGAAAGTCCGGAGCACCCTTGAAGTGAAGTCACTTATTCTGTAATGGTGGCAGTGGCCAAGGCTGAAAGCCAGGAAATAAAACATGGTGACCCATAGGTTTTAGAAACAGCCTCATCTCTCTCTTGCTGATATGTTTCCTATAAATACTAGTGTATACTATAACAACAAGCACAAGCGAGCACTTTCCATATATTATAGTTTTATTTCTATTCCCTGATAGAGTGATTATTAATTGACTGTTGATGCAGTCTTTGAATGATTTAGTAATGTAAGGGTACTATACCACAATGAAGAATCACACCAATATTATTTGTCAGCAAACTTCATTATAAACACATAAAATTTTCATATTGAAAACATCAGATTTAAAGATTAAATCACAACAATGCTTTTCCTTCTGTCTTTCCTTGCTTCAAGTACTGGCCAATTCTTCTTTGCTTTTCGTTCTCTTTACTCACTATTTCAGTAGCCCATTTCCTGTCTTTTCCATTTTTTCTCACCTCTGGCAAGCTGTTGGGCACTGTCCTCACCTACAGAAGTTTCCCAGCTAGAGGAGTTTCTTTAGGAATGGCATGGACTCTGCTAACCAGGGCTGACTGGGCAGCTGAGCAATGGACTGCACTAAGGAGCAACATCCAGCTCTTAACATCTCACACTTGCATTTGAGAAATGCATTACAAGTTGAAGGCAAGAGGCATGAATCATGACAGATAGGTGCCCTGCAGTTCCTTAAATACTCCTGTTTTAAACTTTCAAGTAGGGAACCTAAGAAGCTGATGGTTTCTGTGTGTTTACTACCACTATTTTCAGTTGCACCTCTAAGTGTGTCAGGTTACCTAAGCTAATCCAGGGGAGCAGTGGCCTTGTAACTGCAGTCTTTGAGCTGTCAGAGGTCCTTAGGGCCATGGTCAGTGGTTCTCAGAGTAGTATTAAACAGTCACGGTTGACAGGTTTTTGGGATAGTGCTTCTGCATAATCTTAAGGATTTTTAACAGCAGTTCATGAGAAATTATAAAGGATTTGAGGTAGAAAGCCAGGGAATTAAATTGATGGAGAACTAAAACGACTTTTGATAAACTTTGCAAACATTGTGTTTTCTTCAGCAAAAGTCAACTTCCAAAAAGAGAAGGACATACATGACCAGTATTGAATTTCTATTCATAAAGTGTCAAGATTTGAAGAATGTGATCTTAACAAGGTTGGAATGTTTTGCATGTAGTGACTGATGGATCTCTTTTTTTTTTTGCAGTTTCTTCCTCGGTGTTGCCATTACTGAGCCCCACGTTTCTTTTCCAGCGACTGTTCAGCATAGTGCTTTCCCTGATGTCCACCTACCTGCTCCTCAGCACAGGGTACTTTTTTCTTACTCTATATGGATTGCTCTTTCATATGAAAATCAAGGGCTAAATGTGAAGCTGATGGATGTCACGAACATTTCTCTTAAAGGTGTAACGTGTGCTTCCAACAGTAGTCTCACTAGTTATCTCCCTGTTTAGTTTCCTAAATAAAATGTATGGGGAACTTCCCTATTCCTCCTTGTATTGTAAACACTGTTCTGTTGACATTCCTTTCAGCTAGACCAAGGGGTGGCTAGAGGGGTATGTATTCAAACAATCTTGCACCAAAATAAGAAAAGTCTGTTTTAAAAGTCTTTTATTTTGGCATGTGCTTTTCTGCTTGCAAACAAAGGAAAATAACTTCTTTCCAAGCTGCTCAGCATTGGTGTCTAGTTGTGGCTTAAGTAATGTGTGACAGGAAATCAGTAGCCCTAAAATGAGGGAAAAATTTGTTCAGAGAGATTTTTATAGAAGTAATTTTTTTTAAAGTCTCCATAAAGAGTAGGGCTTGCTTCTTTTTGGGATGGCAGACAACTCTTTGGAGCTTGCAAATTAAGAAAACACTGTCAGCCAACCCTTTTTTTCCCCAGACTTAGTAGCTCTTAAGAGCATAATTAATGGGTAGTATAGGAACCGTTCTTTCTGCCTCCCCTCCCACTTATCCTCTGGATTTAATTACACTGGAAAATTAAGTGGAATAAAATATCTTGCAGCAGACATTTTGCAATAGCTGCCTCTTGTGGATACTCTCATTTTAGATGAAGCATCTCTTTTTATAATGTCCTTGTCTCTCCTTCCTCCTACTTCCTCATTAAGATTTTGATCCTAATCTTACTCCTGTCTGCACACACACCCTTACACTCAACTTTCTTAGCCTGTCCTGGTTACTGGATAAAGCATGAATGTTGTTCTCCCTGAGGCTGGTAATGTCCCTCTTTTTATTTTGGCTCAGCACCAGACCACTTAAGTGCTGACAGCTCTCTACCGTCTTCCTACAATGTTAAAGTAGACCATCAAGTTTTGGAACAATTATTTTTAAAAAGCAAACAAAAAAACAACTCAAAACCAACCCCAAAACAACCAATTGAAGCAAAACCAAGGCACTCAGTGCTGAAAGTATCCAGTGTTTGTTTCCTCAGTGCTGTGTTATGCCCTGTAGTGATAACCCAGAGCATTGCCCAGGTAATTACAACATCTCTCTAGATGTAGTCGAGTTGAAGTATTGAAGTCAGCTGAAGAGCATGGCTGCATACAACCAGTTATCACTGACTCAGTTGAAGACATTCAACTTGTAGACAAGTGTAGACCATTGTGAGGATTGCAGGTACTTTTGTAGCTGACAACCCAGCTGTTGCTGTCTTCATGTTTAACTGCTTGTCATTCTGATAAATTAAGTAGAAATATCTATCCAAAGCTTTTTGTTCCAGTTAGAAAATGCTTTGTGGCTACACTAGTGGGGAAGCACAACAGAAACAATACTAAGATTGACTGCAAACATTTTCCTATTTTTAGAGAAATCAGTAGGTGTCCAAGGAGGAAAAAAGTTAAAGGAAAAAATTTTACAGTCTTGTCGGTATTATAATTGTATCCTGAAAGAAAAAAAACCCACAGAGGCACCATGAAGTGCAACTGAGATGTAGAGAGAAAGGAGAAACTAGTGTTATCAAATGACAATCTGCACCCTTAAATTATCTGGAGTTTTAATCTCTCATGTTTGTGTACACTCATAGTTTGCTATGTCTATGTTTGAGTGCTGTAGGAACCAGGAGTGCTCCTCTGAGACTGGGACTGTGGCTAGAACACTTGATGCTGCTCTTGTGATACTGAGTGTATAGCAAAGAAAAGGACACTTCAGTGAAATGTGATGCTCTTTTTACTACACAGATGCCTCTCTCCTTGGAACTAGACGGAGATCACCAGAATGACTTTGTGTGATTAGATCCTGGAGAGACACAGTCTGTAGTGGCTCTCCAGGTTGGACTGTGACCTCTCAGTTCCAAAGAGCTCTCATGACAAATTTTCGTACTTTGCAAAAAAGTGGTGCCAGATGTGATTCTTTTTTTCTTGTTTCTTTTTAACTTTATTCCAGTTTTGTTAAAATGATTCACACTAATCCAATATTGTGGCAGCCATCAAATGAGAAAATGAGTGCAAAACATGACAAAGCTGAAGCAGTCTCTGTTTTTCCTACTTTTACCATTTAATTGCTGCATGGCTTTAAACTTCAACCAACCAACCATGGATACCTCTCAAAAATGTAGAGGGAAGGGGAGAATGCCACTAAGTCTTTGGTGTATCATTTGTGTGAAGAAAAAAATAAATATATCAATGTTTGTTGTTAAATACTTGTTAGTGTTTGTACTTACCATGACTATTATGTTACTTTTCAGATATGAAGCTCTGTTTCCACTGGTGCTGTCTGGTGTGATGTTTGTGTGGATAAATATGGAGCAAGAAGCACTGCAGCATTATGGTCTTTCACTCAAGCCAAAGGTAACAGCTCTAGATAGGTATATCAGATTAATTTTCAACTTTATCTATTTTTTTCCTTGAGCATATAATAAAGGATATAATATATTTTGTATTTGTTTTAAGTATGGGAAGCCAGTGTCAGCTGTTCTATGAAATACGAGTGTGACCTTTTAAGAGAGATTTATAATTTATGTTATTGAAGATATTCCACGTCAGAGCCATTTCTAGGCATGCAGGAAATCAGTTTGACTTAATGGTGTGTTCTGCAGGCTGCAAAGCTCTGTTCATCAAGTATAGTGCTAATTCAGCATAAGGTACAGTAACTTACTACTTGCTCTAAAGTATAATATCATAGTACTTTTTTTAATCTGATGGCAGTCACATGTGAAAGACTGCAAACAGTTGTTTTGCTTTTTTTCTGAAATGAGCAATAGGAAATACCAGAGATTTTAGTTTGACATGTCTGTCCTTCCACTCTTTCTTCCAATGTGGAGGTTTTTTTCTGATTAGACAGACAGAACTTGGGACTAGCACCTTCTTGGATTTGCCTGGAGAGAGAATTTTGTCATCAATGCAGCTTCCTTCACCTTAAAACTAAGTATATTGTCAGCAATTTTCAAAGCCCATGCTGCTTGCATTGCAGCCAAACTTTTAGAGAAGGTCAAGGGTTTAACGAACTGTGGCTATGCCACAGTTAGACCCAACATGCCAGTTGCAGAGTTGTCCTAGTGCTCAGACCCAGGCAAGTATGCAATACAGCTCTGCCTCACTTCTCTCAAATCTGCTGTCCTTGGTTCAGGTCACAGAGGACCTGTGTACAGATCCATGGGAGTTGCCAGAGTCACTTCTAAGAGAAGTTGTGGCACATGTCTTTCCTTCCTTTTGCAGCTCATAATAGTTGGGGAGTAGCACCAGGAGATGAAATCTGAGCCAAGGTAGTCACCAGAGAGGACGTGACACGTGCTGTGACTTTGTGGTTCTCTTGCAAGGGAGGCATTTTTAAAACTTGAGAGAGAACAGGCTTTACCAAGCCAAGGCTGAATATCATAAATGAAAATGGGAATAACTTTTTATTTATGCTACATCTAGTCATGATATTTTGTGTGAGCATGTTTTGTAGCATCTGAAGTGATAGAGAAGGAATCTGAATATAAAAATGTACAGTTGGTATGAGGCCATGATTGCAACCAGAGGTTTCTAGCACAGCTGAGTCATCTGTGGGATGTCCCTTCTCTTCCACTCTAGAACCCAGTCTCCCTTCTGCATCTTGTAACAAGGCCTCTGTGATGCTTACCTGTCTGATGGTGGTCTGAGTTCTGTTTGCTTTAAAGTTCTAGTAAAGCAGTGTTAAACAGTGATGAACACTTTATTAATCAGATGCAAATTTGATACATAGGTAAGCTGTAATTAAGTTTTCTGTTGTCACTCTCTGTATAGAATCACTACAGTTGGAAGTATGTCATCTGCCTTTTGGTTTCAAATGAAAGAAGTAATGCTTATGCCTACTCCTCATTTTTAGGTTAGAGAAATCATCTATAGAATGCTTGTTAATATATACCACAAAGTAGATCATGTATTAGAGAATCCATCTCAGTTCTCTGATGATGTGAGATTATTTTTAACGAAAATGTTGTCAGTGGTGAATATCTATTATTTGATTTTTTTTCTTTTCACCAGTGTAAAGGAGTTTATTGACCTCTTAAACTCCACACAGACAAATACTCTTCAGGTCATGTGATTTTGTGCTGAGAACAGTGAAGGAGATGGAGAATATTTTAGTATTTTCATTCACAACATAAGGCAACTGAGGATAATTGCAGTCTTTATCCACATGCTTGTGTCGGAACTGGAAGTGCATGTGTGTAGGAGGATAAGTCTAAGGCACAGAAGTTCATTTTTAGTGTAGATAACAGTGGAAGCTCCACTGCTCATTTGATTATCTTACTTGTACAATCTTTCTGGCAGATTCATTAAAGTATAATGAAAATATGAGAAAGGTTTGTGATCCTCATTGTTATACTACTCTAATAACAGCTGATAGGGAAGTAGGCTTATTTCTCATTCATTTCAGTAAAAATACAGTGGTTCTATCAAAATACATCAGTTGACTTCTGCTGTCTTTCCAGCTTGCTGTTTTCAACTTCACCTATGCTACTGATATAACTCAGTTTCGACAGCTCCACCTAGACGATGTCCGCAGGTCTTTCTTCTTTGTATCCTTTTGCTGGTGGTTGAATTGCGGAGAAAAAATGGGCTTGTTTCAGAAGGCCTCACAATCAAAATTCATAGCCAGGTAGCCACTGGAAACAGAAGCTTCACGGAGATGAAGATGCTTTAGAATCTTCTTTTAGAATCTCTTATAGAATCATAGAATGGTAGGGTTGGAAGGAACCTTTAGAGATCATCTAGTCCAACCCCCCTGCAGAAGCAGGTTCACCTAGATCAGGTCGCATAGTTGAGGTGAACTTTCTTCTAAGTCCTATTTTCAGTTTGATTTTCTTTTATGACATTTTATCTGGAGGGGACTCGTTCAACCTTCACAAATCAGCTGGAAAAGATGGTATTACAGTTATTCTTATTTTCTCCTTTTTAGAGTATGGCAGTGTGTTAGGAAGAAAATGTTAGGGGGTAGGCATTGGCCATAGGCAGGAAGATGAGATGAGGACAGTTCCTGCAGACCGTTAGTGAAATGTATTCCACATGGTTTCTGCTATTAGAAATTATATGGGCTTGGGAAGGAAGAGCTATTTGTTCACTAACATAGGGCTTATTTTGCATTACTGTAACTGAAACTCCAGCTGATTTTTATATTTTTTTAAATACCATACAGAGTTGATAATGCTGTCATTTTTCTCTTCCATCATGGTACTGCAGTGAAGCGAGGGGTATGTGGCAGCAAGGGTGATGGATGTGCAAGTGGAGAAGAAATTATGAGCCAGTCATAAACATGTGAGTTTCCAGTGTAGGTGTGGGCTATCAGAGCTGGAGCTGGAGAGAGAGTTGTCTCAATACTGGTTTCTGCAAAACCAGGCGTTATAGTTTGTAGAATAACCAAATTTCAGAGGGTGGATCACAGTTGCCGAGTCTGCACTGTTGGAATTTGGGACAATGCTGTTGGATATTGGGAGCCAACAGCAGATGAGGTGTGACAAGATAGCTCATTAAGAAGGCAATTCAGCCCTAAGGAAGGAGGCAAAACAATTTGCCAGGTGTTGAGCATTTGTGTTTGCTTTAAAGTATACCTGAAAAGCAGCTGTGACACCTTGCATTGAATTTATTCATTTCTTTTGCTATTTTAACAAAAATAAGAGCTAATTATAGTAAAGCTTCTGCTCACTGTCAGATGCTAAAAATTAGCCAAACCAAATATCAAGCAATGTAATTGTAATTTTTTTAAGCTCCAGCATAGTACTACTGTCATCTAACACTTGACTGTTGCACTATTTTAATCTCATCTTAATCTAAAGCACTGGCATGTATTTTGTTCAGCTCCTGAAAAAAATACACAATTTGCAGGTCTCCTTTGCAGAGATACACATCTGCTCAAAAGATGTTGTGGCTTTTTTATTTTAGATGCTGTTTAATGTTTAGAAACAGTGGTATTAGAAAAGAAACCTTTTCTGGTAGAGCAGTCACATTGCAACTAGGACTCTGTGAGCTGTATATGTTAAGACTCTCATGGTTCCTATACAGGGTCCAAAAGTCAGCTTGTGCTGAGGGACCTTATAACCTGATCTTCTGGAAGAAGATTCAGATTGCATTTTGATTAGCCCTATGTGCTACTGGTGTTTTTTTGTTTTATTGCAGAACTGTTGTTCTTATAAATCTTAACTGGCAGAACTGCGCTGTTCTGTTAGACTGCTGTGTTACTAAACTTCAAATGATGTGATACTCTTGGGAAGCATAATTTCTACAGTTATGCTGACCTAATCCTTCCAAAACATTGCATGCAGAATCCCAATGATTCTGCTGAACAGTTGGTAGCAAATGGTTTATGCAAAGGCTTAAATGATCCAGTGCAGGGGCTGTAAGAGGAGCGGGATGACCAGAGGGAGCTCTGGCGGTAGCAGCCATCATTGTAGACTAACTAACTGCTTGATGGAAAAAAGCAGTTGAAAACCATTGTTGAGCTGAAGAGGTATGAGTTATAATGGGCCCCAATGAGCTCAAGAGGTAGAAAAATACCTTTCATGGGCTCATATAGCAGCTAGTGTCGTGCTAGGACAAGGTTTATAAAACAACTTACTTAATAACTGCCAGAGTCATCTTCCCTCCAGTCAGGAAGAAGCATAGGGGTCCTGTGTTGTAATGGATAGACTCAGCATAACCTTTGGCCAAGAAACTTATGGAAGGGATAGCACAGGAACCTTTAATCTTGTTTCATAGACACGTATCTCTTCCACAGAGAGTTCCTCGTTAAAGCTGTCTCTTTTTAGTGTGTGTTTGAATGCACAGCTGGGATTGTGGTCCAAGGATGTTCCTATCTTGCTAGCTAGGGGCCTGGAAAAAACAAGCTGCAGCTTTCTAGCAAGGGCCTCCAGACAGGCTCTAAAATGTTACCCAAATGGTCCTTGTCTTTTAAATTGAGAAAGTCACGTGTGGCATCTTGTGTAGAGCTAGACAGTACTTTGGATTTCTTACTGCAGTGTGAAACTGTAATAGTGAGTCAGGTTCTTGTAGTTTCGTGATTGGGTTTTGAAAGTACATTGGAATGAAGGAGAGGCAATGGTGGATTTGTTTTACTGCAGCCATTTCTGTGGTGTATTTTCCTCAAATACGTCCAGGTTTTCTTCATAGTGACGGCCTTTTTTGGCACCGGAAACATAGCTTCTGTTAACAGGTAAATTATATTCATTGATTTGAAACACAGGGTACAAAACAATTCTTCCTGCACTTGGCCTACTAAATATAAATTTGGTTAGCAAAAGCTGAGTGGCAGAATTAAAGCAATAGTCAGTGGAATAATGATATCCATGTATTTCCTTTCTGCTCTCTGTAACGTGTTCCCTAAGAGCCTGAGCTTGTTGGTTACGAGATTGTCTCAATTTCCATTAGAAGTTATCGGCAGCATGAGCAGAGAGAGCGAGCTCAGCTGCTCACCAACAGCTTGGCACCTCGAAAGACATGAGCAGAGAAAAACTGTAGAGAAAGAAGTGAGGTAGGCTGTCCTTGCTAATATAACATTTGAGCAAGTGAAGAGCAAGCTGGAAGCCTTGTTTAAAAATGTATACATGCACAGGGTGTTACAGGAGTAACTAAATGCTCTGGGTTTTTAATAGTAAATGACATTTTAAGGGTATGTCGTAATGTCTTTTTCCTGTTTCTCTAGTTTTGACCCCGCTTCTGTCTATTGTTTCTTGACTGTCTTCAGCCCCTTCATGATGGGAGGCTTGCTTGTGCTAAAGGTTGGTAATGTTACCTTAGTGAAATTTTCTCCAAGAAGTTCAATAAATAACACGGCACATCCAAGGTTGTTACTTTGCAGTTTCTAAAAACATACATATTTGAGCATCATTAGCCTTCTTAACCATGTGTGAAGCGTTCCGCCTTTGTAGTGCTTCAGAGACAGATCCTTCTGTTTCCCAGAAGAGGGAAGCTAAAATGCAGGGAAATGTAATTTAACCACATTAGCTCAGTTTATTGTATTAAAATGGAAATTTTGAATGTTGAAAATATTTAAATTATTTCTTAAATGATAAGCATTCCCTGCAGTGTCGTGTCTGCAGAAACAGTCAGGATATCTATATTTTATTAGCTCAGTCTGCATTTTATTAAGTACAGACTTTGAATGCTCTACAGATGAGGTTGCCATTTTACAGGGAATTTTATTTTTCTGTTTTTTAACACTCTATCAAAGATTGGATTGCACTTGTTTGGAGGCAAGGTGTGGGAGCTCTTTTCTAATATTTGAGTAGAGAGGCAAACAGGAAGGGAGACATGGAATTTATTGGTTATTACTAAAACAAGCAGTACTTCTTGCCTGTCTGCCTTTCTGCTGCTTCTGTCCCAGAGAAAGCAGGCTTAAATTACAGGTATACTGCATGTTATACTGCAGGACATAAGTCAATAATGCAAACCTGTATGTGAGATAACAGATTTTAGTCTTGATACTACTAACTTATGGATTGCAAGTTAACTTTGGAAAGAGCAAAAGGCAACATTCATGTTTCTAACTTGTTTGTTTTGTTCTTTATGGAACCATTCACAGTTGCTTGATCTGGGTTTGGAGAGGCAATGTGATCTTTGCCTAACTGAATAAAATTCTATATTCAGATTTTTTTTGTTGGTGTTCCTGAGGTGAGATTGCCCTTTTACACTTGGAGCTCTGCAGCCTTGTCACGTGAGAGATTGGATCTGGATAGTTCTGTCTTCTAGCCTTGTTAACGTATTCATCACTAATGCTAAAATAGATAAATGAAGTAGGATCATTAATGTGCTTTAATTATAGTTTTCCATATTGTGTCATGGCTTATTTCACTGCAGTTCAGCTATGACCATGGAAGGGAGTTTTTATTCATTTACTAAACGTACTTTCTGCAAAATTATTTCCTACTCTTTCTTGCCAATATTTTATTTTTGTAACATACACATTCTGTGATCATTTCCAAAGCAGGAAAATGTTTCCACAACCTGCCAGGTTGTTTTGTAAATACAGCTGTAAACCAAAATGTAGCTTGTGTTTTAAACAGGTTGTGATCCCATTTGTTCTGGTATCCTGTGCTTTTGAAGCAGTTCAAGTCACAACACAGCTGTCTTCTAAGAGGTACAGTAAGCTCTGCATTAGTAAGGGTTTCAGATCTATTGTGAAAGTATTAAGAATGATCAAATCTTAATCTAAATTTAAAAAACACAGCAGATCACATTGTAACTTTTATTTGTTACTATGGTTTGGGGTTTTTGTTCAGTGATTTTGCAAACTCAGAAATTCTTTTTGTAGTGATAAATTAGTCTAAGTGCAAATGCTGGCCCTGTCTGAAACAGTCAGATATTTAATATTCATGGTTGACAATGCACAGAAGGAGCTCTTTCCCCTGTAATGTAGAAAAATGAGTAGGATTTAAAGTCTGATTTTAGTTTTATATTGCATTGCTGCCTGTAGTACAGTGTTTTTAAAATAACCCAATGTAACCAATTTACAGCTTTGCAGCACCGACCTCACCACAAATAGCATTTAAAAAGAGAAGGCTGTAAGCTCTTCCACTGCAGTTCAATGCTTCCCAGGTGTATTCAGGATTAGGTATTTTTTGCAGTGGGATCAGATGGCTGCCATTCCTTTCTCTGTCTCTACTTTTCAGAATTAATGTGGGCCAGGTAGGTGCTCATACTCAGAGCGATGTATCCAGACACGACCTACCCTCATTCTTTTCACTGTCTTAAGATTATTATGTTTTTAAACTGTTAGTTGCCCCTACCCTTTTCAGGGCTCTGTTCATCATGTGGGATTATGGATGGTGATGAGATGGAGGAAGTCCCTGTCAGCCACATGATTTTGAAGTTGTCACCGTGGGAAAATTGTGTGGGGTTGATGAAAAGCCTCATGGGATAGTGGCAAGAGGACTGCAAGGACTCTGTCCTACATATGGAACCCCTTCCCTGGAAATGCTCAAGGCCAGGTTGGATGGAGCTATGAGCAACCTGGTCTAGCAGAACATGTCCCTGCCTATGGCAGGGGAGTTGAAACTAAATGGTCTTTAAACTCTCTTCCAACCCAAAACATCCTGTGATTCTATAGTATTGCTCAGCTGAGCAGGAGGAAGCTGCTCTTGCTCAGTGTGATGCCCTCTGCCTTTCTGTTTGTCTTCATCCTGCCTATGCCCTGCCTGTGTCTCCTTGCACAGTGCCACTCAGTACTAAAGAAGGACATGGCAGCTGGCAATCTCACTTCTTATTGGAGAGGAAGCCCATTCCTTTTACCTCCTCTGCCTTAGCTGTTCGTTCAGCGTACTTGGGCAGTCCATGGACCCCCAAAGGATATCTGTCCTTCTCACTAAGGCTTATATAGAAGCAGAGCTGCATTGAGGAATCAGGGCTGTTCAGAAGACTAGTGATTTACATTTCTATGGCTCAAACATTATTAAAGGTCAGCATTTCCCAACTCGTGAACTTCTGTTGGCAGCACCAGTGATATTGCAAGCTTTTCAGGAATGTGCATCTGAGTGTGTGAGAGGGGAAATGATACCAATTTCTTAAACCAGGGGACATGAGTACCTCTGTGCTACTTTATAAGGCTGTCGTCGTAAGTCTGGATGATGTTTGTGCCAGCTTCATTTAGCTGTGCTCAGGTAACAGTAGCAGTAATACTGCTACAGCATCAGCCTGGGAACAAGGCAGAAACCACAGGACATGCCCAGGATCCCTGGAGAGGTGCTGCTCTGATTGTCAGCGCGTCCTCAAGTCTGTGCTGCACTCTTTACTGTTCTTGCTGCCTCTGCTTAATAAATTAAAGCATCACAGGGGGCAATCTTGTCTTTGTAGTGTATAAGCACACCCTAAAATTAGTGTTGTCCTTCTGTTGTGAAAGGCTTCCTGCAGTTCAGAAGGGTAAAAAGTAGATTTACGTGGTTTGGACAAATTGTTCCTAAACTCCCCATTTACAGATGAAAGATGATTTTTTTTTTACCCCTGTTCATGGGGAGTGTTTTGTCAGAATATGTTCTTGGACCTTGCTTTTGTAAACACCCCTCTAGCTGAGAGGCACTAGAGATTGCAACATCCTGTCTGAGCCTTAGGTAAAGTGAAGAGAAGCCTTTCAGTGTGTTGGAGATAATATCAGTTAGTTGCATCCTTATTTACTAATGAAGCATAGCTGAGGTAGGCAATATCAGAAACTTCCTCATCAAGAGGCATTGGTATGGGTGTCCCCTCAGTACATGCCGTGCAACACTGAAGCAGGGCATTTTCCCAAAAAAGGCTTTGTGGATTTATGATGGTAGTACTGATAAATTTACTGTATTTTAGTTGAAGGCATTTCAGGGTTATGTGTCAGCTGTTTGCAACACTACTACAATGTCATTAATTTAGAAGCTAGTTTTAACCAGTTATAGCAATTTCTGTCATGTCATTTTGGTTTTACATAGTTTAATGAAAAGAAGATTAGGTTAATGGTGAAAAAAAATAGCTCTGCATGTTCCCTTCGGTTCTTTTTACTGGCTGCAGCCTATTTTCCAAAAGTAGCTTGTCACTTGATAGAGAGGCCGGTGGATTTGAGGAACACACCACCAAAATACTGGGTGTTCCCAGAGCAGCTTCTGGGCACCAAGAGATTTGAAAGCACGGGGCAAGCATCTCCTTTATCCACCAGGGTGGCTGTCAAATGTCTATCTCCCTGTGCCAAACAGCTTTGCTCACTCTTGAGTCCATCTTGAAACATGTAAATCAGCTTTGTTTGGCCTAACAAGCACATGAGCTCCCTGCATCAGGAATGGACAAGTGCTGTTTTCAAGGTGCTCTTGTTCTCCAGTAAATGACTCGAGTTTCTCTTTTGCAAAATTGAAGCTCTGTTTGTGTGAATTGTCTTTTTCAAGCAGAGTGTGATTACAAATGCCAGATGTTCTACCCATAAATTTTAAGCATTCTCTAATAAATTTAAATGTATCTCAGTGATTGAAAGGCAACTGCAAGAAATCATATCTTATTTTAATTTCTTTATGGGGATTTTAATAAGCTTTATAACATCTGTGCCCATTAATAAAGGTTAATGGTCTGGTTCTTTCTTCCACCCCCCCCCCCCCCCCTTTCTTTTTTTTCTTTACAGCCTTTTCCTCATTGTTCTTGTGATTTCAGACATTATGGCTTTGGTAAGTTGTTGTTTTTGTGATTTCAGACATTATGGCTTTGGTAAGTTGTTGTTTCACATTCTCTTCAAATAAGATCAGGAAGCAGAAGGCTCTCCTAATTCTGTCTAGAGAGATCTGAATTTGTTTCAGACTTCAAAGTTTTTGTAACTAGGGCAGTGAACTGGATTGAAATCCTAGCATAATTTAGAGATAAACTCCTCCAATCACCACTCTTTGAATTTCCTGTAATTAGTGCTTCTGAAGAAGCAATATTCTCACCATAGTAAGAGACAAAAATGAAGTAATGAGTTTTCATTCTGAGTTTTTCATGTGCTTACCAATCGAATTCTTAGGAAGAATTTAAATAAGAATATCAATTTTAGTGGTATGCAGGGTTTAGTTAATTTTTCAGGAATTCTGAACCTTTTGCTTACCCCACCTTCCCTTGAAAAAGAGAGGAAAAGGAGAAATGTGTCACCCACCACTTCTGATACAGTTGTCAAAATCCAACAGATCAGCAACATTCAAAGACACTTTGTGCCCTTTGTAATAAACTGTTAGGAAATGCTGTCTTCAGAAGGCTTGTGTCCACAAACCAAGCCAGCTAAAACAACTGAAAGCTGAACAATATCCCAACACACATTTTACAGGTTAAAAGTATGTTTTTGTTGCCCACTCACACTCCCTTCAACACAGCAAGCAGTGCCACTGGATATCACAAGGTAAACAGAAAGCTTTCCAAAGCAGCAGGTAGGGCTGGTGTTCTCACTTTGTACATGCTGTTTAGTTCTGTCCCTTTAGAGTAGGCATTCCTGACGTGGTTCCTTGGTACAGCATGATCTGTGGATCTCACCTGGTAGGAAAAACAGTGAGTAAAAAAGCCAGCTAGCTGGTATGCAGAGTGAGAAGTGGAGCTTTACTTTCAAAATAAATCAGTGTGACTAATCTGATTTTTGATAACTTGCACAGGAAAAGAATTGAAGTACCAGAAATCAGTCTAATTAGACCAAAAAAAGAGTGCAGATGTGTAGTGATGTGTAACAAGCACCAGTATATCGAGGTCTCATATCTCATACATTCTCCTATTTTGGCTTAACTATTTTAAAACAATTAGCAAATATGTACTTCATGTACAAAATATTACCCAAGAGCAGTGCAGAAGGTCTGTATGTATCAAGAAATGAGAAAGGGAAAAAGGAAGAGAGGATTGGTATGTGGTCTTGCATCAATGTGGCCACCTGATAGAATTTGGGGGATAACTAACAGACAAGTGCTCTCTTCTCCAAATATTGTTCCCATTGTACAGGTGGGGAACTGCCAGAGTTGCCTAAAGATATTTGTGACAGAATTCCATGGAAATAATATGCAGCCTTCTCTTTGGCACTGAGCATTATTTGAAGTCCTGTTATTTGAAGCAATAAGGTGCCTTGGCTTTTCTTGCTGAAAAAATTCTCTACTGGTCATCTTCAGTTACTTGAATGCCCTTCTTGAGCTATTTGTGTTTGACACATGCTAAATCTACTTCTGGCTCCTAGACTATTCTTTACTTTGGTCCAAATAAACATTACTGGAAAGGTCTTACCTCTGTTCTACCCAAAGAATTAAGAAACTTGGAGTAACATGGCACTTAATTTTGTGTTTCAAATTGTGCAATGTTGATGTACTAATCAAAGGTTTTTTTATTTCCTAGCATTTTTTCTTTTTGGTTAAAGATTATGGAAGCTGGCTGGATATTGGAACAAGGTACAGTATCTTTTTGCTTCTGTTGCATTTTTAAAAGGCTCATAGGTTAATATTGTTGTTTATCTACTCAGAACTCTTGTAATTTTTTCCAATTACTCTCCTTAATCAAATGCTTCAGTGATGTCCCCTGTACTTAAAGTGCATGTGCACGCATGTGTGCACACATGTATACGTGTACATATACCTCAAGCTAAAACTTGTGTCTGAAAATCTGTGCCAGAGTGACTTGAAGTAATGAATCTAGCATGGCAAGAAATACAGTTAATAGGATTGTTTGAATTCTGAAGAACAGTAATTACACACACACACAAAATATATTTTCATTATTAGTTTGCATTTTAATTAGTTGTAATCACTGTTAAAATAACAGTTTATCAAAATTGTTAATTGTCTTGAATCTAATTAAGCCTCCATATACAATCCCCGGTGAATTAATGAACCTTGTGCAAATATGTTGGTGGCTGCCAAGACCCATGCATTTATCCTTCCCCTAGTTGGGGAAGAGTAAATCTGTAGCATGTAAACATAGGAATCACAGCTAAAATGAGAGCTAAAATGAGGTAGGTTTTCAGCTGTACAGTCTTATTTCTGAATAGTCCAGAAACAACATCTACTAGGAATCCACATTTCAGATTTACCTTCCCTGAGTTATGGAAGTAGATAATATGCTGTTAATAAGCTTAGTAAGCTATGTGTTGTTAATAATCCAGCCAATCTGGTCACTTGACACTGTTATTTAAACAGAAGTTGAATAGTGACCCATTGTTAATAAGTCTGTTTAGTCTACATTTACTGTGTGCTTTGCTGAGCCCCAGCTCCAGCGCATACGTGCGTGGACACACACGTGCACGCGTGTTCTGCCTGTTCTCTTTGGACCTTCAAATTCCTGCTTCTGCCTACCTTTTAAAGTTTCCTCATGGGAGGAGAAGCAGATCAAAGAGTGGAAATGATGCTTTAACATCGTATTTCCTTGCTATGGTCAGTGTATAGTAAATCAGGTGGCTTCATCCTTTGGTTTGAATTCTTATGCAGATTAATAAGGATTTTAAAGACCTCAGAAAAGCTCTGTGCTGCTGGACAAGAACCTTTCTAATTGGGAGTTAGCAAGCAAAACTGTAGATTGTTACAAGGACGCAAAAACTTCCTTTCTGATGCACAGTCTTCATAATGTAGAGATTTACAATGGTGATAGATTGCTGGATCCATTTCAGCTGGAAGCTTGCCTTGTCCCAAAGAGTTTAGAGGAGGTCATTACTCACAATTCTGCTGCTCGGTGTGTGTGTTTTGAGCTGAAGAAAGCACTGGAAAAGTCCTTTCAAAAGAATAATTTGGGATTAATTTGTAATGTGCTAATGCGTACTGCTCAGGCAACTTTAAATTTGTCATTACTTCACTTTTGAGTGTTTGACTTTGCCACCCACGTTATTTTATTGTAGTCTTTTAAAATATGTTTTATAAGTATGTGAGTATACACACATAAAATAAAAATTACTAGGTTGCATAAGAAAAGAGGTGATTCATAGGAGCAGAACTGAAAAGGTCCCTCTTTTACCTGACATGAGCAATATTTTGGCACCTGAACCTTCTCCTCTGAGCAGATTTCTAACGCGTGATCCTCAAGCTTGGCAAAATTAGCAGGCCACAGAAGAATATTTCTTGTTGTTGTTGTTGTTGTTCATTCCTGAAAGGGAAGATGAGCTTCATGGGGTTTTGGGCAATTCCCAAAACCAGTGGGAGAGAGATACTAACATGGCTCTTTCCTGTCTTCCTGTTGCAACTGCAGTGACAGCTCTGTGGCATTCCCATCACAGTGTTGTCTGTTGTTGCTTTGTGACAGTAAGGTCTGAAAATATCCTATCTCAGCTGACATTTTAGGTGTTGCCAAAATTTTCCCAAGAAGGCTGAGTCAGTTAAGGAAATGATGGTTCTTTTTTTTTCCCCCAACTGTTTATATCTCAACAAAACCTGTTTAGGATTTCATGGAGCAAAGAATAAGAGTTGTCCTTAGGGACAACTGTTCTCACCTTCCTGTTTTTCCTTTGGTGGTTTTTTTGTTTATGGCACTGATAGGAAGAGTGTGTGAGAGAGTGTGTGTATCTGTGTGCACAATTATCAGGGTTCCTCTTAAGTTACTAGTTACCTCGACCTTGAAACCACAGGTGGAAAAGCAGCCCAGTGAAGATGCATTCCTCTAAAGACTGTGAGAGTTCAGTGGTTTATGTGCCTCACTTGCACAGCTTCTGAGCTCTGTTTCCATACTCTTTTCTGTGGTGACAGCTTTCTATGGATTTTCAAATTACCAGGCTTCAAAACTTCTGTGTGTGTTCTCTCTTGCTAGGAGTGTGCAAGTTCAGTAGGAAACTCTCACTAGGCAATGCTGGGGGGGGCGGCGGGGGGTGTCCAATACTGATGCTCAGAAGTCTCGTGTAAGAGCCAATTTTTTATCCCATGTGGTAAAAAGACCTTTTCTGCTTCTTTTCTGGTGATAATTTGTTTCCTACTGGATCTCTTTCACTGTTTGGAAGTAGAGTTTGTTCAGTGAACTAACATATTTCCTCTTTTCATGGTTTCAACCCTAGCTCCTGGTTTTTACATCTCATTCTACCACACCTTAACCACATTACCTGTCACGTTGCCATGCCTCATAGGTGCCATGACAACATGATGTCTTTATTCTCCCAGTTGAATTCACCATGCCACTGAAGTATTGTCTTTGAACCTAAAGAGATTTCTGCTTTTCCCACTCTACCAGATCATTAATGAAGTGATCTGGAACAACAGGTTCAACATATAGGCCCATATTACTGTGTTCAGGACATCGTCAACGCATCATTGATTGCCTCCTCTCAGTAAATTATCAATTACCATAGATATTTATGGCTTAGAAAGTTTGAAAGACCCTTTGCTTAATAGTCATACCAAAATCAATGTGAACTTGTTTTTCAGAGAATGCTTTTCATTGTCTGTAATGTAATGGCACAGTAATCTCACAGTGAATGCAGAACTCATAGCAGTGGCTTGCACAAGCTTCCAAGGTCTGCTAACCTTACCTATGCATCTTGAGGTCACCCCAAATTACATCATATAAATAGCATCTAGAAGAACACACCATTGCATTTCATTAAAACAGTAGTGCACTTTTCCTAGTATTTTAGATGTATCAGTGCATAGCACATGATCATGAGAAGCTTGTTCTATCTATTCTCTACCATTACCTGTCCTTGCCCCTCTCATCTATTCTATTGTACCTGTTTATCTCTTCTTCCTGCACATGGATCTAGCTTGCCTGTACCTAGAATCTCACTCCTTTTTCTTACTAGCTCAGTTTTGACTTCTGGTGAAGGAAGCTTGTTTTGAGAGTTACCTGTGAAGGAAGCTTGTTTTGAGAGTTACTTGCTAACTATAACTACAGATCCTCTCAAGGGTGCAGTTCTGGGTTGTATAGGGATCAAGATTTTGCCACCACTGTTGTGATATATACCTGCAAGAGGCTTGCTTTGTTTGTTAGTTTAATTACAGCATTACCCCAGCCTGAGAACTAATTTACCAAGCAGAGCTGCCTGCAGGTACTGCAGTACCAGTTGCTGATAGCCCCAGAGGTGCTGGCTGTGTGTGATTATGTGACAAATAGACTGAAATTGTTTTTAATTGTCCTCTATAGCATAATATTTATTTTTTTTTACTCTGAGCATGTGATATTTTAATAAAGGAGCATAACTATTCAGCCTTTTGCAGTATAGCAGGGAAGTGTGTGCAGCAGTCTTCTTTACAAAGGTATGGAGAACCCAGTCCCTTGACTGACAGGTAGCTAAGCAGAGTTTGTGGAGATGTTTTTTCCTTTGAGAAAACCTCTCTCTGTGCCCACCAAAGTCATTGATTAGCACCCACATCTGGAAAAGCTCCTTTTGGGGCAGACAGGAACTCGGATGTCTGTGTAAGGAAGGATGCCTGTGGTGGCAGCAAAGTTGGTGATCCTCTAGGAATGAAGGCAGTGTCTTCATTTGGCTTGTGATTTTTAGATTTCTAACTCAGGCTTTTCTTTGAAAGCTAGAAAGAAAGTGGTGTTGCTTCTTAGATGAAAAACTACAGTTCTCATGCCAGGTGAGAAGGAAAGCTGAGGTGTTACCAGTAATTCATGAGATGTTAAGCTATCCAGCTGCTTACCCAAGTGGTTCTTCCCTTAAAAGCCAGGCAAACTTCTGTTCCCCCATGTGGTGCTTGCACAGTCCCCAGGGGCACGTTAGGCCTTGAAGATAACGGCAACATTCAGTTAAACTGAAACTGAACCTGTGGCACACCCGGGTGGACTTCCAAAGGCAGCTCTTGGGGGAGTTGTGTTATCTTTGTTGTTGTAAGTATGCTGCGAACCACCACGAAGTCCAAAGTGCACAGAGCAGGGAAAGGTAGGCTTTGGGCCTGACTTCATGCTCTCACCTCCCCTACAGAAACAGGCTCTGGTAAGCATCCTGCTCTGCTTAGCTGGAGCTGGAGGTGTAGGTGCTTGTAGGAAAGACACATTGGAAAGGTGGTTCCTGTTTTAAACCTTGAGTTGTTCACATTAGTGAATATTTTCAGTTGTGCTGTGTAGAGCTGCAAGCTGTTGGAATGGATGAAGCTGGTTGAGGCCTGAGCCTTATTATGCCAGTGGATTTTTGTGATTGATTTCTTTAAACCTATGTATTTTGAGCAAGGTAATTGTGAGGTTTAGTCATACAACCAAAACTGAAAAATCTTGTAGCATGATTCAAGTCCCTTCCAGTGTTCTCCATCTACTTTGATCAGACCTCAGCTCCTCCTTTGGTTGCTGATGTCCTGACTGTGGAAGAGCTCCTGCTCATTAGTGAACTTTTTTGATTGCTTTTATTCTCTCATGCTGGTTAGCAGCCCAGCTTTGTGAAAAGCTAGTGCTCCTCCACAGAGCTAAATTGGACCAGGCCCGTGCCAGGATTGTCACAGTCTGAGGGTCATGAGGGTTGATAAAGGCAGCGTTATGAGCTCTACCGCTCTTCCATGGATAAACTCTTAAACAGAATGAGTCCTCTGGCAGAAATTCCAGGTCATTAAACAAGCAAGTGCTCCTTGCAGTCCTTTTTTTGGTGACTGAATTCAGACTTCGTTGAGTCTGAAGTTACCCTACTGGTCCCAGAGAGCCATCTGCTTTGAAATAGCGGGTGCAGCAGGAGGTAAGGGTATCTCCCATGTCAGAACGCCAATATCTGCAGGAGTCCCAGGAGAAAAACGGCTGCACTGCATGTCTGATGGACATGGATGTTTCATTGGCATCTCCAGCCTGAAATGTCCCTGTGTTTGGAAAAAAATCTAATTTCTAAATGGCTGATGGTTTACATTGGCTGGATTCAGACCATGAACTGCAGGATGCTGAATATCCTAGTTCAAACCTCAACCTGACTCTAAATACCCCATCTGTAACACTCATGAACATCAAGTAGCAGAATTTGAGCAAGTGGAGAACAATCTCTTATCCTTTTAGTCATAAAGTGACGTAAGGACTCAGTGGGATCTCGACCGGCTTGAGAGTTGGGCACAGAGGAACCTCATGAGGTTCAACGAGGACAAGTGCAAGAGTCCTGCATCTGGGAAGGAACAACCCCATGCACCAGTACAGGCTGGGGGTTGAACTGCTGAAGAGCAGCTCTGCAGAGAGAGACCTGGGAGTCCTGATTGATAATAAACTAACCATGAGCCAGCAATGTGCCCTCGTGGCCAAGAAGGCCAATAGCATCCTAGGATGCGCCAAGAAGAGTGTGGCCAGCAGGTCAAGGGAGGTTCTTCTCCCTCTCTACTCTGCCCTGGTGAGGCCTCATCTGGAGTCCTGTGTCCAGTTCTGGGCTGCTCAGCTCAAGAGAGACAGGGAAGTGCTGGACAGAGTCCAGTGCAGGGCCACCAAGATGATCAGGGGACTGGAGCATCTTTCATACAAGGAAAGGCTGCGGGAACTGGGGCTGTTTAGTCTGGAGAAGAGGAGACTGTTAATAGATATTAACATTCACAAATATTTAAAGGGTGGGTGTCAGGAGGTTGGGACATCCCTTTTTTCTATAGTAGCTAGCAACAGGACAAGGGGTAATGGGATGAAGCTGGAACACAAAAAGTTCCATTTAAACATAAGAAAAAATTATTTCACTGTGAGGGTGAGGGAGCCCTGGCACAGGCTGCCCAGAGGAGTTGTGGAGTCTCCTTCCTTGGCGGTCTTCAAGACCCGCCTGGACATGTTCCTATGTGACCTGATCTAGGTGACCCTGCTTCTGCAGGGGGATTGGACTGGATGATCTCTAAAGGTCCCTTCCAACCCCTTCCATTCTATGATTCTAGGACTCCCTAACCCAGAATCTGCATCTTTCTGTTGTGTTTATTAGCCACTCTTGAACTCGTTCATTTAATCTCTCTGAAACCGTGTGTCATCACAGCAGAGAAACACACAATTTTTAGAAACGTTGAGTGAAAAAATAGTGAGGGGTTTTTTTTCTTAAAGCTTCTCATCGCTGGAATAGTGTTTTCTGTAGAAAACTGCACTTCAGTTGACATAAATATCTGAGTTATCTTACCAAGGAATGTTACCTGATGGCAACTTCTCACCATATCCTGCATTATCAGTTCAGCAAATGGAAGTTTTACAATGGTTTCAGTCACATATGTTGAATTATCTACTTGAATGCAAAATACACCTAGTTCCTTTTATTCACTTGATACTCACTCATTTGTGTTTTCTGTTGTCCCCAATTTATTTTGTCACAGATACTGTTTTTTACTGGTAGTGCTGCCATAATAGTTGTATTCTAGGAGCAGCATCTATAAAATGTCACACCAGAGCAGTAATTAAGTAAAGTGATCAAAGAATAAAATATTCAGAGGGTTGTTTGTGCCAGAGTTGGGTTTTTTTTTACTCTGCAAGTTTGCATTTTTCTCTCACTTCTTTTATCTCTCTCCTCCTTGTAGCATAAGCCACTATGTGCTGGTGATGTCATTGACCATATTTATGATGCTGATGAATGGATTGGCCCAGCTGCTAACTACACAGAGACTTGAACTTCCCAGAAGGACTAAACACCATTCATTGTGATAAAGCTATAAATGTTCCTGCCTCATTCCCACCCTCAAGGCTTCCTCTGAACCAACCTCCACCTCCGGACCGTAAATACAAGTTAAGGGACTAGAGTGCCAAAATCCCATCTGAGGATCAGAGTGCTCTGCTGGTACAGGTTAAATGCTGTCCCGTGACTGAAATCTGTATATGGACATTGCCATTTTGGCCAGAAAAAAAAGCCTCAGCTTTATTCTCCAAGTGTACGGATTTCTTGAAAATAAAAACAGCAACAAAATTGTTTTTTAAAGAAATAGGCAACCATCTTTTGGAGGGGGTGGATTTTTTTGGTTGTTACAACCTGTGTGCCTGCTGTTTGTCTCACACGTGCTCACTCTCATTAGGAGTCTGCATGCAAAGCCCTAGCTTCCTTGTATGTCTCACGTAAGCATCTCGCAGGCTAAAGCATGAAGGCAGTCAGTCTGAGCAGATCATTGATTGGTATGTAGCCCACGTGGCATCTGCATTTGAATATCTCTGCAACTGGCTATGCCTTCTGCAGACCGTGTCAGCCTGCGTGTGAGAACACGTTGTGGCAGGTCAAGACTGGCACACCGTGAGGCTCTTACTGTAAGACAGCAGCTTTCAGCTGCCCCTCACTGCTGCTGCTGCTGACCCTGCTCTCCTGCTATCTCTGCCACGCCTGGGCAGCCTGAGTGCTCTGCCAGCTCAGGTAATTGGTCCAAATGAAGAACAAGCCGATTGAAGAACTGTGAAATAACATTCAAATTCCCTGGTCCAGCTCGTGACAGGGCGGGCAGGGAGGTTAGGGTTGATTGCTTCAGTGGCAGCCCAGAGTTAGATCAGCATAAAGAGATCATGAAACCACATCTGGAGTTGGTGGTTTGCAGAAAGTGATGCCATATGGAAGCTTTTTTTCCATTGTTTCCTCGTTTTCCTTTCTGTTTGTGTTCTGCTCCTGATTACAAGCGTCAGTCTGGGTAATGGCTGCGGCATGAATCAAATGCGGTCACAAATCCCCTGGTTGTATGTTGATTTCAAGTGATTGCAAAGAGATGGGGTGCTTACAGGCTCCGTCATTGCGGGTACTCTTGGGGACCCAGTGACTGTAAATCCATTGCACAAGGCTTTGAGATAAACTTCTGGCTTTGTAGCCCTTCTAACAGCAAGCATGGTCCGTGGTGCTGGCAGCCAAGGCCAGACGTTTGTCATGAGGGCTGCTCCAATACTCTTTCCAGCCATCTGGCATTTGGACATGGTCACATGTCTGTTTAATGCTCTGGAAACTAGTTCTGCCTCTGTAGGAAGTTTGGCTGGGAGAAACCAGTCACAAACCTCCATCTGCTTGTTGAGTGCTAGAAAAATATCATATCCTGGGCCAGCAGTCATCCGTGCGGCGTTGGAGATCCTCTTGAGAGTGTCTGAGCACTGGAGAGGGAGTCATTTTTCCATTAGGTAGTGGTGTGGTGGTCCTACAGGGCATGTTGCTAGGACAGCAGGCTTCAGTCACAGATGAGATTTCACATTTGTTACAGACTGTACCCACAGATTTTGCATGCTGGAAGCTGGGTTTGTGCCCACTGCTGGTAGTTGAACCACACGGCCAAGGCAAGGAGCAGCCATGAGCAGGTGGAGAGTTGCTGCCACAGCAAAGGCTATGTGTAGGCATGGGAATCTGCCATGCTTGTTCTGCATAGAAACATTGTGTTTCTGCTATGGAGAGCTATCCTCACCTCAGCCTTGGTCTACAAGAATCTAGAGTGTCCAGCACTCTATCATCAGCTTTGTGTGACCTAACTGATGTCTTGAGACTTCTGTCTACAGTGCTGTCATTTCAGTACACAAAGCTATAGGCAGCTGTACCATGTGCCATCCCAGCCTCCATTGCTGGAGTGATTTCTTTGCAAAACTACTACTTGTAGAGCAAATTCACTGATGGGAGCAGCGGAACAGCTGGCCGTTGGTGTTGATGGAACTGACTTGCAGGCTACCCAGGAGAATGCACAGAAGCTCAGGCCTGATGTCTCTTCTTACCACAGAGGTCTGGTTGTAAACCAGCACCGCACCCCACAGTGGCTGATGCTGTTTCTGTGTGCTAGTAAGAAGAATCCATACACTGTGGTATGCAGGCAGGTGGAAATGACTGTCCAAAGTACAGCCTGCATCAGTTACTCTTTCTGCTTCTGGCTTCTGTGTTGTCTCTTTCCACAGGGTAGTTTTGAGTTTTACATCTGCTCCTGTAGGAGCAGGAAGGGGATGATGAGCACGGGAGAACATTTGCAACACACGCATTGTTTTTTCACCAGTGGTGCTCTGCAGGGGCCTATTCTTGTTTGCTACTTGCTCTAATTGGGCCATAGAGGCAGCAACCTTAGCTGACCTTCCCCTTTCCCCTGCTGGTGCCCTGCATCTCTGTGCCATTTATGGATTCGGTTTCTAGGCGAGGCAGTGGGAGTGCTGGAGAGCAGCTCTGGTGGAGAGGCAGAATTGGCTCTGCTCTTCCCGTGTCTCCCCAGGGGAGGCTCTTGCCAGAGTCTTGGCCCACACTTTTGGGTTTAATCCAGCACAGGGAGGTGTTAAAAATTCTCCCACTCAGCTACTTTAGGCAGCCCCATGGGGTATGTGACAAAGTCAGCTCTTCCCTCCCACTGATGTATGTTCCTCTCTTTTCCAGAAACAAATGTAATCAGCAAGAAAAACTCCTTCCCAACCTTAGGAGCTAAGGAGGGAATTAAAGTTTATGTTCATCAGAGTTTAAGCTTTCTTTTTCTCTACTTAAGAGTCATCCAGTGTCATCCCTCCTTTTGGGGCTCAGACAGGACTCAGGCCACAGAGAGGAGGCCTCTGAACCAGTAGAGCAGTGCAGGCCAGAGTGGATATCACCCGGTCCCTGCATTTTATGCTAAAACCACAAAGGCAGAATTACCCCAAGCCATCCTGCCTGCCTTCTTTTACCTGCAGCAGTGTTGCAGACTCTTGGAGCAGGTGAGGCTCCAGACACTGAAAACCTCAGGCAGGGAAAGGCAGATAGAGTGACAGTATTGTTTATGCCTGAGGCTGCATAATTATTTTTTTTTAACTATAGTCATAGTCAAAAACCTCTGCAAAGCTTATGTCTTCTTGCTTTCAGAGTCACGGACCCTTGAAGAGCTAACCATAACCCTGGAGTGCCCATCAGGTGGTGTAATGCGAGAGAAACTGTACTGCAGAGTGGCTGATATGAAGATCTTGTAATCTTCAGCACTAGGAATTGTTCTTTGCTATTGTGTTATCAGCAGCGTTTTGATATCCATCCAGGGAGTGAGCTGTTTCTTCAGAGATGATGAAGCTTAGATTTTATCAAGACCTCTTATGACTCAAACTAAATGACTTCCCCACCTCCCTCACAGAGTAAATCAGATTGTAGAAGCTTTAGCAATTTCAGCGCATGCCATAGCTGAGCTGTAAGGCTGCTACAGCCTTCACATTCTTGAATGAGAGCAAAGATGTGAATGAACATTGATGGCCTTACCCAAATTTCAGTCTCACCTTGAACTGCGGTGCTGGTTTGGCCAAGCCATGATACAAATGTCACTTCAGCTCCTAGCACCCCAGCTAATCTCTGATGGTAAGATACTCACCGCTTTTCAGAATTGCCCACGTGAATCCTACAGTTCCTTTTCCTGTGTCTTTGGCACAAGATGTGGAATGCTGTGAGCAGGAGACATCTGGAGAGAATATTGGGGAACGACAGTTGTGGTGGGGAAGGGAGAATGTCTCTGTCTTGCAGCTGCTCCGGGATGTGCTCTATGTCAGAGTGGTGGGGTAGCTTCAGGTGACCCATCCTTCTCTACCACCTCTGGCTTCACCCAGCCTGAAGGCAAGAGGTTTTGACTTTTTTTCTGTGTTGTCATCTTTGGGCAGCTGCTTTGTGAGCTGCCATGGCTTAGGAAGTTTTGGGAACCTATCTTGTGCTGCTGCCACGTCTGTGGGACAGCCTCAGATCAGCCCTGGTCATTTGTGAGACAGAGCTTGTGGTGAGCTGGAACTGACCGTCACAACAGCTGGTGGTCACCAAGTTATTTATGCCTCTCCTCAGCTAGTCTCTCCTGGACAGGTTACAATAATGTGGAGGGTTGAATCCAGTTCATTGGCTTGAAGAGTCTCTGAATTCAGCAGGTTCCTGTAGGGGCTCCCTCCTAACCCCAGGGCAGGGCACAGGGGTTTTTAGCATCTGAGGGGAACTGAAAAAGGGAAGGGGAAGGCTGAAGGCATTGACACTCGCCCCCTTCCGTGACCTTTGAGATCAAGCTTGTTGCATATTTATTTATTTATGTGTTTATTTATTCGTTGGCTTATGCTTGTCAGCAAGCTTCATACTTTCTGACTTTGAAAATAGATAATTTCGAGTGGAAATTAAGAGGAAACACACATTATTTGTTTGCATTTCCTCTTCCATGTGAATTGCAACAGCAAATGCCTTATTTTATTTTCTGTTTCCTTGAATGTTACATAAGGTGGAGCTGACATACAGGTTTACTTTTCACTGAGGGTCAGTTCCTCTGGCAAACCTCTTCTTAATGGCTGGATGTCATCCAGTGCATTCTCTGAGAGAAAGCACAGCGCTACGATCACCAGCCGAATGTGCTGGCAGGAGGAAACGACCAGCTATGGAGCCCACTTCTGTGCAGAATCCCTTGCCATCTGCAGCTCTGCTTTGTCACCTGGGCTGCAAGGAGCGCCTTCCTGGCCTAGTTGTCCTGGGATCCAACATACAGGCTGCAAGTTCAATAATCACAGTGGGGCACAACATTTTTGCCTCGCAGCAAGGAGGGAGGAGAAATGTGAGGAAGCCACGTGTCACTAGCACTGCTCTTTGCTGTTCTTGGTGCCTTCTCTCCTTCCTCGGGGAGTTTGCATCCATTGCACTAGCTGCCCTGAGTTTTAGCAACAGCAGGCTGATCCAAAGGACACGTGTCCATTAACAAACCTTGCAAAACTGAACCACTGGCATTTAGGGTGGGGAAATCTCTGGCCAGGACCTACACTCTTCTGATTAAACTTAGCTTATCCTCTTGCAGAAATGTTAAAGGAGAAGGCATTCCGAGTGCAGTTCTCATATCGACTTTCTGTGGAGTAACCTTTATATATCTCCATAAACATGGCCTTTTGTGCTGGACGTCATCATTCTGCCTTCTTGGCATGTGAGACACTGCAAGGCAAAAACCGCAGAGTAATTTTCAACAAGGCCTGAAATGTAGTGGTGTGTGCATACAAGCAGAGGCAGGCTCCAAAATTTCTGTTATTTTATTTTTGTATCAATCTCCATATTAAGTTAAGGGACGCTGGAACTCGCTGTACAAAGCAGTGACATCCAGAGCTATATTTAGCCGCTTGGATGTTTGTGTCTCCATCTCACTAGATCTCTAGAAATGAGTGGGTATTTTCCCTCATGGCCTTTGAGTAGGAAGCTTGTTCTATCTGACCTGCTGTGAAAGGAAAGTATCTATTTCACCACCGGGCATTTTTTCATACATGCAGTATCCTTTTGTGTCTCTTCTAACTAACACCTTACACTTCCTTTAAAACACTGTAGATTCACCTCCTTTAATGTAACTTGGCAATTGACTGGTATCTTTGGCCAAAAATAGAAACAAATGTGTGTCATTTTTAAAGAATGACACCATGAAGGAGAACCTCGTAGCATTTGGGATGATGCCCAAATCTTTATCTGAGGCCTGAACCAAACACAAGCCTTCTGAAACCTTGTCCCGGGATTCTCCCTCTCCTGGGGCTTCATTTCTCTGCCAGTTCCCAAATGGTCGTGCAGTGAGCAATGCCTGAGGTTTTGTCCCCGAGCGTGGCTTGTTGTGGTTCCCTGTGAGAGCCCTTCAACCCCTGCCCCTCTAGGCCTGGGTGGCCCAGGAGGCAACCTGCCAGCCCAGCTCTGTGTCAGGAGCTTGGGAGCATTTGCAGAGTCAGTGCCGGAGCCCGAGATGGTTCAGGCCATGAGTTTTGTCCTGTTGAACAGTCCATGATGGCAGGCAGTCTATCCTTGGGGAGCTTGTTTTCTTGGTTTGCTGCTTTTGTTTGTTTATTTAGGATTTGGGGTTTTTTTTAATATACTTAAAAGTTCAGCATTTGTGATGGGGTTTTATTTCCAATGAATGATTGGGAGATCAGCTGTTGGCATGAATTCATTTTAATATGACTCAACCTGAGAAGTGTTCAAGCTTCCTCTTAGAATAAGTGTTAGAGTAAGTGTCTGGATGCTTTTTTTTTTTTTCCCAGGCAGTTTGCTTGACAGAGGATAAAATTTTACATGAATTGCTCTACAGAGCAAGGGAACAGAATCTGTCATTTTCCCTTCCCAGTACTCATTTCATGCAAAAATACCTGACCTTTAGGGAAAAACAGCCTTTTCATTAGTGGATGCGTGGAAAGCCCCACGGGCAGGAGCACAGAAAAACTGGCTCTGCAATCTATGGAACTGCAACTAATTGTATTTTAAGGCTGTGTTTCAGTGAGGCACCATTGCTGCCTATCATTCCCATACAATATATTGGAACTGAATGGCAGTAACTATCTTTTCTTTCCTTGTGCCAATTTGAATTCTTTGTGAAGGATCAAGGGAGCTCTGAGCTTTCTGAATACAAAGCAACAGGGCACAGAATCACAGAATGGTTGGGGTTGGAAGGGACCTCTAGAGATCATCCAGTCCAACCCCCCTGCTAAAGCAGGTCCACAGATGAGTGGAGGCACAGATGAGCTGAGGCGACATTCCCCCATAGTTCACAGCAGTTAACCTCACCTGGGGAAAGAAAACTTAAAGTGGTCACTGCGTTTAGAGAGAATTACTTTGTGCTGTATTGCAAATACCCTCGTTGCGGCCAGTTACTTCACTTCATCTGTGCTGCAGTTATGCAAATGTACTTATCACACATTTGACAGCTTTGCTGCCTTTCTTGCTCTCAGAGCAGTGGTGTGTGTAAGATGGATCGATGTACACGCTCCTAAAGGCAAAATGTGTGATACTTGTCAGGTTAGAGCTGAATGGCCTTATTTATTTGGTTATTTTGCAGGTCTGGGAAGGAGCCTTGCTATTAAGAAGAGGAACGCGGTAATGATTCTGTTTAATTAGTGGAGAAGTAACTTTCTTGCCAGTTCTAAGTGCCGTTTGATCTATCTGAGATGTCACAGGACCGAAGAACTCCTGTAAAGGGCTGAGGAAGCATTATTTGTGCTTGGTGCGCAGAGCTTTAGGAAAGCAATTTACATATTTGCACGCTGAAGCATAACTACCAGCACATAAGCAGGGGGATAAATGATTAACTATAGAAGATTGACAGTTTGGGCAGAAATCCAGCAGAGCACTTAAGCGTGTGCTTAACTTCAAACAACCTGGCTCTGCCAACTGCAGCGGGGCAGCGTCAGCTCCTAAGTTCAAGAAACTGCTTGTGCATTTCAGTTAAGCATGTGCTTAAGTGAACTGGAGGACCAAAGTCTGGCTATGAGAGCTTATAAAAGAGAAAAACTTGGTTGTATAACACTTGAATCAGGATGGCAGCAACTAGTAGGACTGCAAACAGATCAGACCTCGTCACAGATGGAGCATCCCCAGCTCCTATTGATGAAGTGGGAGCTGGCAATTGCCTAATATTTCTCAGATTTAGAGCAAAACAGAGGTATTCCAGTAAAAGAGCAATCTGGTCTGCCCATTTCAGAACAATTTTGTTCTGTGTGTTCTGTTTTGGTTTGGTTTTAATTTTTTGGGAACATAAATGTATTAAATATTTTATTGTTGTTCTGTGAAAATCTCATTCTGCTTTGGCCAAATGTTGCTTTCACTAAATGGCTCAACTGGAAATGGAACGAAGCCAAAAAAGGCCAAAAGTCCCAACCTCCCAACAAACAGTGTTTTCCTTTACCAGTACCTTGAAACGTTTCTCCGGCATTCATCTTACCAATCAGGGAGTCCTGATTGATAATAAGCTAAATATGAGCCAGCAATGTGCCCTCGTGGCCAAGAAGGCCAATGGCATCCTGGGATGCATCAACAAGAGTGTGGCCAGCAGGTCGAGGGAGGTTCTTCTCCCCCTCTACTTTGCCCTGGTGAGGCCTGATCTGGAGTCCTGTGTCCAGTTCTGGGCTGCTCAGCTCAAGAGGGACAGGGAACTGCTGGAGAGAGTCCAGCGCAGGGCCACCAAGATGATCAGGGGACCGGAACATCTTTTATACGAGGAAAGGCTGCGGGAACTGGGGCTGTTTAGTCTGGAGAAGAGACTGAACGGAGATCTTATTAACATTTATAAATATCTAAAGGGTGGGTGTCAGAAGGTTGGGACATCCCTTTTTTCTATAGTAGATAGCAACAGGACAAGGGGTAATGGGATGAAGCTGGAACACAAAAAGTTCCACTTAAATGTAAGAAAAAACTAATTTCACTGTTGAGGTGAGGGAGCCCTGGCACAGGCTGCCCAGAGGGGTTGTGGAGGCTCCTTCCTTGGAGGTCTTCAAGACCTGCTTGTACATGTTCCTATGTGACCTGATCTAGGTGACCCTGCTTCTGCAGGGGGGTTGGACTGGATGATCTCTAAAGGTCCCTTCCAACCCCTACCATTCTATGATTCTATGATCTTGTGAGACCATTTTGTAAATAAGTTGGTTTTGAACTCCATGTAACAATGCAGGAATGTTTTCACGTGCCTGAGTGAAATTTAGCAAAGTAGAACTACAAGCGAAGTCCACCTCTTTCTCCTTTCTTCCCTTCTAAAGGAGAATGTTTGGGCATATATCACTTATATGCTTATATCACTTATATGCTCCTTGGGTTACCACTTCCATCTCCAGCAGATAGCTGAAAGCAATGGCTACTCTACATTTCTCAAGCATTCATTCAAGCAGACAATCTTCACAATGGTCCCTGTGGGCTTTTGCAATCACCACAGAGAAGCACATGCTACTCTTGCATGTTTTTTTGCTTTTTGAGAAGCTTTTTGACTCCATAATATTTTTTCCCTTTATTTTATCTCTGCTGATATTATCTCTCTTAAATTATGTCTGAAGTTCAAGGTGGTTGGGGGAAGTTTAGTTAAAGTGTGCCAGTGCCATGGTGTCCTTCATTCAGGAGATACACAAGAAGGTGACAATCTCCTTTTTTTTTTGAATAAAAATTAATGGATTTGGTGCCCAAAACATAGACTCAGGATAATTAACAAGAAATATAAAAGAATGGTGACAATATTTTGACAGATCTAAGCTATAAGATACTGTTACAAGAGTGTATATTTTCCAGAGCAGCCAAGAAACAAACTGGAAAAAAAAAAGGGGATCTAGAAAGTCCTACAGACAGAAAAAGGTTGGAAATGCAGTCTGGAGAGAATGGCTGAAAAGTCTCTTTACAGGTTTGATGTGGGCTATAAAATGATAAAGAAATTATCTCTGATTTTATTCAGACTATCTTCAAAGCTTTTGTATTTCTTTTCTCTTTTTTTTTTTCAATATGAATGAGATTGCACAAAAGTACCTGAATACCTTAGCAATTTCTCTTCCTTGTGAAAATAACTTGAAAGTCACTGAAAAATGATCAAACAGCATGACATGTAAGTGCTATGAAAGTAGCCATGTTTCTGTAGTCAGAAGAGGGCTTGGAGGTTTCTCCATGTCTGTTTAAAGCATCAAAATAGATTTTATGCTTCTGTACTGCATGGACCTTGGATATAAGCCAACAACTGCCAAAATCAGCAGGAACTTCTCAAAGCCCATGGAAGCCAATAAATCAAAAAGTCATTTGTAGATAGATTAACAGTTAAAATGCTCTCTCAAAAGCATAACTTAAAGGCTGGTTGTTAGAAAACTTCAAGTCCTTACATTTTTTGTAAGTGTATTATTCCTTTTTTAAAGCCAGATTTATTACACTGGACCTACGTGCATGTCATGGCTTTCTGTTATGCTACTACAGGTGCCACGGTGCTGAAGCTTTTCAAAGTAATGGCTCTGGTTGATGAGCTGACTCTCACTGACTGTCTTCTCATGTGCAACCCACCCCACTCCCTCCAGACAAATCCTCCAGCTCCCTCGATCCAAGTTGTGAAATCCCAGCCTTCACTCAAAACTCTTTGTAGATTGGTCAAATCATATGTGTGGGCAGGAGCAACACCTGACTGGCTGAGAAGATGGAAAAATCGCTAATCTTCATAATCAGTTCTGATTCCTTTGGAAGAAGGTACATTGGGATCAGTTTTTATCACCAGCAAATTAACTCAGGAGGGGGTGAGGGCTGTGGAAGAGGAGCTCTTCCATTCCCATTATTTAGGTTTGCTTCTGTTACTAAAAGATACTATACATATAGTCTTTTTGTTGTTGTTCTTTTCCTCTGGACTCAAACAATTCAGAAATCAGTAAATCACATAAATTCATATTGGGAGAGGCAAGTTTATTGTTTTCTGTTTTAAAACAGTTCTGTGTTTTGTCTTGCCTGCAAAATCCTTCCTGCTTCTCAAATACAAGATAGTGCAGGCAGGCAGTGTTTCTCACACAAGCCAGAAAAGATGTAATGATAAATGTTTAACTGCAGTTTTCCATTCCATATGCCAAAGTAAAAAAAAAGGTGGGGGTAGGGGGGATTATAGACATGTTAATGATGTACCATCATCATCATGTTCTCTTCAGCTAACATGGGAGGAGTATGCATAATTACCTGGGCAGAGTCTATGTGTATTGACCTCAGTTATTCCTCAGCTGGAGCTGGTTTTCAGTGTGTGAGCACAAAAAGCTTTAAGGAATAATGCATAAAAATGCTATTATCTTTGGAAAAAGCAATATTCATCTGCCTTGGCCATTATGTAGGTGAAAGCATGATGGATACCAAGACTGCTGAGTACATTTGCATGAGATTAGTTAAATCATCTAAGCAGAATGTCCCCCTATCTGTCTCACCCTATGCTCAGATGCTGAGGAACTTGGAAGCAAAAGTAGCAATGAAGATGCAACACTGCATGAGCAATTACTTTTTTTTTTTTTAATGATGAGAGGCACAAAAAGGTGGGAAGAGGCTGACTAGTCGTGGGAAATGCTGGAGGGGAAATCAGCAGTTCTGGGTTCTGTCACAGTGTGCAACCTCGGGCAACTTGATAAAGTGTCTGGGATCACTTCTTTTGCACTCGATTTCATTTTGAACAAAATGTCATGACACCAAAATTCCCACTGCAATCCACAGCGTTTGTGAGGAGGTGCAGCCCACATCAGTACTTCCCCTGTGAAATAGGAATCCTTTGAGACGCTGACCCACGCTTTACCTCTGCTCTGAGAAGTTAATCGCCTCCCCAGACGTGGAAGGTGATTTCCTATCACTGCTATTGTACTGCCTGCAGCAGGAATCTGATCTCGGTTGGGGTCTCTGGAAACAGCAGTAATGCCAACAATAACACACCCCACACACCTCCCCCCCAGCAGCAGCTAAACCCGGACATGGTCCAATGATACCTGCTGGAGCTGAGGCAGGCGCTCACCATTCCTGCATGGCACTAGTATGTGCTTGCCAGGACCGATGGGGTCTTTTTGAGGGTTGGTTTTGTGTTGTTCCAAAGCCTTGGTAGGCAATTTAGTGAATATGTCCCCAGGACATTGTGCTTTGGAAAACAGGCATTGGGATTTGGGGCGTGTTAGCTCAGCTGTGGTTTTATTAGCAATATGGGACATGAAATAACACAAAGTTTTCATCTGGCCATAGAAATGACTAAATAGAAGTACTTTACGACTTTGGGAGTGTTACATTCTTGTCATGTTTCAGCATTTGCAGATACAACAGATGAAGCAAATTAAATTATGCATGCACTAAAGGAATGCATTGTTAGCCACAGTCTCTGTTAACTTGCCTGCAAGTAAACAAACAAATACAAATAACTGGAAGTTGTATCTTGAAGATTTGGTAGGTCAGGGGGGTTTTTTGCCTTATGCTTTTACAGGTAATATATGTACATGTGTATATGTGGAGGTGACCCATCAACCATATCTGCTGCATATGTTAACCTGGTGGGTCTTCATAGTGTAGGAAGAAGCCACATGGCTGCACATCCCTCATTTGCATTCCAGTTGTACACAGCTTTGGCAATGTGTTTATGCAACTGAATGTATGCAATCATCAATAACACAGTCTGCAATAAGTCCAGATTAACGTTGCCGCAGGAATCTTCCTTCATGTTTGTGCTGGCTTCTGTAGATTTAAACATTCGACCTTAACGATGCATTAATGTTGTTTTCTTTCTTTCCTTCTTTCTTTCTTTCTTTTTCTTTCTTTCTTTCTTTCTTAGATGCTGTGTTTGCAGCATAAAGTTCACAATTTATTTTGTTCTCTTTGCCCAGCAGGAACACTTTTTCCACTGACTCTTTAATAAGAAGCCTTCATGAGTACAAAAGCCATTTATCTTTATTAATTGTAGATTTTGCTCATCACCTCTCTTTATTTATGAATTAAATATTCATTGATTTTTTTTTCACGAAGAAGAATGCCCCACTGCTCACTGAAAACAATTACCACCAGCTATGCACAGAGAACCGTAAGCAAAACAAACTTGCCTTACTACTATAAGTCACGTCAGAAGTGACAGGAACTGAATCTGTCTTTTAATGGAGATCCTTGTGAGGTTTGAGGGTTTTTAAGAGAGATCTGTAAAACTGGCTGTGAAAGAAGGGCTTGTGTCTGTTTGCTTTGATTCTTTGTGTGTGTGTGCGCTTTGTGTTACACAAGCAAAGGTGAAGGATTTTTTTTTCTTTTTCCCACTTTTTGCTTATAATCTCATTGATAGACTAAGAAAATTGATGAGTATTTGTTCTGTCTGATACTGTGCAAAACTTATTCAGTTTTAACTGAAAGTGGTGAATTTACTCTCATTTTTTTATGCTTTAATTTTAAGGCTCAAAGGACCAGCGTGGTCATTTACCAGATATTACTGCATCAAGCCTACAGCTCTAACTGGAAGTCCCTGAAGGAAAGTGTGCAACCCTGAGCAGAAAACTCTGTGTTCATGTAGGATACTTGACAAATAGCCATCACCTCTGAAAATATGGAGCTTGTTTTCAACCTAAATTATTTACCTTCAAACTGCAGCCACGGGATTTGATGCTGAGTCTGTATCTGTAGCACGTAACACGCCCTTCAAGGAAATCAGTCACAGGAAATAACCCTAAAATTTGTTTCTGTTCCCTAGCAGTATCCTGTATTGTTTGAGGTTACAACCCTCAGAAGACCTGGACAAGACTCTGTGTGTGCTCCTGTCCCTTAGGTGCCTGGCTTGTGTGCCTGGCTGTGTCCCTTGGCATGCTCAGGCAGGGGACAGCCAGACAAGTGCTGTTTGCTGACCCACTGGCCATTTGTGCCCTGTCTTGGCTATGTGTTTTTCCCTGCAATCTCTTATTCTCCCAGACTGCTGTGTCTCATCAGCCTTGTAGAAATCAAATTATTTTTGAGATTTATACCTCTGAGACTCCTTTGAATTCAGCCGAAATTGGCTTTGAGAGAGGAAGAGATGTGGATGAAAGAAGCCTTCTCTCCTGAGGACACAGGCTAATAACTCTGGCCTCTCTCTGCCCATCCTTCCCCTCCTTTCCCTTATCACAGCCTTGGTGGTTGTAAATTAATGACAACTTGTGCCCTCTGGTAGAAATCACCTCATGATCCAAATGTGCCAAAACTAAGCCTGACCCACTGTTAACTACCAACTCCCTTGAAGTCGGCAGGGTGTCCCGAAGACCTGGGCTTTGACTTTCCTTCAGGATTGAAGGAGTTTGGGAGCTTCTGTCCCCTGTGGGGCAGAGATGTGAAAGGCGCAGGGCTGGACCTCCAGCAGGAGCTCTGCCCCTCACAAGGGAGCTGCCATGCACCCACTGGCCCTCCCTGAATGCCCAGCAGCAATGGCTGTTTTTCTACTTCTTTTTTTTCCGTCTGGCACCACCCATGAAGTGGAAGGGCACACAAGAAGAGGCAGGAAAAGGCTCTTTTGCCCAACATCCTTTGCTGAGGGATGCCTCAGGTTTAACACTAGTGGAGCCAGCAGGCTCTAATGGCTTCATGCTAGATGCATGTTTCAATAGGCTCCCATAAAAAACACTTGTTGCCAGCACTTTGGGGTTTATTTTTTGTTTTTAAAGGAATAGAAACGTAGGAAGGAAAAGGCCTTTCCTCAGCAGAACTGTTGACAATCGCAGTTTTCACTATCTGCATTTTTATTCTGCAGCACCAATAATGTTACCTCCCTCCCGATCCTCTGGGCTCTTCTGACACATCAGTCAGATGCCCACAGCAAGACTGGCACAAAATGTCTTTTGACAGGAACGGCAGCTCGTGGCCCACAGCTACAATGGCTGCTCTGATGATCAGTGTGAGGACAGTTGCAGGGGGCAGATGCTGAGACAGCATCAGGCATTGGGCCATGAGTCATGGTTTAATCTGCTTTTCAACCCACTCTTCTTGTAGGACTTCTCCCACTGCTTTGCTTCTGATGGATGAATTTCTCCCCAAGGCTGCAGCCCTGTGTTTGCTGTTGTGTATTTGCAATGAAACACCTCTGTAACTGTTAACTGAAAGGCAGCAAAACTGAAAGAGATTTTTGGTGTGTCCTATCAGGGGTTTGGGTTAACACTCTCTTGCACACACTCTTGGGTGGCACAGGCCACCCAAAGCTATGTTCTAATTAGTCAAACACCTATATTGAAGCTCTACTGATACCATATTTTCATTTTATTTTTCTATGACTGGTAAATCCTCTCTTTACAAGATGCTACTCTCTAGCTAAGGGTATGTAGTGCTCATTGAGGTGACCGTGCTAATGGAATATACAGAGGGCCAGGAACCACTGTGCCAGGAAGTCCAACTGGAATCACTGCTACCCAGCTTGTGTGATAAAGTAAGCAACCCACATTCAAATATGCACATCCTCTCTGTTCTCCTTCACCAGTGTTTCTAGTGTGAGGCATTGCAGTGCGAAGGCTCCATCCCTCAGCTGCTAGGGTGCTCTCAGGTGAGCAGGAAGAGGAGGTGGGATGCATATCCTTTGCTGCAACACTCCCCTCCCAGGGTTAAAACAGTGTGCCCCAAGGGCAATTCTGTCCCAAGGGGCCTATGCCCACCAGGGAGAGCTCGGGCTCTGCAGCAGGTTCCTCTCTACCTATAGGAAATGACCCAGCTTAGCCTGACAGTGAGTGATATATATTCTCCAGTGCCATCAGTCCAGTTACGGCTTCACCCATGTCAGGTTTGTGATGAAAGATACTCTCCTTTACCACCTTCTCCTCCTTCCCAGGACTGACTCTTTGAAAACCGGTGGCTGGCTTTCAAAAGCTGACAGTTAAGAGAGATAAGGACGTGCCTGCCCATGAAAGCTAACCGCCCTGAATGAGCTCATGAGAAAATCTGATCTAACCTGCCTGTCTGAATGGTATTTATAAACACTGCTACCCAAGGATTAGGCGGCTCAGCCTGGCTGCACTGATGTAGCCAGGAAAAGCAGCTGTTTATATTCCAAACTTTCTGATGTAGCAGACAGCTTTATAAAAAAGTCGTAAGGTCACACTTTTTTTTTCTCTCTTTCTCTTTTTTTGGCAAGGCCTCTACAGGAGCAAGTAGTGCTGCTACCTCCACTTATTTAAACATTTCAGGGTGTTGCTGCCCTGTCCCCACCTCAGCAAATACCGAGATTTGTCTTCAGAGCTGTAAAGGAAACCTGGATTCATTCTACAGCCCGGAGCCTCACTGGATGTAAATTCCTACAACTGCACTTATGGCTGGCATATTGAGCTGATTTTTAGCAGCTGATGAGATTTCACTGTGAGGGGAAGTCTCTGCTTTGGGGCAGCTCCCATGTGTGCATGGGGATCATAGCCCATGCTCCCAGGGCTCTGCCAAACAGCCTTCCAACATGCATTCAGCACTTGGTGTCTATCGATAGTGCTTTGCTGCATTTAGGACTGGGGTTTTCATTCAGGGCTGGCCAAAATACAGCTGTTGTGAGCACTCAAATGGAGTGCCCCAGTGCGATGGGTTTCAGGTGACCTGTTTAGACAGAGGGGTTGGAGGATGATGGGAAGCAGCTGGGGGATGAGGGTCAGCCTCCCCAGCCCAAGAGGTGGGATTGCTGGGAGCCTTCCTGGTTATTCTCTTCCTAATTACTTCAGTATTTGTCTTCCTCCTGGCCTGGGCTCTTTCAGGTACCTGTGTAGGGCTTTTGCTGTGTGGGAAGTTTGATGTGTGGCTTTGTGGCTTTTATCACAAATCAGAAAAGCTTTCAAAGCTGATGACCTATCTGTGTTGGATAGCCTTTGGGCTCAGGGTCCTTTCTGCTTGCTTGCTACATGTCAGAGGTTTTCCCATGCTCTGCTGCTGTTGAAGGAGAGCTCCTCATCCCTGCTCTGGCAGCTCTGCAGAGGTCTGTGCTGCTGCTTTTGTGATACCCCAGGAATATTTTTTTCCAGCTCTTGTTTGTTATAACAGCATGTTAAACCTCTGATTCCATGCCAGTAGGAATGGTTCTTTTATGTTACTCGCCAGTCAGCATTTTCACTAGAAGAGATTGAAGGATAAAGGATGTTTACGTAGGAACTGTGGGTGTGTGTTACAGAATTAAGTTAATAAAAGAATTAATAATATTGTACTTAGCTTTAAGTAATTATTTTGTTGTTTTCTTCAATGCAGTTAGCTTTTTGGACTAGTTCATTAGCTACTGCCACCAGGGCTGCCATTTTCTGCTATCTCTTCCTCTGCTTTGAAAGGTGGCTGCTAGAGAAGCTATTCTGGTTGCTGTGTTCCTTCATAGAAGGTTTCTCGTCTTCCTTTGTGCCTGTGACTTCATCCCTGGGACCTGGCTCTGTAAGGATTTGCTTCACTTTTTTCTTCCCCACCCCGCTTTCAGGTTAGGGAATTTGTATTTCTATTGTAGAGGTGATTACCTCATTCCTGGCCTCGGGCCGCCTGCTTTTGCTTAGGGAAATGCTGTGGTGTGACTCTAAACGATATATTGTGAGAAATGTTAGCAGTGCAAACTCCTTTTATGATTTGCAACTGATATCTTGCCACAAACTTTGCATGAAGCCTGGCTGCATAAACACAACCAAAGGTCTGATCTGAGGATGTGGTTCCCAACGTGGTGCGATGCTTGGCTCCTTTTTTATGAGACTGTTGGGACTCCATCCCAACCAGCTGCAGAAGAAATGCTGGGAGTCCTGTAGGCAATGAAGGGCAAATCCCATACCTGTTGCCATGCCGCCTTTGGCAGTGTGTCACTGCTTCTGCAGCCATTTTTCTCCATCCGTATCCTTGGCAGAAGTAAGGGATCTCCAGCACCTGGCTGGTGGCCTTGAGGAGAAGTTTCTCCAGCCCTGCAGTGTTCAGGGCTCAGTGGTCCCCTGCCAAGATGATAGTTCCAGGCTGCCATGGAAGTGAGGGCATGAGCTAATGGGGTCTCCCAAAGGAGGAAGGGGTTGCTGTATTTTCCAAGCATCTTTCTCCTTGGGCTTTACATAAAGATGGGCTTGAGTGTGCCACGCCATCTCTACCTCCCTGTCTCTCGCATATTCTTTACTCCCAGTCCTGCTCCTGGTGAAACCAAGTGACAAAACCACTATTTCATAGAACTATAGAATGGTAAAGTTGGAAGGGACTTTTAGAGATCATCTAGTCCAACCTCCTTGCAGAAGCAGGTCAACCTAGATCAGGAACGTGTCCAGGCAGGTCTTGAAGACCTCCAAGGAAGGAGATTCCACAATCTCTCTGGGCAGCCTGTGCCAGGCCTCCCTCACCTGAACAGTGAAACAGTTTTTTCTTATATTTAAATTGAACTTCTTGTTTTCCAGTTTCATGCATTACTCCTTGTCATGTTGCTAGATACAACGGAAAAAAGGCATGTCCCAACCTCCTGACACCCACCATTTAGATATCTGTAAATGTTAGTAGGTTCCCTGTTTCACATTAGCAGGACCAGAAAGTCTCAGAAATCCTGATGAAATGACTGAGATCAGATTTGGGCCCCAAACAGATGAATAAAAGTAGCAGTTTGGGCTACTTAAAGTTCTTTTTTTTTTTTTTTCTAAAATGCATTTAAGAATTTTGAAGGATTTGGGGGCTATTTTTTTTAAGTTACTTTGAATTAGAGATGGCAGTGAAGCTGGAAGAAAGTGTAAAGAATTATTGTCTGAGAATGTATTTTATTCTTTTATATATCTAAAACATATATTATATTTTTATATCTATATAAAAAAGATTAACAAAAAGTCTTGCTTTTCCCCAAAAGCCCAACCTTTTCAGAGTTCACTTTATGATTGTTAAAAAGAGTTTGGAAAAGCACTTTCAACTGAAAGGCATGGCTTAAGAGGAAATATTTTGCTAAAAAGTGACTTCTATCTGAAAAAGTAGCTCTTCTTTACCTACTTTCTGTATTTATATTTCTATCAGAGTTAAAAAAAAGGCTTTGCAGGAAAGTCTCTGTACAGAAATGATTAGTTTAGTCCAGGAAGCAGAGAGTTACTCTTTCCTGAGCCTTATTCCAAAAACCAAGCCTTCAATTAATTTTCTTTTTGCTGAAAAATACTCCCTGTCACTTGCTGAGCGCGTCTGGCAAATTTCAGGCGAATGGTTCTGTAGGGCAAAGCGGTGATGGGGCTAAAAAAGGGCTTTCTGTTGGAAAAGCAGCTCCTGACCTTCTGTCCCTTTTCTGCTGCGTCTTTATAATGGCTGTAAATCCATGAAATTGTCAAGATGGGTCTTAAGGACTCATTTGCCATATCCCTATACATATGTATGTTTGCTTTTCTCAAGTAGGGATGATGTTCATAATTTGCAGCCGAGGCTTGATTCGGAGATGATAAAGTAGCTCTGAAATATGTGTTTGTTTAACGTAACCCTTCTAAAAATAATTCACAGGATTAAAAATCTCTGTCAGAAAGCCAACTACATGGTAAAGCTAATAATCCCTGCCAGGGCCCGAGGCATAGAGTGTCACCTAGCAAATGGTTAGGTTTTGTGGACCTTTAAGAGCAGATATCTACAGCACAGCTCTGGGTTAGTCATACTATGATGCAACTTTGCAACATTTTAGAAGCATGGGGGGTTAGGGAGGGGAGTCAATCCAAGTATCTTGTCATTGTTATCTACTTGAAAACAAGAGCACTGAGAGTTAGGTCTTGTATCTGTCTTGAGGTTTTAAGTTTGGGGCAAAGCAGCAGAACAGTAGTTTTTATAACAGTTGAATGTTAGTACTTTGTGAGAATAGTCCTCTTTTAATGTTTTTAGTTTGTAATTAAGCTAACTTCTGTTAGAAATCGTACTACCCTTCTTTCCCATAATCTCACAATGTATTTGCAATGATAAAGGCTGAAAATGAACTTCCTTCTCCTTACAATTTAAGGGATCTGTGTGTGCTGCAGCACGGAGACAGGGCTGTCTCAGGCAGGGGGGCCCTCAGCAGTGGGCAACCCCGTTCTCAGAGCTGTGAGAAGGCACAGGGCTCCCTGTGAGACTGGGGCTCACAGTATAGCATGGGAGTCCGAGCAAGTTTAGTAGTCTTGACCAGGGACACTACAGTGGGCACCCAGTCGTCAGGCTGCCATGGAAACAGGGACTGCAGCAAACAAGGCCCATTTCTGGCTGCTGCCATGCTCTGCGTTGGCACTGGGGAGAGGCCCGATTCAGAAGGGTGCAGAGAGAAAGTCTAACACCCATTTTCCTCCCAAAAGCCTGGTAGAAGATCAAAATGTTCATCCTGCAAAATGTTCAGAGATAATTTTATTGTCCTCTCTCTTGATCAAAGAATTTCCTTCCTTGATCCCCTTCCTGGATGACAGAGTTAGTAGTACTTGCTGGGTGACAACATTAATAGTAAATTATTGCCCCTTTCATCTTCATGGGTCGATCTTTTAAAATCTATCTCAAATGGCTGCCTGGTTATTTTAGTATCATAGTTCTGACATGTTTTCAGAAAGACCACCTCCACGGGTATCCTCTTATTTGAGGTTTTAAAATATTTAAAAACTAATAATAGTTTTAAAAAGCCTGGGCAAACCAGCTTAAAAACAGCTCTAAATTCAGAATAAAAACCAGAAAATGCATTCAGAACTTACATATTCAATATTTCTTGATTCCTGGTATTAAGAAATGGAACTCGGAGTTTTTAGTAATGCTATCTAGGGGAAAGATCTCCCAGAAAACTTGGGAAGAAGGATCAAAATGAAGGGTTTGCTTTTAGTTGTTCAGCCACTGCTCATATTAGTGACATGTCCCTGCGTGACCCACTCTAGGTGGTCCTGCTCTGGCAGGAGGGTTGGACTAGATGATCCTTAGAGGTCCCTTCCAGCCCTTGAGATTCTGTAATTCTGTGAGGTCTGCAGCTGAGGAATATATGCAGTTTGTAATCTTATGGTCTGATGTTTTGGGGAGGATTGGGATTTTGGGTTAACACAACACTTGAATGCTACAAATGGTCACTGTCTTGTCACATTCCACTTTGATACAAACATGAAAACACAAAGTATTTTGGGGCTGGACTTGACTGCTCTGAACTATTTTTCTCTCCTTCTCCTCTCCCTCTCTTCTCTTCCAGAATCACTGATGCATCTCTAATAGGAAAAATGCAAAGTGTGCAAGTTGTCTTGGCACCGTGGCTCAACATCTTGTCATGTTGCACTATTATGTTGACTCTTCTATGCAGAAAGAGCACATAAAAAAATCCCAGCAGCACTGTTCTGGTTCAGGCAGACACAAAAGCAATTCCCGTTTTTTGTTAGCTGTGGGGAAAAAAGATTCTACAGAGATGGGCATCTTGAAGCTAATCAGCTGGTTTGACTTAAAGGGAGCTGTATGGAGGAAAGCCAGTGGCATATTGCAGACCTAACTGTGCTCAGACTTAGCTATTGTTTCTCTCGCCCACTGTTTGGATGTGGAAAGAAAAGAGAAGCTGCAGAATTCTGTTTCCCAAACGTGTCTATTCACTGGTTGTAATTATCTTATAAAATGGGAGGGAATGAAATAGAGAGACTGAGACTGGACCCAGTTGTTTCAAAGACTTCTGAGGGACAAGTTTAATTATTTCAGTATTTTGTGGTTATGTCCACTGAAGCACAAAGTCCTTCAAGCTACATGTGTCTGTCCATGTGTTTTTTGTTTTAAGATATTTATAGAGCTCCACTATTGTGTGGTAGCTGAGCCTTTCACAATCCATAGTTCAGCACATTGCTCTGAACTGATATTGGTGACAACTCCTCTCTTTGCACAAAGAGAAATGAGACAAAGCATTTGTTGAACTCGGGGTGTGTGTGTGTCTTCCTTTAAAGAAGCTTTTTTTCCCTAGTATATGTTTTCTTATCGAGTTTAATCTATTTGCCTGAGTCTTGAAGAACCTCAGCACAGCGCTTCCCAAGCATTAAACCCTATGCCAGATAATGCAGCTGATGCTCTAGTGGTTATAGCTCCCGTCTGCCTCGTGCCCATGTACCTCCTGTAACACAGCCTTAGTACAGCCTGCTGTGGGGAAGAAATGGGACACAGTCCTTTCCAGAAGCACGAAGTCCTCAACAAAATGAGATAAAGAGGCTTGGCAAAGAAGCAAAGACCTTCATTCCCTGTCCCCCATTTTTTTTCCCACTTGATTACAGAAGGGTTCATAGCAGACCTAAGGCTAAATTCAGAGCAAAAGCTTCCTAACTTCTTGTTGTCTGTGTTTTTTGTAGCAGTGCTTTATGAAAACAAGGGTGCTCTCTCTCTGTTCTACTTAACAAAAGCAGCAGCAAATCACCAGCCTGTTAAATTGCTGGTGTGCTCATGTGATGCATGCCCACTGGAAAGGCTACCTTAGGTCAAAGCAGGACTAACTAGTAAAGCCTGTGTGACTGTTAAAAGGAGAGGAAGAGTGCAAGGCAGCAGCATATCAGAAAACACTTGTTCTTGATTGGAAATGTATTGAAGTTAATGGCAATATCTTCTTCAGGCAGCCTTGGATCAGACTTTTACATCAGCATTCGAGCTCTTTCTCTGGTTGCTTTATATGGAAGAGATTTGTTGTTTGATGATCTCAATGGAGATTTGCCTCAAGGGGCTTCACACAAGTCACTTGGGCATGAGCAGCAGCCTGGTCACACTCTGCTAGAGCCTTGGGCCTTGGGATGATGTTTTTGGGGGTCATTCTCTACTCTCTGCTCTCAATCCTTTCCTCGGCAGTTCTGATAGTGGAGTGATTAGATTCCTTTAGAAATCTGCATGGTTACAATTGTTCCAAGCCTTGATGTTGATAGACATTTCACTGTTAAAGTTTATACACCAGCAGTCAGTCCTTCTTTATCTGAAAGGGATGTTGGATAGAAAAGTCATGTGAAGCTATTTGTGCCTCCATGATAGAAACCATTTAGGTTCAGGCATATTAGCACCATCTTTCTGGAGGCATCTGGGCTTCCCAAGCCTGGTTCATGGTTAGAGGCAAATCCTTCCTGCCAGAGCCCTGCAGTAGCATCGTGTGGTTCAGGAGGGGGCTGGATGCTTTAGGCAGGGCTCTGTTTCATGGCTCAGCACCCCATGCTGCATCCCTGGAGATCTATTGTGCCAGGGAGTACAGGGTGGAGGCATCCTAGCATCTCTGCTGAAGTGACCCTGGGCCCAGCCAGACCTGCCAAGCTGCTGGGCACAGGCTGGCCCTGGGTACCAGGGGAATCTTGCTGTGTCAGTGGTGGAAGTGTGCTGAGGCAACAGCTCTCCTCTCTCTGCCATGTTGGCTGGCTAGTTTGAGCTCCCTACTGCACAGAAGTGGGGCATCTCCTCCTGGAGCTGAGCTCCTTTTGAGCAAATCTTTATGTCGGGGCAAATAATTCTCCCAAAGCTTGAGCTGAATTTTCATAGAGTCAAGTTAAATCAACAGCTGTATTAGTCTGTAACTGAGATGAGCCATCCTTGCATAGCTGAAAGTTGCCTCTGTATAATTCATTCCCTGCTATGACAATGCATGTTTTAATACTGGTGCCCACATGAACATGTACTGCCTTCCTGGTTCAGCAGTACCAAAGCCAAGAGTGTCCAGGCCTTCGGTCCCTGTCTTTTGCCTGTAATGTGGAAAGGTGGAGTGAACGCTCAGGTTATTCGGAGGGTTTTTGTGAGGAAAAATGTTGGAGGTGATTTCTTCAGCATATTGTTAGTATAGGTCACCTTGTCTCTGCTAGGGTCACAGCAAGACATCTGTCTCGAGGTAGCATGGTGCTTCTGTAGGGAAGATAGAGGTCCTTTGGGATTTCGGGCCTTTGGACCAGAGAGGTTCATGATGACTTTCTGCCCTGATGTCACCTTGTAAATGGGAAATCTTCCACATACAAAGCCTGGTAGCTGTTCCTCTGAAATATTTAATTCCCTAATGTGTAAAGCAGATCCCTTTAGAGGTGGCCATAAACCCCAGATAACGTGGCATTTGGGATTCTGAGGTGATGCTCTGTCTGACTCGCAAAAGGAGAGTGGATTACACCCTGCTGTTGGTAAAGCGCTGTGACACTCTCTGAAGAGAGCACCCTAGATTCATAATTCATAGGATTTAAGGCCAGAAGCGACTATTAGATCATCCAGCCTGACCTGCATTATGCAGGTCATAGTGTTTTGCTGAATAATTTCTGCTTCAGTCCTGTAACTCCTCTTTGAGCTACAGTGTACCTTACAGAAGAACATGTTTTAAGTAAATGTATGCAGAAGTTAAGATGTTGTCATTCAGTGACAGCTTCAGGTATAGCAGCTAATTGCTCTTGATGGTTTGTGATTAGTATAATAAATAGCATCTTGTTTATAAGCTAAGCTTCCAGCCATTAGATCTCACTACATTTTAATGTTTTTAATGTGAAAGTTTCAGCTACGAGTTACAAAATCCTGAAGTTCAGGACCTTGATAACTTCAGGGAGACACAATGGAAAGAACAGAAACTCTTTGTCCCTTCGATGGATCAAACTTCTCTCTTTTTCCTGTATGTTTACTGCATCTTCAGAACGGACCTGGTATTTGTGGAAATTAATAAAGCAAATCCCTTCTAAGGCATTAGCAAACACAGCTCAAAGCCTGTTCTTCAGTCAGGCGAAGGAATTGTCTCCTGCCTTGGAAAAAAAATCTCAGCTGAAATTAAAATTGATATTAGAGCCTTGCAAAGCATTTCATCAGACCTCCAATGCAGTGGAACTTAGCCTTGGGCTGGAGTGAGTTCATGAGCCTCAGCTCATTCTAGCAAAATTCAACTGTGAAAAATGCTGCTTCTCCTCCTCCTATGACAACTTCCACCTTCCACCATGCCATCTGTACAGGGAGGCCATGGAGGGAGAGAAAAGCAGGAGGAAGCATCTTTCATCTCTTTTTGCCAGTTGTTCTTCTTGGGAGAGGATTTCATTTCCCTTCCACACTTTTCCTTCAGTGTGTGGGGATGCAGGATGACACGAGAGTGTCTAAGACATCCACAATGCAGACTGTTGCCTTATATTGTCCTTGAAAGAGTTTCTGGGTTGTTGGATACTGAGCCTGCCCAAAGGAAAAAAATCAGTAAGCAACATAACTCCCATCCAATCTGATAATGTTTGCTGGGGAAGGGTGGAGAGGAATACTTTTGCTAGAGCTAGGCATCTCCATCAGAAGCTCTCTTGGTAAAATGCTGGCAAAGTGCTCCATAGATAGAGGCAGTTTATAAGAGTTCCCTAAACAAAATATATCATGACTGCAAAATCGTGTTACTGCATCTCACATCTTCTGGTTTTAAATTGTAAAATGGAGCTGCTTGCTACAGCTATGCTGAAAATATGAATTGTGGGCCTGGCTTTAGTTTGGAAGTGTTGAGCTGGTTGGCACGTCTTGTTAGTCAGCACAGTGAGAAGCTGTGAGGAAGACTGTGTGATGAGCCCCTTTGGCTTTTTTAAATACAGAAAGAAAATTTTAAAAGTTACCCAAAAATGCCATCACCAGTGATAATTAACCAAAAAAAAGAGTGCTATGTACCTACATAATTACTTTGATGTTTAGGTTTCTTGCAGTAGGTGGTTATAGATATTCTTCTCAGACAACTTTGTTTCAGCCACCTACCCTAATTTCCCCTTTTTTCCCCAGATTTTTCAGCTGTGGTCTACACTGGAGAAATGTGGTCTGATAGATTGGTTTCTGCAGCATGTAGGACAATAAGATGCTGGTCAAAAGTGAGACACTGACAGCTGACCAGCTATGTGAAGGTTTCCAGCAGCGCAACAGGCACCATTGCATCTTCAGTCTGCTGTGCCCTCCTGTTCCTCTTCCATGGGACCAAGGGAGTGGCAAAGAGATCTGTTAAAAACATCCCCATTTGCTTAAAAAACATCCCGCTGACCACATGTCAGTGCTAGAGTAGAGAAGTCCTTGCTGGTTCTTTTTGGATGTGGTCAGTGTTCTTGCAGCTGGAACTTCCTTAGCAGGCTTAGTACCCACCTGCAACTCTTGACAGCCCAGCTGCTTTGTTGTTGTTGTTCTGTCTTAGCTTCTGCTGGATGATTTCTTTCAGAAAAGAAACCAATTGGGAGTTGTAAAGAAGGTACATATAGGTGGTACTGAACGTCATAGGAGCGGTGTAAGGGCAACGTAAACAGCAAGCTTGGCTGAAAGTCTCACACCATAATTTCATGAAGAGCAACCATAAAAGAGGAATGCCTTTCCTCCTTGGCCACTTGTTACTTTCCTTCTCTTTGTTTTCGCACAAAAAATGACATAGCTGGAGATCAGGATGCTGATCTGGCTGGAAATAGAGTAAGCCAAAAATTGTTAGTCCTACTAGGAGGGAGGAAGTGAACTTGGACTACTTGTTTAAGAGAAGTATGGCCATGAAAAGTAGTTGTTACTTATCCCCTGGCCACGTTTCATTCCCTGGTGACTGCATGCAGGAAAGCAAGCTGAGGTATTGCATCCATAAATGTTTTGTTACACCAGATGGATCCCTTGCCAAGCCATCTGATTTTTATTTAGTTTTATCTCCATGTTTCTTGTACAGCTAATTTCTATTGTAGGTCTAATGAAGCTGCAGTGCTATTATCTACTTTGGTAATTGTCTTTCCTGTGCATTGACTGGCATGTTGGCAGATCATTGATGGCCTCGAGGTGCTGCATGAGAGACCCAACAGTGGCAAAGCTCACAAAACTGTAGCAGACACTTTAATGTTGCTAATGTGGGTGCTGGGTTAACGTTAGGCTGTAATGCACACCAACATAAATGCCATTGATTTTGCTGAGATGACTGGCCTGTAGTCATCACTCAGATCTGAATGCTTCGTAATATTGCATTAGGCATTTCCCTTATCCCACTTATAACAATTTCTCTGGGATGCAGAAGCCTGTGTAGCACTTGTGGAAGGGTGTTTTATGTAGGCATTTGTTTTGTATAAGTATATAAAGAGATATCCATCTAGATGTATAATAAACACCCCATAAAGCAGCTTGACTCTGCATGGAGATTTGCAGCTGTGTTTACGTAGCCTGACACTGCAATATCCATACATCATCTCTTCCTCAAGGAAGTCTTGCTTCTCTTTTATCTCTTCTTGCCTTTTAAAGGCTGAGATAGAATTTATTTGGTTCTCACATGACCAAAGCTTACTATCACCCCACTGCATCTGTTTCTTAGCAGATGTTGTGAAAACATGACAGCGTAATAAAGTGTCATGCTAACTTGATCCAAGTACAGTTGGAAGAGGTGCACTTGGATTTCAGCACCACTGGTGGGAATGTGACTTTACTTCATGAACATCTAGGTCAGGTTAGACCTCGTTTTCCTCATGTCAACAGGCTGCGAGTCTCTCGGTCCTCTTGGCTGAAACTGTGTTTATATGAGGTCATTAACGTGCTCTCCCTCAAACCTCCCCAAAGATAACAAATTAGCAGAAGCACAGTTTCTGCTGGTATCCATTGCTATCAAAGAATGAGTTATGCCAAATTCACCAGTGGAAAGCAATTCCCCGTCTCTGTGGGTGGCTCAGCGCTGCGGGCCCAGAGCTCAGATCTTACAAAGGAATTCCCACCTTCTGGTTTGATTAGCAAGCCTTTGACTTGCTGAGATTTTCTGAACTCACTCCAGGAGCTTGGCTAGGCAGAGCTGCCTTGTTACTCTGGCCTGCTGCCTCATGTGAGACCTAAGTAGGGATTAATTGGTTCCTTTGTTAGGAATTCTGCATGACCAATGAAGCTTGTCACTGTACACTCGCCTAGGAACACCTGAACCATTAGGCTATCCACATGTATGTGTGTATGCAGACACGTACTCACACAGAGGCATCCACTTCTCTAATGCTAGAAGTTTCCTGTAGATGGTAGGGAACTCTACAGCTTATGTTTACTACCCATTGTTACAATTTGCATGTCGGTGGCAGTAAGTGGAAGCTCTCATCTCCTTGTTCTGAGCATCTTCTACCAACAGCAGCTAAAACTGTTTTTCTCCAAAGAGCTGGTATGGAGTTTCCTCCGCGCAGTGTTGGTGGCAGGTCGTCCCTCCTCTGCTTTGCTGCTCCCAGTTTTCCTTCCTGCAGCAAGGCAGAGGAGGTGGGGGAATGGAAGGCAGGAGACTGCTCTGCTGCAGCCACAGTTGGCCCTTCTGGCAGCTGATGTCCAGTGTGATGCCAGTCATCTGGATATCTCTCTGGGTGGCTTCTGGGAGAGCGCAATGGGAGCCACAGTTGAGGCTAAAGCTCTGCCTGGTTCTGGTTTAGAGAGTCGCAGTTTCCAGCAGATCCAAGTAGAGTGTGAAAGCAGACTCTACACTCTTCTTCCCCATTACCATTCCCTGAGCTATAAACCCCTAGGCCTTGTGCACCCTGAAACTCCTTGGGCTGAAGGATAACAAATCAGTTCTGCTTGGTGTGCCTCACTTTTGCTACCCTTTGTATTGCAGACTCGATATGCAGGCCTGAGGCTTTGAGCGAGCTGGAGAGAAAAGCCATGTTTATTTGCTGCCAGTTTTCTGCTGCAGAGCTACCCTATATGCTTCCTCTGGAGATCATAGAATATTTTACAAGTCTTATCAGCCTCATTTTCACCATCAGAAATGCTGCAGTGAAGGGAAGGGGTGCTTCCCCCACAGGTGGATAAGACAATGTCAAGGGCTGTTGGGAGGGAGAGGGCTGTTCACAGAGATTTAAGTCCACAGTGACGTTACCCAGATTAAAAGCGCAAACTTGCCATTAGCCCAATGTAAATAGCTCTTCCATATGTTTGGTCTACTCATCCAGCATGTTTTAAGTTATGCTGCTAATGCTTAGCAGTGTTTGTAGAAAAAGCTTAGAAGAAACGCAGTGCTTCCCTCCTCACACAGGCCTAGGAGGCTTCTTTCACGTTCCTCACTGATCTCTAGGGATTTAACTTTGATTCTTTGTCCTGTTCTGGAAATGCCCTGTCAAAAAGGATTGTCCATCAAAGGGATTTCTTTCTCAGGGTCCCATTTACAGGGATACACTCTTGCTTTATTCCAGATGCTTATGCTTGATATCCATATTTCTAGAACTGATAAACTTGTATTTCACAGTAGTTCCTGGTGTGTCCTGCAGGTGAAGGTGAGGATTTCTGGGCCAACCCCAGAATCACCTTAAGAAAAGTGAGCACGCTGGAGGAGCAGCTTCCACCACAGCCACTGCAGGCTGTCCTTGCTGACAGCGTGGAGTTGCATCACAAAGTGGCAAAGCATTTTAACAGTGGTATGTATCCTGCAGTGTGGGCAGGATGCCTCAGTTGTTCAGGGTAACGAATTTATGGCTGCTCTCAAATCGCTGTATGGCTGTGTCTCGGGGTACACATGTTGCTCAGATTTCACCATCTTTCTCATCCTTGCTGAGACACTGGAGGATGATTGACTCCACTTTTGGTTGCCCTCACTTTTTGCACAAACCATACTTCAAAAGACAATTGGATGATGTGGAAGTTATGAGAAATGTTGCAGAGAATTTCCACCAATAACTTCCAGCAGAATCCTTTTTCTGTGCTTCCTCTCTAACTACAGAGCCAACTGCTAGCAGAAAGTAAATTTTAAAGTTGGGATTGCTTGTTGTTTTAATGGTTTCCTGGCCCTTGTTTTAAGCCAGATGCTGGTGTGGTCATTTATACAGGTGCGTGGCAGACAGGACCACGCAGCTGGATACTTGAATATGCCTTTGTGCAACTTTCTGTAACAGCAAGGTGTTTTTTTTCCTGTGTGTTGATCAGATGGAGAGTGTCTCTTCACCTATTTTTGGTATGCTCTTCCTCCCTGCCTTTCTGCCACCTACTCTGTAGTGTGACCCTTCCTTCCCACTCTGGTGCATGCCACAGTGACCTGTCAGCTAAGTGCCCTGAACTTGCTCACACTGCTGGGACCTGACTTGCAGATTCCAACTGGCTTTACTTGAGAAACGACAGCCTGGCAGCTCTCCAGTTTGCCTACTGGTTCTGGTCCAGCAATTTATTGTGAAACTTTTGCTGCTCTTGGACTTTGCAGCAGTTTTCATCCCCACTAGGTGATTTGCCTAGTACCAGGTAGAGAAGTCCAATAAAAAGCCTTGGGAATTTGCTCTGTGCTTGGCAACACAGAGTTGCTACTGACTTGAATCATGTTTATTCTACAGCGATATACAGGGAACTGTAAAACCAATAAAAGGTACTTTAATCTGCAAATGTTTTTGTGTGACTGTGCAGCAGGAAAAGAAGCTACGTAAGCTGGGAAATGAGCCAGGATCTATATTTGAGGATCTGTAAGAATTGTTAGAAGGCATATAGAAGAGCAATAATTTTGCTCTCTTCACTTGTGGACCAAGACTCAACTTCTTTCTTTTCTGTGCATTGCTGAGACTCTTTTCCTTTATTTGTGTTTGTTAAACAAACCAACCAAGCTGAGTTTCTCTGTTGTTCTCGCTAGCCTCTGCTGCTGCACCCAATGCAAATGTTATCCCAATGAAATCACGGAATGACAGAATGGTAGGGGTTGGAAGGGACCTCTAGAGATCATCCAGTCCAACCCCCTGCTAGATCAGGTCACACAGGAACGTGTCCATGTGGGTATTCTAAACCTCCAGAGAAGGAGACTTCACATGCTCCCTGGGCAGCCTGTGACAGGGCTCCCTCACCTGAACAGCAAAGAAGTTTTTCCTCCTGTTCAAGTGGAATTTTGTGTGTTCCAGCTTGTACCTATTACCCCTTGTCCTGTCACTGGATGCTACATAAAAAAAAAAAAAAAAAAAAGACTAAAATGGGCCCATGCTGCATGCTCTTTGCATACCCTTTATGCTGGCATAAATGACTTCAGAGGAGGTTCTTACCAAAGAATCCCAAAGGAAATCGGAGCTACTATTTTAGATGCATGTCAGTTAACTAAGAGCCTGTGCACCAAGCCATAGAAGCCTTGTTTTCTTCTTGCAGGAAAGAAACATCCATCTCAATGTAGTCCCTCTGACAGAAGAAGCAAGCATGCATATGAGCTGTTCCTTGGCATGGAAATTGCTGCCTATCTATGTCACTCCACACACAAGCCACCGCTTGCTCATATCTATTTTAATGTAGAATGTGGGAAATGAGTCTAAGACTGAGGTAAAATGCAAATCTCTGAAGGCAGTGGGTCGGCTGGAAAAAAAGGTCTTTCTTCTGTGTTTCTCCAATGGCCACGTGACAAGGTGACCTGCAACTGGGAAGGCAGATGGCCTAGCAACTTGCCTGCACTAACCTTTTGCCTTTGCAAATGTGCAGTAGGTTGGAGGTGAGGTCTGACTCTATTTCTCATAACTTTCTGTATTCCACTCCTGTGGCCAAACAGTCTGGTAGTTTTGTGGGACTCAGGGGGGCTGTGTGTACTCCTGATTTGCAGAGATCACCAAACCTCAGGACTAAGAGTCAAGCTGCCAAGCCAGAGGCTTGCTGAGAGCCCACAGGCACAATCCCCAGCTGTGGCCCTGCACTGCAGGCCCTGGGTTGTGTCTGCAGAAAGCTTCAGTGTCTGTCATGGCTCTGTTGGTACACTGGCTTCTCTTGCAAAGCACCAAGCTGGTTTTGTTTTTTAGGATATCCTTGGACACCTCAGTCCCACTCAGACTCACATTTGCAAATTTATTGGTACTTTTTACTGCAGCTGTGTTCCCAGTCTCTCCCTGAAAGCCTCTTGCAGGGAAGAGGATTGACACACCTCTGCATCTTCTCTTCCTGAGCCGTAGTTGTGGGGTCTCCCAAGGGGCACCGTCATATAAGGAAGGGAGCTGGGAATTACTGCAGTGCTGTTCTTCTTGATCGTATCTTGCCATGGTCTTGGACATTCTTAAATGAAAAGTAGCAATTACCCCTTCCATTACCTTTGATAATGTTTTATTTGTAATTGCTGTGATTATCTACAACTGCCTGTGTTAGTAGTGTGCCAGGACTGGCAAGGTTCAGCTGAAGGTCGATTTCCCCTTTGGGGAGGGGCAGAAAATGGCTGTTTAGTTTGTCACGGCTCTCTTCCATAGTAATGTGTTTTGAGTCAACTAAAGCCACAGCTTAGAATAAAGTAGTCGTATTTAGGATGTTAGACTAAATTTGGCTTTCCAAATTAGGTTGAATGTCTGTCTTAGGCCAATTTCAGGTTACAAAGGACTTCCAGAAGTATCTAGAATCCCCAGGGGGTACACACTGCATTATTCAACCATGCTTTGAAGAAGTGCTCAAGAACATGCTTTGAAGAATTGTGCTCAAGAACATGTCCATCACTAACTGTGAGCTAAGTAACATCCAAGTACTAGAAAACTTTCCCCAGCTCCGTGGAGGAGGAGTTGGTTTCTTGATTTGACATTATTATAGAACCAGACCCAATGTCATCCTAAACTAAGAATTGTTATTTTGAAAGGCTTAGGCAGAGAAAGATGTAGGGCAGCTGTACAAGAGGAGAACTGGCTATTTATCACCATGTGGGACATAAGAAATCCTGTCTCAAAAGAGGGGCTCTATGGATTTATTTCCTAACACAAAACAGTGCACTCCCTTGGCCTCCAAACAATATGGGAACTGAAACAATTTCTGCTTGGATATTTTCCAGAGGTGTTTCTGGATCAAAGCCCTGCTACAGCCTGAGCTGTAGGGAGTTTCAGGTTCATATTTGATTCTCACCCTCTCATTTCTCCACGGGGCTCAACCTGCTTCTTTGAAACTGCTGGAGTCTTCAGTATGTTAGAAGATTTTTGCAGGGCAGAGACGAATGTGAAGGATGAAAAGGCTGTGCAGAAAGCAGTGTAAAAAATTGCATGGATGCAGATGCACTTTATGGGTTGCATGTCTCTGCAGTCCATCTCTTCCGTACACATTAGGTCCCTTGCATAGATACAAATGTAGGAGTTAAACCTGCAGTAATTTACCATGTATATGTGAAGTCTGATGGGCACTGATGCTGTGTACAAACCCATACACGTTGCAAAGCTCTCCTCTCCAGACTTCCCTCCAGGTTATTGTAACACAGTGACTATCATTACTAATCAGAGGTGAGTGACCCACTTGATTATAGACAGAATCGAGGAGGAAGACCCAGCAGATTGATGTCTAGTGGAGTAAAACCTGGGAGCCACTAGTTTAAAGCTACTTTAATCTAGCTATTTTCTGCCTGAGCTGACCCAGAGAACTGGGGACAGTTTTGACCTGTTGTATATTGCCTGGTGCATCCTGACATTAACAGGCTGCATCCTGTCTTGCTGGGGACAAGAGGCAGCTCAAAGCCATTCTCTCAGGAAACCGCCTTGTGCAGCCATGATGTAAACAACACAGTACAAATTATTTTTGAGCAGGCACCACTGTCTGAAAAGGGTATTTTTTTAAAACCTCTTCTTCCAGTGTTTACAGTAACGACATAGTGCAAACGAGGGAAATGCAGAAGAGTTGAATTTGATGCCTATGTATTCACTGATATTATTGCATCTTTGCTTTTAATGCATTTGGGGATTATTAAATGAAATTTGGCATTGTTTTCTACCCACTAGTTTTACTTCCAGGCCTTAAGACAAAAAGGCAAATTTTAACATATTTTCCTATATAGTTCCTTGACTTTGATAAAAGAACCATGAGCATTAGAGGTATTTTTGCTTTTATGTGTATTTGTGTATGCATTTAGTGTTTGTTTAATATTTGTAGCTTCAAGTTTGCTTTCTGGTGTTTCTTTCATCCTATTCAGTCATACCAGGTTTAGTTTTTTTTCTGGATTCCTCTTGTAGTTGTACATGTGTCTGTGGTCTGATATTTGAAAAAAGATTAGTCCTTTAGCTAGACACATATACCATGATTTCACACAGCCATGGTTTGTTCTGCATTGATAGGCTCAGCCTAAGACAGTGTAAAGGAGGCTTGAGCAATTTTAGGAAGTGCTGAGGATCCTCCCTTTGAAAAACCAATCATTTATTTAAAGATGGAGCAGATCAGATGCTCAGGAACTAATGAATCCTTCCCGCTGTACAGCTCTTTAGTTTTCTGTCTGTGACATGTGGTCGTCCCTAAGGACAGGCAGATAAAACCCATGTTGATGGTGGAAGAGCCAATTTAGCTTACAGATATGCACATTTTATTTAGATAATTGTAGGAGATGCAATATGCTCACTAAGAATTATGAAGACAGCTTAGATTTGCAAGCATGCCTTATGTTCATGTAAAGAAAAATTTGGGGGATATAATGTTTAGTTTCCTGATAATGACCATATGAGTCAGAAGCTGAACACCAGAGTAGCTCATGAAGGATCTCAAAAGGGAAAAACAAATGCCCTGAGGAACAAATATTGTGTTTGTTTTGTTGTGGTTTTTTTTTTCCCCAGTGGAGCTTTTATTTAAGCCTCTCTTTGGATCCTGGCTTCTTCACTCAACAGCTCTGAAGTGCATTGTAAATTGATACTATTTTATGAAAATGTCTAGCTTAATTTTACTTGGAGCAATTTAAAGAAAAGAAAATCCCCTGGCTGCCTTTGATGTATACCCTGTGATTCTGAGATTCTGTGTACAAAGCAACAGGCTTCTAGATAATGTTTCTCCATTGGGGTAGCAGCAGATTGCAAGGGCCTTTGACCAAATCCACTATGGGAAACCCTTCATCACTAGGACACAGTGGCTCCTGAGAGCACCATCCTTCAGCTTTCCCAAAGGAGAAGAGTTTCTTGAGACCAGTAGGAGGAAACTCTTGTCCCACTGCCCCAGCCAGCAGATTTTTAACCTGCTCAATAGCTTCCTGGAAAGTAACCTAGAAAGCAAAGCAGTTGAGATGCTGATTCTCCCTGGAGTGGGGCTGATGCCAGCAGCCATGGATACCACCTTCAACCGCTCCTCTCCTCACGTATCCCTCCCTGCTTTTCTCAATGTGACCTCAGCTCTGCTCCCCTCTCCTCCACCAAGGCACTCTAGGTGATGACAATACTACTCGTGACTTTCATGCACTTGGATCTCAGGCTGGAGGTGAATTGCTGCTATCATGCTGATTGCTAGTGTGCAAAAGGGCTGGTGGGAGGGAATGGGGTGCTGGGGGCAGCCCTACTGGCACAGCCAAGCAGATTCTGTTCCTGGAAGAAGACTGACCCTGCCACAGCAGAAAGGCACATCCATTCTTGATTGGTGCAGATTACCCTGCATCAGTTGAGACCTTGACCAACTTGAGAGTTGGGCAGAGAGGAATCTCATCAGGTTCAACAAGGGCAAGTACAAAGTCCTGCACCTGGGGAGGAACAACCCCATGCACCAGTACAGGCTGGGGATTGACCTGCTGGAGAGCATCTTGATGGAGAATGACCTGGGGGTTCTGGTGGACAGCAAACTAAACATGAGCCAGAGACATTGACTTCGTGGCCAAGGCAGCCAGTGGCTTCCTAGGGTGCTTTAAGAAGAGTGTGGCCAGGAGGTCAAGTTCTTCTCCCGCTCTGCTCTGCCTTGGTGAGGCCTCATCTGGAGTCCTGTGTCTAGTTCTGGACTCCCCAATTCGAGACAGGGAACTTCTAGAGAGAGTCCAGCACAAGACCACTAAGATGATTAGGAGACTGGAACACCTCTCTGATGAGGAAAGGCTGGGAGATCTGGTCCTTGTTAGCCTTAAGAAGAATGAGGGGAGATTTTATCAACACTTATAAATACCTAAAGGCAGGTGTGCAGAGGATGGGGCCAGTCTTTTTTCTGTAGTGCCAAGTGACAGGACAAGAGATAACATGGACAAAGCTGGTACACAAAAAGTTCCACTTAAACATGAGGAAAAACTTCTTTGCTGTTCAGGTGAGGGAGCCCTGGCACAGGCTGCCCAGGGAGGGTGTGGAGTCTCCTTCTCTGGAGGTTTGCAAAATCTGTGTGGACCCTTGGTTCCTGTGTGACCTGATCTGGGTGAACCTGCTTTAGCAGGGGGTTGGACTGGATGATTTCTAGAGGTCTCTTCCAACCCCAACCATGCTCAGATTCTGTGATGCCCCTGGAAAACCATAACATTGATATCAGAGATACCATTTATCAGCACAAAGCATGAGATGGCTGCTATTACGTATTTTACCTGCCATAAAAAACTGTTAATCTCCATTTATCTCTACTGTGCCCTCGTGAGGCCTCATCTGGAGTCCTGTGTTCTTTTTGGCTTCCCAGCTAAAGAGGGACAGGGAGCTGCTGGAGAGGGTCCAGCACAGGGCCACCAAGAGAATCAGCGGACTGAAGCATCTCCTTATGAGGATGGGCTGTGGGAACTGGGGTTGTTTAGTCTGGAGAAAAGGAGACTGCAGGGAGATCTCATTAATATTTACAAATATCTAAATGGTGGATGTCAGAAGGTTGGGGCATCCCTTTTTTCTGTTGTATCTAATGACAGAACAAGGGGTAATGGAAAGAAGCTGGAACACAAAAAGTTCCATTTAAACATCAGAAAAAACCCTATTTTACCATTGAGGTGAGGGAGCCCTGGCACAGGCTGCCCAGGGAGCATGTGAAGTCTGCTTTTCTGGAGGTTTTCAAAACCCACCTGGATGCATTCCTGTGTAACGTGATCTACGTGGACCTGCTTTAGCAGAGGGGTTGGACTAGATGATCTTTAAAAGTCCCTTCCAACCCCTACCATTCTGTGATTCTATGATTTATCAAGATTTATAAGCTAATAATGCTGCTGCTGACTGCTGCTGGCCTTTTGTTTCTTGACTGCTGCATGACTTGTGTAATGGTGGGTGCATGGCCTGGGAGGCACGTCCCAAGGATGAGGCCCCGTGACCACAAAAGTCATGTGCATCCGCATGACTTGGGAAGACACCCAAGTCTGAACGTGTTTTGGTATGATATACACACTATGCCTTTGCTTGTAGGTGTATTTTATGCTTTGAAGCTCCTGTGGGAAAGAACAGACAGCTGGGCCATCTTGCCAGTTTTGGGGAAGCTGATAAATCCCAGGGCGTCCATTGGGTCTAGGAAGATGTTTATTGCCAGCTTGAGGCAGGAACCAGCAAGATGAGGACTTTAAAGGTAGGAAAGAGGCAGGGAAACAGCTCTTTACCTCACTAGTAAATTCACAGTTGGGTGTATGGCAAGCTTATGTTCCTTACTGCTGTCTCCCTCAGTGTCCTGAGGTATGAGCAAGCTAGGCCAAAGAATAATAAAAAGTATCAAGAATGATTTAAATTTTTTGTTTCCTCCAAAGAACAAAGTAGGAGGACATACTTTTCTTGCTAAACAGGCAGAAGGGATGGTAAGTTGTATCTTCATGTAGCACAGTCTAGGCTAGACAAAACCGCTATGTACGTTTTCCTGATCATCTTACCAAGGCCCTGAGATAACGCTGTCTCTTATTATAATTAATTATAATATAGTATAATTAATTGTAATGACAATATTATAATATTACATATATATTATTAATAATATTATTATAAATAGTTTTGATATTGTGGGACATTTTTATTGCTCTCTCAGCAAACTCTGACTTTAAAAGATGCAATGATTGGCTTTGATCTTTTTAAAAAGCTTTTTCCTACCAGTTATTTGGACCTAGAGCCATGAGTTCAGAATATTCCAGAAAGTACCATGCACAGAAAATAGGGCCAAGTAACAGTGGAAATGCTGTTTCTTCATGCAGAATTTGTCAGTAAAGTCAATATAAGAATCAGCTGGGACCCAGTCATTGGGACAAGACATTATGAGCCCAGGACTCAGAGGTACTCAGGCCTTGACTGTCTTTGGCCTTGGGCAAGTCATTTAGCCTTTTTGGCTCCTCTAAAGTTGTTGGTAACAACTTGCTTCTCTCACAGGCTTCTGTGTGACCTCATTATTTAGCGTCTGTAAAATACCTTGTAGATGAAAAATGCAATTGACAGCAAAGGCCAAATTCTCATTTATAGCAGCCCAGCAGCTATTAAAGTGAATTGAGGCAGGGCCAGGGAAAACCTGAGGAAGATTTGGCTCTAGGTGTAAAGTACTGTGATTGATCTGTCTGTGCGAAGCTCCTCCAGGCAGTTCCTCCAGCAAGCCAGAGGGATTTGGCTTGGGTCGGCTGTGTGGTATTGCAGATGGAGGCAACTCATTCCTTAGGTTCTGGGGTGCATCAAGCATTACCTTGGGGCAGGTGATACAAAAGTGGCTGGAAGCCACCTGCATCTAATCCAAACTCCTCAGATAATGCAGTACCAGCATGTGGAAACATGACCCAGAGAAACTATCTGTGAGGCTGGGGCAACCTGGGCTGGCTACTGTAGTAATCATATTGTAATGGCCCACTATATGAATTGAGGTGCAGGTAAGCTGTTTGTGATGGCCAGGGCAGCCCCACAAGAGATAAAGAAATGGGAGACTTTCAGCAGGTTGAGGAGGCTTGGCCTTTGAGGTTGTCCTGTCTCTGGTTTTGGGGAGAGTGTCACTGAGTCAGGCAAGGCAAGGGGAAGGAAGAAACCCCCTGCCAGCAGGAAGGCAGGCCTCACCTCCCCTTATGGGGTATTTTGATGATAATGAAGGGCTGCAATAGCTAGAGAGAAGAAAAGCTTGTTCAATGCTAAACTGCCACATGAATTGTGAAGTGTTGCTTATAAATTGCATCTAAGGGAGAGGCTTCATCTGACCAGTGTTTGTATGAGTCTGGTACTGGATGAGGTTGTATTCTATAATGCACTGCATCTGAGTGTAGGCTACACTGAACCAGCATTATTTCATGGCAGTGGGTATGTATCACAGTTTGAAGTTGGAAGGGTGGAGCCCAGATGTTTTTTGCTGCTAGAGCAGCTGCATTCTTTGACTTCCTTTACTCCCACTCCAAATGCAACCTGATGCTTCCTCTAACATCTTCCTTAATTGCAAGCCAGGACTTGAAACTTGCCCATGATCAAAGGCTGCATTTTGACAGTTCAGGTGCAATTAAATGTATCAAGTAGGCAGCCTGCAGTTTAATATTAAATCTATCCTCAAGTGTGGGCATAAAATTAGAGCTGCAGCACCTTTTTCCAGATCATGTAGTTGGACGTCTAAATGGGTGCAATTGCAGGCAGAAAATTGTGCTTCAGTCGTTGGAGGCGTGGGATAAGCCCAGCTACCACTGAACACCCAGCCACTCCTGTAGCCATGTTTTTCATTGGACTTAAGTCTCTTAACTTGTGAAAAGTGAGACAGGGTCATGGACTCAACAACAATAACAAAAAGTCTTTAATTGTGGACCAGATAGAAGGGAACCAGACAGCTGCTGGCTTTAAAGTGGTTTTAAATCACGAACATTTGCAGTATCCTTGGTATTTACACTCAAAGGCTTCTCTCTGAGCAAGGAAAAGCAAGATCACACTGGCCTTTGAAATCTGTGCTCTAATGGATTAGAAACAGAAATGTTCAATCCACTCTTAAAAAAATAAAATAAAAAAGGTAGAGGAACTTCACTTAAGTAACATGTCCAGTAGGATCCAGGCAAGATGAATATCAGAAACTTCCTCAAATGTTTGTTAAGGTAGAGAAGTAAAGTAGCTGCTAATTTTCTCAACTCCTTAAAAAAAAACCCACAAAGGCAGTCTCAACTTCTGTTCTTTCATAAAGGATCTTTAAATATGCTCAACTAAGAAGAGACAATTGATGAAAACTCTGTGAATCTAGGCCATTACTTCTATGGGGTTTACAAGACAAAGAGGGACAGGTAATGTTTCCCCTGGAAGAAATATCTGGTCTTTTCCACGCCTTTACTACCTGCTGTTGTTCCTCTTTGTCTCCCATCAGAAAAAAAGAATTTGTACTCTCTTGTGAAAGTAATGAAAATCTTTCCACTTTTGCTGCAACCTCTTTTCTTGCTGGATCAATGGGTATTAGGGACACTACTGATGTCCTGTCTGAGGCAAAAACTCAATAACAGGCTCAAATTAGATTTAAGGAAATGAGTCAATGAGCAGAACAGGAAGGAAACACACCAATTTAAGCCTAGAAAACCACGTACCATTGGTGTAGTGCAGGGGTTTAATACCTTTCTTTTTACCGTGAAACTAGGGACATGAACTTTCAGGTGCAATGTCTGAGGGGGGCAATGTTCCTACGCTGTATTTCAAAGCAAAATATTTTAATTACAACAAAAAAAATAAATTGGCACAAAGCAATTTCTCCTGATGAGGTAAGACAAATGTCAAAACACTGCAGAAAGAAAGCCTTGTGAAAACTGTGGTGAAAGGCTGGAGAGGACAGGCGAAGGGAAGATGAAATCAGGATTTAGTGAAATGTCAATCCCAGGCAGAGACCACGTGGCTGGAGGAGCATGGGGGAGTTTAGCCCTGTGCTGGAATTTTCCACATGAGGAAAAATAAAAAGGGGATAGTGTGTCCTGGAAGGTTTGAAATACAAATTCCCGCTCAGTCCATTGCCCAAGTGATCTGGTGCTGCCTGTAAATACGGAAACATAAATTGCCTGAATGGGCTGTCTGAAGTGCTACTGCCTGAGCACCATGAGCAATGTGTTTGTCAACATTACTGCAGGGGAAAGCGAGCCAAAGTAACGACAACTGCCAAAAAAAGTTGATCAAGAAGAGGTATACTTTCTTCTTATGTGTTAGAGGCTCACTCTGTGCCAAGCTCTGTTAGGATGTGAAGGGAACTGTGCCCAAAGACCGCAGGTTCCCCAACAGGGCTTCATTTCCTGCTCTTAGTATTTTACCACATTTATATTTGGCTGAGCGCAGGAGGCCGGTGATAAGGATAGATTAATTCTTTTGTGGAGCAAAGAAGAAGTCAGGGCTACTAGAAATATCTGTTAACTTGGATTTGGGACCTGGAGGCCATTTCATCTTCTAGTCCCAGAACCAGCCATGGGAGCTGAGGGAAACCTCACAGTGCTTTGTGCTCCAGCAGTACCTTCCACACAGGGGTTGAAGAAAGCTTAGATGACTATAAACAAGGTTTTTTGAATGCATCAGGGGGTAGCTTTTATTCTCTCTAGTTTGCATATTTTGAAACTGGAGCACTGAAAAGTTGATTTTCAGTGTTTCCCACCGCTAGACACCTGCATGAAAAGCTGCTGTTTCAGAAGTGCTTTGGGCGCTCAAGAGGAACCAAGGAACCAACTGCTCTTTCTCATAACTTCGAATAGCAGCCACTTTTTTTGCTACATTTGCTAGCATGCAAATGCTGGTGAAAGTCAGCACTGAAGCTGACTGCAGCAGAGTTTTGAATCTGTTCTCTCAGCACTAAGATAATGCCTCTCATTATCACTGTGGTTTTACCCTCCCTAATGACTACTGCACTAGGAATAAATCAGGGAAATGCAAACTGGCACGTTTTTTGGCAAGCACAATCACCGATGAAATTTGTGTCATTTTTCTTCCCTTCTGCCCAGCCTGTCCACCTAGCAGTGTTCTTCTTTCTCTAGAAAACCGATCCTTAATTGGGAGGGTCATTTAGTGTACTAGCTGGACTTTTAGAGTACTAGCAAGAAACATTATGGACAGAGATGTCTCAAAAGGCCGATTTCATCCCCTGATCTGTGAATAGGAGACCTGGTTGTGTTGTGGCTCTGGGCAGGGAAGAAGCAGTGTTTCTTTGACCTGTGATTATGCTCTAACCATCCCAGGTAGAAATGAAGAGCTAGAGCTACAGCCACTAAAAAGGAGTCAGTGACAAGGAAATTCACATGACGTATATGATAAAATTGTAGAAGCAGTGACCCAAATTCAAGCACACAAAACTGCTATGTACTTATTGCATGAACATATATAGGGCTCTCTAAATTTTGGACAACTGCAATATGGTGTGTACTCCTGCTGTAGTTTTGACAGTGTTAGCTTAGTGAAATTCCTAATTGCACTTGAAGTGCTGAAAATAATACAGCCATATGCATAACGGCTGTGTGTACTTCATAAATGAGATGGTGCCACCATAAACTGTGAAAATAATGCAGCTGTATAAAATTAGAGTGATGAATTGTGCATCTCTCTGCAGTTTTGCCAGTGGAAGCCAATGCTGGTACCAAACTGTTCCCTGCAAAAAACCTCTTGTGTTATAGGAAGGCAGTGGCTTAGTGTGCCCTTTGTGTGCAGAACATAGCACTGTTTGTTTCTTCTTGTTTTTTCTTCCTTGCATCCAAATTTTTCAGTTCTGGTGGAAATGGGAGTGTGAGCTAGTAAGATTTCTGTTATGATGTTTGCCCTCCCAAGGTAGGTGGGCTTGGCTTCAGTTTTGACAAAAATCATCTATTCTGGCCCAGGACCAGCTTCCTTGGTTAGGGAAATTCCCAGGTGGAGGGAAGGTGAGAAATAGGGCAGTATGGCAATGGAGAGAGATTATCTTTGCTGCATTGCTTCCCATTTCTAAAACCAGAGAAAAAGCTCATCTTAGCAGGTCGTCACCATCCTACATCTGCATGCCCCTCGGGGAGACAGGCTGAGCGAACAAAGGACAAAGGCCCCAACAAAGATCTAGGCCATTAGGAGTTGACAGCAGAAAGACAAGGAAGAGGATTACAATCAAATGACACCCAAGAAAGGAGACAAAAGATCTTAATGACTCACAGAGGACCGAGAGGATGGGGAGACAAAGACAGTGATTGCTATCAGCTCCCTAGAAAGAACATCTCAGCCACATCCCAGGCTATCACGTGCTTGCTCTCAGGGAAGAGGTGAGGAGAGACTGGTTAGCATATGAAGCTTGTGGTCACAGGGAAACCTGGCAAGGCTTCTGGGACAGGACCTGCAATGGTCATGACAGCAAATGATTTTTTCTGTTTTAATAAAATCACCTGTGACTACTACAGTATTGCAACATTAAAGATGAAAGTTTAGAAGCAATTAAATCTCTAGCCAGTGTGACTACACTGCTGGTATCTCCTAAAAGAGGCACACTCAGGATAAGGGTAGTTAAGCCATCAGCAGATAAATGGAGCTTTGTCAACCTCCACATCCTGAGCAATCACTGCAGGCATGTGTGCATCACTGCAGAGTGACTGTCACAGTCTATCAATCTTGATAAGTATACAGAAGCCTGTGTGGATGAATGGCAGCAATGGCTCTCATCACTGGGCCTGTAAACAGAGACTCTCCCTCTAATATCATTCAACCCAAAAAACCCTACATCCCAGAAGCAGTTGTGATAGTGTGTGTGAGCAGTAGAAAACACTGGTGGTTCTACACAGAGCCCTATGTCATAGCACACTTTTCTTACCTCTTAAGCTACAGGTGGTGAATGAAATGAGACGATGCACTACGTGTGCTCAGCAGAACATGGGCAAAATTTACTGACAGCCCGAATAACCTCCCTCTTTAAATATTCAATATTTGTATTTTCATTTTTCATGCTGTGGCAACTCCATTGCACCCCCAATGCCTTAAAACACAGTGCCAACAAGATCCAACCTGCTGGTGAGGCTGCGATGGTGCTTCAGCTGCTGACGTGACTACGTAGCATCAGCTCCAGAGAGAGGTTTGTCATGCTGCCATCAGCATTTTTGTGTTATATGAGATGTCTGGACAGGTAGGAGAAATATTAGGCTCTGGCAAGCAGCAACTTGCAACTGCAGCTGTTTTAACAGCTCAAAAATAATTCAATGCGAGGCAAGGATTGGCTGCACTGAGAGCAGCAGGAGCAAGGGACCAGAAGCAGGCTCCCACCTCACCTCAGAATTACAGCTTGATCTGCCTCCTTCATTTAAGTGTTTCCCCCAAAGCCACTTGGCCAGTCTCCTGAAGCCACTGTTGCACGGCAGAGAAGTTTTCCTCGTAAAATAAAGGGCAGAGCAAGTCAGCTGGGGCTGGATCTGGCTGGAGCAGAGTGATGTATTTATAACATGTCAAAGATGAGGAAGGTGGTTATGAGAATTCATGGCAAACAATATACTTCATAGCAGCAGAGAAGGAATTATGGGGTATGAGGTGAAAAGAAAAAATCATATAATCGTAGCATCAAGGATGCTGCTGCTTGATCTAACTTCAATGAAGCCACAGTGAACATCAAAACTACCTGGGCCAGGTAGTCCTGCCGTGGAGAGCAGCCTGTTTGCTTAAGACAGCTATGATGGGTAGGAAGCTGAAATCCCAAGCAGGGGAAAGGTCTGGTAAACTTGGTCTTTCTCTCAGGATTGTGTTTGTGTATTTGCCTAAAAGATGCTGACCCTGGGTTCAGGGCCAACAGACTGCTGGATTTTTCCACTTCTGCTATAGTCTGTCACATGGAGTCGAAAATCTGTCTTCTGTCATCTGTCACTAGCAACACAAAAATCAGTGTAAAAACACACTCGGGGAAAGCAAAGCCCTTTGCACTTCAAGAAGCAATTGAGTTCTGCCACACATAAGTGAACCCTGCTTTGGAAAGCTCTGCCTAGAAATATTTTCTTAATGTTCATTTGCCACATTTTTCTTTAGGCAGCAGCATCATGTAATTCAAAAGAGCTGAAGTCTGCAGCTTTCAGACAAACTCGTAGTCCTTTAGCAATGAATTTCTGCTGATAGTTGTAACTTACCCAGTAATACCCTAATTCACTGTAGGGGTTGGGCACATGTGATCTAAGCATGGAGGTATGTTGCTGTCACTTCTCCCATAGAGGACCTTTCCTTGCATGGATCTATGTCTCCTTAGCTGGGTTCCTGTCCTTGGGTCACTGGCAAACAGCTGGGGAGGGTCTTCTGGAAGAGAGTGGTTTTAGCTCTGCCATTCAAGCACAAGCAGTGGTTTGGAGTCAAGGTTTTCCTTGCAAAAAGTTGTGAAGGCAATGATGAAAGAAAGCATTTGCAAATAAAATAATCAAGATAAAGAGGCCCCAAAATGTGCAAAGTATTGTGGAGCTATATTAGAATGGCTTTAAAAGAAGGCCAAAAGAGAGAAATGAGTGGAAAATTAAGCAGTGGAGGGGAAAGACATGCAGATAAAGTGAAAAAGCAGTTTAGCATTTAAAAGGAGAGAGAGATAGGGAGAGGACAACCCTTGAGAAAAACCAAGAAATGTACAAGGTGATACAGAATATGGGGAGGACGCTATGGGAAAGAGAATGAGAGGGCAGAGGATGCTGCTTTTCAAGGAGAAAATGTGGAAAGAAATAGGAAGAAGAAAAAAAAAAGAAACATGGAGAATGATAGAGGCTGACAGAGAAGCAGAAAATGGTTGGAAGGGAATGAAAATATTAGGAGGAGAGAATGAAGAAAGGTGTGCGATATTAGAACTAGCAAAATGTATTTTATTTATTCATGTTCCTTCTGGATTATTTTTCCCTGGCAGCTGCTAAGGGGCCAATTGCCGTGAACTCCCCTCCCTCCATGGAGGGCAGCCAAGCACTCATCTTTGAGGATGATGAATGTACAGAACAGTTTTGAGCCCTTCAACTTTAAACAAAGCGCTCTCCAAAGCCTTCTCCTGCCTTGGGCAGAGCTTCCCCTCAGCCTCCCTGGCGGGAACCTGGCAGCTTTGTTACAACCCCTATGTAAGCTCCCATAAGCTCCTTTGGCAGGCTGGTTCATTATTAATGCTGAAGTTGGGAAGAAATAACTGAGAATCAGGCTAAACTGCCTTGCAAAAAGGAGACACCTGATCAGCTCCCTCCTACACACCCTCTTGGTGTGCTGAGTGCCTCCATGCTCTTTGCAGACAGATAGGCTGGGACCTCAGCTCTAACAGATATTTAGCAACTTCTTTGTGGAACCATCCAAATCATATTGAGGTCAACAGAGACACCTCTACTCATTTCTAATGGGAACTGGTGTGGTCTTACAAGTCTCACACTCCTGAGACTCACAGCCAGCCATAAACTTTGGCTTCTTCAGAGAATTTGATTTGCTGAGCAATCTAGTCAGTGGGAAAGCTGAGAAAGGCAGGATAAGGCCTTTATTCCTTTTCTTTCTTCCCCTAAGTATGGGGAGGCCAAGCTTAAAAAGGTGTTTAAAAGAAAAGCCTTTCTCACAGGTAATTATCATCAGTACAAACAGTGACAGTATATTTTTTGAAAGCTTCCTGGTGGTTTAAGTCCCATCTGACTTCAGAAATTGGGCTTGTGCACTTTTTTTTTACCCTTCAGCCACGTGTTCCTGCCCTTCAGCCAGATCTCTAAGGAGGCTTGTGCTTCTTTAAGGGGGATATGGACTGGACGAGGGGTTTTAAGCAACTCTCTTTAAATCAGAGGAATGCATAAGAGCTGTCGTATCATAGGACTGGCATTAGACACATGGATCAGGCAAGTCTCTCAGCCTGGAGAGATCTGAACTGGGAACTTCTGCACATATTTTCTGGCAGCAGCCTTAAATGTGATGTAAGTGGCACTGTGCTGGAAAACATGAACACACTTGACTGGAGCTCTAGCAGAGTGAGCACTAATGAGATGGATCTATCAGCTTCTTATTAGAAGCTTATTCCCTCTTGGACCATAAGCAGTTTGTTTGGAAAAACACATACTAACTGAGCAGGGCTAGGAAAAGACAGGCAGTGGTTTAGAGAGCTCTACCACTGCTGTGGTAGAACAGATATGGCTTCACTGTGTTAGTGAGAGTCTTAGCAGTGGGACGTCTACAAGCAAGGGTGTCTGCGCTGCTACAGCTGCAATGGCTTTCTAGCTGGTGAGATCCAAAATGCTCTCAGCATCATTTGGTTTTCAGCAGGACAGGAGGTGACCAGCCCAAAAGGGCTTAGGACAACTGCAGTCTGCCGTACTCTATACACGCAGCTGTAGGTCTGAATGCCTTTGCCTTAGTGGGTCTGGTCCTGAAGGCATTTATCTTCCAATTAGACACTGCTGAAATCCCTTGAGCTTCTTCCAGGAGAGTGAGGGCTGCAGGATGAGGCCCTGAATGCAACGCTGCTGTGCAAGGATAGCTTCCATCAGGGCTGCCTGATCAGGTATTGTTTGCAGGGACAGCGTTGTTTCTGATATACTTCCCAGACACCAGCAATGCCATCCCCTCTGCTGAGGCATAGGCAGGGTGCTCTCATTTTCAGGAGCCCCAATAAAAAAAAAAAACCCAACAACATATTTACTTCAGATTCATGTACTTAGCTAGCCATACTGTCTATCTCAGGAAATTCTAAAGAGCTTTGCTACTTCATTCGTTTTAAATGGCAATGAACCTGCAGCTGTAGTGTTAATTATAACTGATGTAATTTCCAGGAAGTTTCAGGATGAGGCATGTTTGCTGAGTGCTGAGCACATAAATGCCCCAGCTTGCTGGTTTTCCTATGTGTGCTTCAGATCTCACACCGAAATTCCAGCCTTCCTTCCTAATCTTGTAAACTATGTGAGTAAAGTTACTCAGCTGAGGATGCTTCAGCTAGCTTCTTGTGCAACTAAAGGGCTGATAAGATCAGCCAATGGGTTGGAAATGTGTAGTATAAACAAGTCAAGCAAACAAGTCTGCATAAATATAGAGACTTTCACACCTGGCTTTATTTTCTCTGCCTAAAGCACAGGGTGGGACCTGACTTGATTTGGACTTTCATTGTTGGCCACTGGTTGGGTGTTCTGCCAGAGGTAACCATAGGTTTTATAACACCAATCAAAGGGTGTAAAACACCCTGAACCAGCTGAGTTGCTTGGTCCTAATGAACTATGTTTAGAGTGTTTACACAGCACGATTTCATCTTTTCTCAAGGCCTTTAATGTGAACTGTGGACTCATACTACCCTAAGGGTGATATATGTGGTACTTGTGCTAGGCTAGAGAAAATACTCGGTTTGCTTTAATTAATGTCAGAGTTGAATTGCACCACTTACCCCCCCCCCCCCCCCAATATTCTGTAACTCATTGAAACTTTAACCTTTTGGGCTAACATTTTCTGTGCCAGATGACTGCCTCATACTGATTCTGGAGGGATGTTTCTGGCTCTTTTGGTCTTTTTAGGAATTTTTTCTTTTTTACTTCCCCCCCACCCTTGAGAACAGCTTCTTGTGGAAGGTGCAACACCATTGCACTTTGGAAAGGGAAAACATCAGGCAGTGATAACCTTAGGTGGAAAACCTGGTTTAGTGCATGTGTTTTTTGTAGCTCTTGTGGGAAAAGAAAATACCCAGGTTCAGCCCTTGGAAAATCTGAGTTTGCACACACCTGGGAGAGGCATGTTTGGCTGATGTTTCTGTCTCTGCAGCCTGTGCTCTGGTCCATGGATTCAGGGACAGAACAGGAGGTTTACGGCAATGCTTTTATTGGTGCTTCCTGGCACAGCCACAGAGACTTGTTCTCTCTGTCATTCACCTCCTGGACCCCAAATGGTGAGGAGAAAAGGTCCTGGCTTGTATTTGTGGAAGTGGCATAAATAAGTGGACTAAAGCAGCCTAGAGAAAAAGATTAAGGATGAGGAATTGGATTGCAAAAGATAGCTGGACCCTGCTGTGAGAAACCTCATCTGGGAATTAAGGTGGGAAACTGAGGGGCTGGAAACTGCCGGGGTGAAGTGGTAACAGCTTGTCAAGGAAAATGGGGGAGATTGTGCTGAAGAGTGGAAAGTAGCCTGCCAGGATGCTGTGAAAAACACCATGCCTTCATGTAATGGAAGCATATGATTATGTCAGCAGGGTCTTGCACCATCAGCCTTCATTTGCATGTTTTCTACTTTTGAATGCTTGTGTTTGCAACCTTAACTTTGGTTTTAATGGAGCTTTTATCTTTTTTTCCTGTCAGCGATAGGGCTACCTGCAGTTACTCTGCAGTGAACTGGTGCCAAAGGGCCATCACGGTGCTCTAGTATGCAAGTCCTAAACAGTGAGTGAAGTAGTCCTTGCACTTAGTAAATGATGATGAAATATCTCCATGTCATTTATTTGTGTTGTGTTTGTGATAGGAGGGCTGTAATTCTTAAACCTTGGCTAGCTAAGAGGAGGAGAGTGAATTAACATGGATGAACGAGGAGCTGCCTGACTAAAGGACTTTCAACACAGCCAATGCCCAGCAACAAATTCAGAGTTGCTTTGGGTAACAGAAGAGTGTGTTTTTTTTACAATAATCAAGTTTTGGTAATTGAAATTCACTGATGTAAGAATATTTTTCACATAGATGTTCAGTCTTTTGTTTAATACACAGTGAACTACTAATTATTGGGGAGATATGGGCATGGCTCTGTTCTGACGTACAGTAAAAAAACCAAAGGATCAAGGATCAAGATTCAGTTTCTATTAGTGTATTTTTTTCTAAGCGTCACCTTGTGATGTGGTAAGGGGAGATAAAAGTGCAGCTCTGCAGATAATTGCCAGAGCTCATAAACACTTTCACCCCCCCTTTCATTTCTTGACACATGCAGCAGCAGAGACAATATCCAGGACTGTACTGAGAGTAACCACTGTGGCAGCACCTCTGCCATGTTTCTCCCTCTCTCTGCACTGGCAGTAAATATCCAAAACCCTTCAGGAGACAGCCCTGAGCACTCTACTGTTGCTGACCCTGCCTTGAGCAGGAGGGTCTCCAGAGGTCCCTTCCCACCTCAGCTGTGACTTGCCAAGCTGGGTTGGTGGCTAGGGTAGGGCACCAGGTTGGCACGTCTCACACACATCCCCGCAGGAAACCCGCAGTGGCTCCTCCAAGGTGGTTCCCTGAAAATTATTTAGGCCAGGCTACCACTTTGAGGGAGGCAAAGGGATGTATCATCAAGCCCAAATGCTTTCCTGGATTTGGAGCCTCAGGGGAGTATTTGCACTGCCTATCTTTGGGCACTAAACTTCAGTGCAGGAAGCTTTTTCACCTATCTTGTCTTTGGAGGGAGATTAGCCCAGGCAGGTGACTCAAGAGTATCCAGGACAGACTCCTGCTCTGAATCACCTCCTGTGACACCTTCCCTTTGGTTGTAAAGGCAGCCAGCCAACACTGAAGGAGCAACTTCCCTACATTTTGTACCTAAAAATGTCAGCACACCTTCATTTTTAAGGTTATAGTTAATAGATGAACATTTACAAACTAGCACAGGAGAAAATTATTGGTGAAGTTTCTGTACCCAAACCAAGGACAAAAAGTGGGTTGAATGGCACACAGGTGAATACAGATCTTGTTGGTTTTCTATGGTAAGCACACTGAGCACCTTATCCTGCTTCTGAAGCCTTTCATGTTAGCAAAGGCTTTCCTCCTAACTAGAGGGGTTTTCTTTTTGAGAGAGACTGGGGTTTCAAAGCAATTTATTAAACTGAGTTACCACAAATATGTGACCTTTTTTACATGTCCATTTTCAGGTTAGCAATCTGTAAAAATACTTCCTCTGCTGAGTATTTTAAATCAAGCAATAAAGCAGTGTTTTATGGAAGAGAATGTGGGAAGGTATACGAGCCTGTCAGATTTCAATGAGACTAAATGTTCATTGCAATTTTGTCACAGGGTATCAATAAGAGGAGTGACAATTACCTCTGATCAGTAGGGCCTGAGCCTGTTTCCACTGATAGATACCTTTTTAATCTCTACAAGCTGTGCTTTTGCCTCACAGTTTGAGACAACAGCCTTCTGTGAAGCTTTTGTGCACGGCGTGAGGTTCGACAGACCCTGATTCAGTAGCATTTTTAATGGTTAATAGAATTTTTTCACATTAATCCCAGAGGCCTGAGACTGTAGAAGTTGGTTGGTTTGTTGTTTTTTTTCCCCACTGAAAGATGTGACTTGAGCAGGGGATATTATGTACGTTTTGGGTAAGTACCACCATTTCATGCACGTGTCAGGATGGAATGGAGAAGCTCTGAGCTCTCCCTGCCTCTTGCTTGGGGAGAGGTGTCAGAGAAGTTTCTTTCCTCTGCAACATTAGTGATTTTCAAAGAAGTTTCTTTCCTCTGTACCATTAAAAACAAACAACCCTCCCCAAGTAGCGACATTACTGATTTCTCCTCCTCTGACAGCTTGGCCCCTGGTTTCAAAAGCAGCTGAAGGAAAACAGGAAGCCAGGAAGATACACAGACAGCATGATGACATAAACTTTCTTTAGGAAAGCAGGCTAAAAAAGCCCAAAAGTTCCTAGGCCTCCTAGTAACAACATAAACCTTGGGAATGTGATTTAAGTCTCCAACATGGGCTTAGAAATGAAAAAGAATGGATCCCCCATGTGCTGATTATTTTTAAAACGCTTGCAAGCTCCAGTTTGGTTTTATGGTTATTTGGTGACTCACTGCTGGAGATGGAAGTTAGACACTGAGGTCTTGTAAATATTTTGCCTATTAGAGGTGATCATAATGGAGAAACCAGGTTTTAGTTACCTTTGTTGTGAATGCCAGTGAGAGAGTAGCAAAGGGCAGCTGAGCACAGCACAGGGCTGTCCTTCCCTCTGCCCCTCCTATCCATGCCCATGCTCAGCACTGAGCTGTCCTTCCCTCTGTCCCTCCTATCCATGCCCATGCTCAGCACCGGGCTGTCCTTCCCTCTGTCCCTCCTATCCATGCCCATGCTCAGCACTGAGCTGTCCTTCCCTCTGTCCCTCCTATCCATGCCCCTGGTGCTGGATGAGCCCTTTCACATCGTTATCAGGTAGGGGCTGAAAAGAGCAGTGTGGAACAAAGAACTCACAGCCTTTTACAAACCCCAGTCCTGAGTTTTATCATAATAAACCATGTGAGGTAATCTGAAGCCGAAATCTATTTCCCTTCCTTTATTTCAAGCCCTTCGAAGGGAGCTTTTCAAGATTTGTTCCCTAGAGATTTTAAGACTCTTCTTCCCATAACAGGTGCAGTGGCAGCGATGCAGGAATCCTCCTGGGAGTAATTCCACTTCCCTTCCCCTTGTCAGCTGGCTCTATCTGGCAGTGCTCCTGCCAGGAGCTGTGTGCATACGTTAACTGTAATCCATTCAGTAGAGGGAGTCAGATGCTAGAATCTAAGTGTGTGGGCTAGCCCCTTCCAGGACTGGCACCTCGCATTTGTGTGCAGGAGCAGAAATAGTCGATTCTTTGCTGTCCCAATGCGGGGTATGGGGAGGGGTCTTGTTCTCAACTGAGCTGCCTACACTCTGCTGTAATGATAAAACCACAGCAGCAATAACAGCAATATAACAAACTGTGTTGCAGTGCCAGTGCTCTTCACTGCTGCCTTGCAGGACCCATCTTAGCAAGCGGGTTATCTTTTTCTACACCTGTGTAGTCCCTGGCCCGTGTCGTGGACATCGTTTGCAGGAGTCGGAGGGACATGTGTTTCCATTGTGTAATGAACTTCCCTCACTGTGGCCATGGGGACTGGTACCATAGAACTGCCAGTGAGCATTAGCTGCCATTTGTTTTCTAAGGAGGAAAGGAGGAAATGTTCTAGGGAATGGCAGGGACTTGGCACAGAGAGGCAAGCGAGGAGTTGTGCCTCCCAAGCTTGGCGTGTCTCTTCAAAAACAGGATGTTACACAAATACCCGATGTGAATTTGGCCTCATGATCTCCCTAAATTGTAAAAACAACTTTATGGCCCCCCCTTCCCAACATCTCAAAAGGCTTTTCTGGAGAACCTTGAGTGGACAAGGTGGGAAGATGTGGGTCACAGTAGGTGCCATGGGTAATGCCCCATCCCTGAGAGTGCAGCAAGGGGTGACAGGTGTCCCCTGTCCCCTTGCCTAAAAAAAGGAATCCTCAGGAGAAGCAACTCTGGTGTTTACTCCTCAGATTAGTCAGCCGAGGGGAGGGGGGGAGGCAAGGGGAGAGCAGCAAAATCTGCGGCACAGTCCTTCTAGCTGATGAGCAGAGAAGTGAAATTCAGCTGCATGTGCTAAAATGAGGCCTGTGGTGTGAAATACATCGTGAGAGGTCAGGGATGGTAGTGACTAACGCTTTGGTGGCAGAAATATGGGGGGTGCCAGGCTCAAATCGGTGACTGAAATTTGGCTTGTTTGACTTTTCCTGTCTTACCTCGGTTATTTCATTAAGAAGGTTTGAACCAAGAAACACTGTGGGATGTGAAAATCTGCTTTGAACATTCCTTTGAAGAGTGGTAATTGCGTTTTAAATATTTATGGCACAACCTGGAGCTGTATTGGTGAATGCACTATGGACTCACCCCAGTGGTAAGCCCGGCGTGCTGGGGACCTTGCTCTGCAAATAGCTCCATTGCAGAGAAGGGGAGGAAATCAAGTAGACTTTTGTGACAATGATTTGTTTGGCTGATAACAGAGGTCTTATTCCTCCACAGGCAATGTTTTCAGTGTGGAGCTGCAGAAGCTGAGGAGTAGAGAGCTGTTCTAACCAAAACCAGCACCTGGGTAACCTGCAGGTTTGCTTTCACATCGCTTACAACTGTTCTCCCCAAAGCAACACTGGCTTTGCAAAGAGATGAGGCAATGAAGAGCGGAATGACGCTCGTCTGCCCTTGCTGTTTGACCAGCCCTTGCTGTTTGTAGCTCGTGCTGCTTGCCATTACCGATCCCGTGTGAGGCACTAGGAGGTACATATGCATTTTGTCTTTTACTGCTGATGTAAATAGGATAGTTTTCTCTGCAGGCGGCACACAATCAAGTCCGTGGTCTTGTCATCCGTAGCAGGCAGAGGCCTTATTCCCTAAGCCCAGCCTGGGGTCTGCTACAGAAAGCCAACATGCCACATCTACCTATGACTGACTTTAGTGTGCACCAGTAATGCACCCCTAAGCCTCCAGCTGGGATTGGAGGTCTTCCAAGCTCAAGGCACCAGTTCCTCGAGCCTGAGCCTCTGCCTCGCACAGGGTCTTCAGCTTCCTTGCCTACCGTCACGGGTGAGCAGGACACGCGGCTCCGCCACCGCACCGCGGAGGACGCGCTCAGGTGCGATGATCCCGCACCCCGAGGCAGAAACGGGCTGCCTCTTAACACCGCAGAGTGCTGAAGACCCCCCCACCCCCCAAAAAAGCGCAGCATCCCCGTTCTTCTCCTCCCCTCCGCGCCAGTGGCGGGGGACCACGGCCAGGGCAGGGTCGGGGGGGGAGGTCCCTCGCTCTGGGCCCGGGTGAGACGGGGCACACTCGGGGTGAGCTCGGGCTGGCTGCGGCGCTCCGCCAAGGGGAGTGGGAGGCCGTGGCCGGGGCGGGGGCCGGGGGGCGGCGCCGGGCGCGGGCTGCGGCGGCGGGCGCGGAGCTGCCACCCGGCGGCGGGGACGGCGGCCGCGGCGGATGGCGGCAAGGTCAGTGGGCGCCCGCTCGCCACCCGGTCCGGCCCGGCCCCTCGGGGCGGGGGGCGATGCTGGCGAGCGTGCATCCAGCGGCGGGGACACACACACACACACACACACACACACACATACATACATACATACACACACGCTCTCCCTTTCCCTCCTCCCCTTCCCGGTAAGCAGCGGGGGCCGCGGATGCCCCCCGCCCCGCCTCCCGCCCGGGCGAAGGGGAGCCGCGGGTTTCGTAACCGGCCGCCGTGCCTGGCCTGGCTGCGGGCAGGGCCGGGCTCCGGCGCTCCGCTGTTCCGCGCCGCCGCTGCCCGCCGTGCCCCCGCGGGGAGGGCGAAGCCGGGCGCGATCGCTGCCCGCCGCTGCCCGTGCGCTCGGTACTTTAGAAGCCGGGAGGGTCGCGCCCGCATCGCATCGGCGGCGTTCCGGGCGGAGGAGGGTTATCCTGGTGCCTCCCGAGCAAGTAAATCCGGATAACTTACAGACGGGGCTTTGGTGGGGGGTCCTTTGTTTCACGGTGTTGGGTTTGGGTTGCTTTTTGTGTGTGTGTTTGTTTAGGGGCGGTGCGGTGATTTCCTCTCCTTTCGCTGGCAGTTAGCGGAGAAGATATGCGGTAACTCGGGTGTTGTCACGAAGTGCTAGACATCTCGGTAGGGTTTTAAAAAGCAGCTTTTGGTTTTTGCTCCCTGAGCGTTGAGGAGAGGCTTGAAGCCCTCTCGCGCCGCTCCCCGCCCGGGCAGGACCCCTGCTCGGCAGAGCGGCGGCGGTCCGAGTGTCTTAAGCCTGGAGCTGCTGCCTCCCGGCTGAGGTCGAGCTGCAAAAATGTGATTTAGGAACCCTGCCGACATCCATCGCCCGAGCGCTCTGTCCCGACATGCCGGCCGGTGGAGGGACTCCGTCGGGAGCAGCTCTCTGCCTCCTCTGAAAGGTGGATACGGTTCAGATGTGTGCAACGGGCTGGTAGCCGCGGGGGGAGGCACGGATGGGGGTGTGTTTGTGTGATAGGTGTTACAAGAAAAGAAGAAAGCAAACAGACGTTTGATAAGGTCCCATTAATTGAACTCTAAACCTGGCAATTCCTCTGTTCATGTTTCCTCGCTAAGACACTTTTCTCCTCCTCATCTATACGGTTTGTTTGTTTTGGGGTTTGTATCTGTGTATTTGTTGATTTATTTTCTTCTTTTATCGTACGTTTAAGAGATCTTATGATACAGATTTGTAAGGTTTTGGCTCTTATTGAGGCCACTAGAAAGCATTTGTAACCTTTCAACTTCTGATGTATGTGAAGGTCCCATTTTTAGCCTTTCTGTGCCTAGGCTGGGGTCACAGGCCTTTTTGAAATGCCCATTGAGTCTGAAGTAACGCACAAATTTAGGGAAAAACCTTCTGCTGGAAACGCTATTCTTGGCTATGTGAGTGTGCACGACTGGATTTCAGGTTTGAAGGAATCGCATGGAAGGTGAAATGCAAAAGTAGCCCTGGCCGAGGACTGAGGAGCTGGGACAGCCTCGGGCTACTGCTCTCCTTGTGACACTGGTGTCAGGGATGGGACTCTGTGGAAAATCCCCGCCACGCACATGCTTTTGTTGGCAAGTATAGTTAAAAAAAGCCCATAGCTCTGGTTCAAACCTGTAAGGTCTGTCAGAAGATTTGGACAGCCTGCCAGGTATGTGAAGACAAAAGAATAAGATGTTTGTTTTCTGCTGCTTGTCTGGGGAGAGGAAGGTTGGTTGTGCCACACCTGATGGAAGTTTTATACGCATGTTATGAAGTCTCTTTGGGAGCACTGGCAGCGTGGTGGAGGATGTAGATTAGAAATGCCAGCAGGACAATAGATGTTAGTTTGGCTTTAATGTAGTGTGTTTAAATTATACATGCAAGTGCAATAACTCAGAACGAGCTGCTCATCTGAAGACACTGCTTAGCAGAGTGCGCAGGGAATGGGCAGGTAGATGCTCCTGGCCACTGGTCACCCTTACCCAAGTGATTCACTTTGGCCTTCAGCTTTGCCAGAATCCCGGGGGTTGTTTTTGTCATACTTGTTCCTGCCTCCAGTTCAGGATTCTCACCTTGACCCCTCGATGAACTGGAGCAGGAGCTCCATAAGCCACAGTCTTGAAAGAAGCTTCAGCGTGTTAACTTTAGTCATGCATATTTTCTCAGTGAAATGAAAGAGGGCTACTCACATGCAAGCTTGTGTGCCAAGGTTTTGAGCTCAGGGCTGCCTCTCTTAAGGATTACAAGGTGTGAACTGCACATCTTTTTGACTTATAGGGTGCTGAGAACAAATGGCATGTTGTGTTTAGGTTCGGTAGGGAAGAGCTGACCTTACTTCGGACCAGTACCCAGGGAGCTGGAGCAGCCACGCTTCTCTGTTGGAGTTTTATGGAGGATTAATTTGTGCTTGGGACCTGAAGTCTTGCTGGAAGCTAATGAGGCTTATGTTCCTAAATGTTCAAGCTATCCTTTCGAGCAAAATTGAGTTTTCTAAGGCAGTGAAATATTTTTCAGACTGTGACCCCCCACAGTTGATGGTACCTGGAGGATACAGGTCTAGAGGGATGCATGTGATCTAGGTGATGCCCTAATAAGTTGGCATAACTCAAACCAAAGACTCGGTGGCTTGTGGTTTTGACCACATGGCTGTTGACTTTGGGACCTGGCCTAAGGCACCAGCCTTTCAGAAAGGTGGTCTCACATTGCTTTCTACCTGTACTTAGTCGTCAGCTGGTTCTGTACATTGAGTAGCGGTAACCCAGGCAAGTAATTCCACTGCCCTGGGCATGGTTATTCAGCTCAGTAAATGGTGTGCAATCTGAGTTCCAGGCAGCAGATTTTGGGTGTGAGTGGCTTTTTTTTTTTTCCTTTTTTTTTGGTGGAGAATGTGGGAAACTTAATTCCTAGAGCCTGGAATCCTGGCATGCCTTACATTCTCTCCCATTCTTACACATTGCCTCCATCCGGTGGGTGGGTGGGTGTGCTGGGCTGGAAGTGAGATGAGAGGCAGGACTTTCCTCCCCTCTACGTTAATCAGCCCTTCCAGAGAAATTCCACAGCTGTTACTGAGTCTGTTCAGAGTTGCCTGCTTGCTTTGCTCATGCTGTTTTCTACACAAAGGGGTTTGAGCCCCTACATTGTGCTCTGCAAAGGGAGGGTATGAACCCTTGGAACCCATGTAGCCCCGTAGCAAGGTATGTCACAGTCACACCGAGTGGCAATTAGAGGAAACCCTTCCAGCCCTTGTCAGTGCAAGCTAACTGAGCATATCTCTCCATGTCTTAGACTGGCAAAGACTCAGAGCTTGCTGGGACTCTTTAGCTTGGAGGAGACTGAGGGGTGACCTCAGTAATGTTTACAAATATGTAAAGGGTGAGTGTCAGGAAGATGGAGTCAGGCTGTTCTCAGTGCTGTCCAATGACAGGACAAGGGGCAGTGGGTATAAGCTGGAACATAAGAGTTAACAAAGAAATACAGGGAGGATTTCTTCACTGTAAGAGTGAGGGAGCACTGGAACAGGCTGCCCAGATGGGTTGTTGAGTCTCCTTTTCTGGGGACATTCAAAACCCACTTGGATGGGTTCCCGTATGACCTGCTCTAGGTGATCCAGCTCGGGCAGGGGGGTTAGACTAGCTGATCTTTCAAGGTCCCTTCCAACCCATAAGATTGTGTGATTCTCTGATTCTATGACGGCTGCAGAGTTGACCCCTGCCTCAAAGGCACGATCTCGCTGCAGGGGGCCACGCACCAGTAGCGTGGGCTGAGGGATGCTGGGGATGATGAGCAGAGAGGTGCTAAAATCTCTGGACTGAGATCATCTCCAGGCTTGGGGGCTTGTGAAGAAGACAGGAGCCCCCCAGCAGCTTCTACACTTAAAGCTGAGTAATAATCCTTCAGCCCTGACAAGGGATTTCACCCCTTGTCGATAGGAATGAACTTGCCCTCCCTGTCCTGCTGCAGAAATTCCCCCTTTCAGAGTAACCTTCAGGTGTAAATGGATGTGTATAATTTGCCCAGTCCTGCTCCAGGTGCATGAAGGCTGGGCAGTTACATAGCTTCACTGCAGCGTGTGCTGTTGCAGCTCACAGGCTTGACTGAGCAAGGCAACTTTTCCAGGGACGTAGGAGAACGTGGAAAGGCCACTAATCAAACGTGCCATAGTTTTCCTCTGGTTTTATTTGATTTCATTTTAACTTTGTTTCCCCAGGAAACGAGTGCCCTGTCTGTCTCCTGCCCTTTGCGTTTGGCCAGTTTCAACCAGATTGCCCCAATGGTTGGCAGTCTTGAAGATCATTAATTTCCTACTTGTTAGGATTGATGTCTGGCTGGGAAATCTTTGAAGCAGCACTCTGTCTGAAGAAAAGGAGACTGTTTTCAACTGCTCTCCATTTTGCCTAGTAGCAGCTTGCCTGGCCAGACATTGCATGTATGTATGGTGGTCAAACACGCAGTACCTTTGTAGCCCTGTCCACCTTGTTGAGGTGTGAATGGTCTCCAGGGCAGGAGTGGGTGTGAGGTAATGCTGGAAGGAGCTGCAGTGGCTGCAACAGAGGGGCAAGAGGGTAGAGGACACAGATCCCCAGCAGATAGGGCTGTTTGTGTGTGTTACACCTCCTCTCAGTGTGGTTACCCTTGTGTTTATCAAGCTAAAGCCACTGGAGATTTAGGCAGGCTGACAGCCATAGCTTGGAGTCTGCTTTCCTTGACCTCCAGGACACCTTGGGTTGAATGGAGGTGAGCATCAGAGCAGCCTGGGCAGGACTTATGCAGAAGGGGGGGTGTGTGTGCACACAAAGCTTCACATGTGCAGTGGCAGCGTGTGATTATCTGGGCGTTCACCAGCCTCATCCCATTGAAGTCAATAACTTGACACTGATGAAAAGATGACATTCAGAGCTGTACATTTCTGCCAAAATAGCTTCTGTGAGTGAACACAGCCTCTTGTTGCCACTCAGCCCCATCCCCACAGCTTCTTTGGGCAGGTGTGTAGTTGGTCTATGGTGTATCAGGGACATGCTTCTGTATCACTAAGCACTCTGGCCTGGTGTGGGTGTCTTGGGTGATCTGCCTCGGAAATCTGGGCAAAACTGTGCTAGGAAAGCAGTCCTACCCTCACCCAGGCCATGCCTGTGCTAGGCAGCTTTTCAGTATATAGCTATGTGGAGCACAGTGGGTGCATTACTTCCAGACTTGGGCTGAAGGAAAACACAGGCATCTGTTGAGGCAGTGGCATAAGAAATAGGAGCGTCAGGGTGTCAAGGAGCATATATAGGATGCACGTGCAATTCTTCAGCCAGTGCAAAGGGTTTTACTACCCTTTCTGTTGCTGCAGGTTTTCAGACCATATGTGCTTGTTGTCCTGCAACAGAGAGCGTGGCTCTTCAGGGATCATCAGTGTCACTCTCTGATGTCAGAATATTGTCACTCCAGGTGCCCAGGCTGGATCTTAAACCCCCATACTGCTCCTTTTCAGACAGGCTGTGATGCAGCTAAGATCAGAAGCACCTTTCAAGGTGAGACGGAGGAACCGTGCAGTTGGCTTCCTATCAGGGGTTCCAGAGGATGTGGAGCATCAAACCATGTGTCAGGGCCCAAGGGGGATGCTCTTCCTTGTGCTCCCACACAAACCTTGCCTGCAGTACTGGAGATGTAACACTCGGTGAAGGAGAGCTACTCTTACTTCTCTTCCTTTCCCCTCCATGGGCACCAGCTCATACCGTGGGCAGCATGGCACAGTAGATGACTGAGGCAGCTGAGAACAGACTCAGGCTCGTACCACATCCTGTGCAGGTCCTTCCTCTGACAGTACTGGCCACCCAAGCTTTGGTATGACAAATCCCAAAAGAGGCAGTTGTGGGTATAACATTGCTGCTGTACCATTTCTGCCTCTTCTTATTAACTATTGTGCTAACTACATAAATTCAGTGACAATGTAGTGCTTTCTTCATGAGGTTTTAAATCAAACTGAGCGGGTTGCACACCAAGAAGGAAGGATTGCAATGCTTCCACCACTGTGATGGACATTTGTGTAGCTCTGACAAAGGCTGTGCACTGGAGAGAGCTGGTGTGGCTCGAGTGCCTGGGACACTGCAGGCTCTGACTGGCTGCACCTCAGGGATTCGGCAGCTCTGTGTTCTGCAGGCTCAGCTCTCTGAGGATGGGCAAAGATGGAAGCGAAGCTTGCTTCATTAGGAACAGAAGAGTGTGTAAAGCTTGTGGTAGTAGGTGCCAGCACCCGTTAGATAAGGTAAAAATAGTATTTGAAAGAAAGGGAGGGTGTGTGTTTACAAATGGGGCGTACAAAGAGAAATCAGACTTCTTAAAAATCATGAAGCTTCCACAGTGAGCCTGCTGTCAGACACAGTGCCTCTTGCCAGCTAATATCATCCGCAAATAAAACAAGTTAGGCTGTTGCTATTGCAGCTGCTTTCCCTCACGAAGCAGGGTGAACCAGACTCCTCTGACTCTGAGAAACGCCTTGGCAATTTGCCTCAAGTCCGAGACACACGGGGTAATTTACTTAAAAAACCCAATATAACAATTATCATCCAGGATGAACACATCCAACCATAAGGTTTGCTTGCGGTTGTATCTTCTGTGACACACTCTCAGCAGTTGCTCGTCAGCTGCCTTCACCAGCACACACAGCCTGGAGCTGATCGGCTTCTTCCCTGACCTGCAGTTAACAGCAATAATTACACTTAAACAAGTTTTAATGTGGGAGGTAAGAGGGATTCGTCAGCTTGGGCAGAAAGCTGTCAGCAGGGTCATTTGGGATCCAGGCCTTGGGAGCTTTCCTTCTGACCTTGGGAAAAGAACATCAGTTTCTCACTGCCTCCGCTCTTTAAATCTGATCCATTACCATTCGTTTCACAGCAATTGATTGATACTGGTCCCGATTTCCTCCTCTGAAACAACCCCCAAATACCTAAATGTTGGTTATGGAATTGAAGTTTCTTAAAGATGATATCTCCCTCTCTCCTCCCTGCTCTTTACCTATGGTAGAGGTGGCAGACAGTTGTTCGCAGCCGTCTACTGGAGGCATCGGTCACGCTGGGAGCAGAGTCTGCCAGTTGTTCCACACGTTATTAATGATGAAAAGATACAAACTTATGAGCTCATAATTATGTTGCATTTAAATTACTTACAAAATAATGACATTAGGAGAAGAACAGGGTTACAAAATGGGGCGGACAAAAGCAAGGAAGTGCCAGGACTAACATTGCATAGCTCCCCTTTGCATCTGCATTATGATACAATCTTTAATTCTATAATTGCATCATTTTTTCCCTTTCACAGAGTCCCTTCTTTCAGCGGATAGGTAATTACTGCATAATTTATTTTCTCTTCCCCACATTTACTTTCTGTGTGTGTCTCTGCATCCATTTATTTTAACACCCCACCCAAACCTTGAACTGAGCGGTGCTGCTAATTCCTTCCCGGGGGCTTTGCAGGTGGGGAAGTTGTTCTTGCAGCATCTCAGGTACAGGTATTGTCTTCCTCTTTGTAGCTCAGGAATGGGGGCAAATAAAGTTTGAATGTCTGAAATGCCTTCAATTTTGGCTGCCTCAAAATGATACTATGGGGTGATTTTATTTTTCACTCATCCCAAAATATCTGGCAGGATGTAGCAGTTCATTTGCTGGAAGCACAAAGACGACTGACCTCAGCCTTAAGTCTCGGCAGGCTTTCAGGTTATCCAGAGATGTCTTGGCTTTGCAGAGGGTGAGGGCAGTCACCCAAAAACCTCCCTGGTTTCACAGACTTACTGAGCACCTTACAAAAACTGTGGAGCCAAGAAAGGGATAATTCCTGCCTGCAGGTGGTATGTCCCACATCCTCAAGCAAGGTGGGTGTCTCTTCTTCCTGCCTGGCCTTGTTCTTTCATCTTGCTGACCCCTACTGAGTGAGGCAGGGCTGTGGCTTTTATCACACAACCTTATGGTTTCTTTCCAAAGCAGTCGATTTCCAGGGCTCAGATGATTTGTGGTCATTGAACTGGAGGCAGAACCTTTGCAGATGGATACAGGAGCTGGGTGAAGGCTGTGTGAGCAGTCTTTCATTATGATGATACTTCTTTGTTTTGGGGTGCTCAGGTTTACAGTCTCTGTGTTAAAAATGTAACACAGTTGGGTTTAAATGTAATTTTATGACCATACAAAAGGCAAAGTGGGAGATGAATAAAAATTAGTCCTTTCACATGGATCTGCAGTGACCCAGGTCATCCAGGGGGCATAGACCTTTGGGCCGTAGCATTAATTTCTAACTCATGAGAGAACGACATGCTTAAGAGCACTGTTTGACTGAGGATAGTGGTAGTTGCCAGAGAGGGGTGACATGTTCAACAGGTTGTCTGCTGGTGTTTGCAACCTAGAACAGGATACCCTCATATCCCATATAAGGATGGGGTGGGCAGAGCTCTGGTGCTTCCCAAGTTCTCACTGACTTGCTTGTGTCTGTCCTGCTCTTCCTTCAGTGGCAGCCAAGTTTCTCCTCCCCTTAAACTCACCCTTCCCAATTCCTCCTACTGCCCCTCTGTTCCTCTGTGTCCCTAACAAATGCCACCTACTTCTCTCCTTGCTTTCCAGTACCATTGCTCTAGCCTGTGCCCATTGTTACTACCAGGGCCATCTATAACAGATGGTCCCAGATCTAGATACCCTGATAGGGTTGTGTGCAGTCCTGATTACAGTTAAATCTATTCATTTTTTGCTTCAAAACTGTAGATAAGGGCCAGCCCAATACCTTTGAAGGAAGCATTTGAAGGGTTTCATCTTCCTTACTTTTAGTCCAGAGCCATTACTCTGGACATCCTCTGAGATGAGGTGATGGGTGAAGAGCTGCTTTAGGCCAAGTGTATGAAAATAGTTTACATCTAAAGAATATGCTGCCTTCTGCCCTTTTTTCCTCAGTGTTTCATTGTATGCAGCCCTGCTTCATCCCACCTACAGTTAAGCCTAGGTGGATGTACCATTTTATGGGGTTAAACGTGAGATTTCTGTTATGTAAGTGTGGTGTGAGGAAGACTGACCACTTGTGCTGTTTTGTTTGCTGGGAATGAACAGAAACATGATGGTGCAAGCAAGAGTGTGCAGGTTCTAGGGGCTGGGCTTCGCACTTGAAATGCAAGTTGGTGCAACTCAGCTACTTCCCAGAGAAGTGATGTCTGTAGCCCCAGCAAGCCATTAGGTGCTTTTGGCCCACATGTCAGTGTTCTGACCAATTTACAGTGAATTTCTTCCTATAGCTTTGTTCAGAGGAGGAGAGGACAGTTAACATAAACGTCATGCTGGAGTAAGAGAGAATGAAGCAGAAATTTCTGATTTTGTGCAAAGGAGCATAACAATTGGCTTTCTTTGATTTCTTTATGTACTTTGGGCCTTTTTGTTTCATTAACCTAGATGAGGAGAAGTGGGTGATACCAGCAAAGAAAACACGTTTGCCAACAAAATCTGGTCTTGGAACAGACCAGGCTGACCTGCAGTGGAACAGTTGGGATGGGCATGATTTTCAAGTCAGACTTGTGTTCTTGAGGGTTTGTGATATAAATCATGGCCACGACAACCTAGATTCATAAATTAATGACAGAACAGAGTGTCTTAAAAAGTTTTGGATGACTCAAAGGATTGTACACCTTTACAAAATAATTAATAAGCCATATGCTGGAAGCTGGCATCAGCCAACTCTCCCTGCCTTTCCACTGTGTAGCTAGTCCAAGAGACAGTACTGAGAACTGAACTTTACCTATTCAAAAAGGAGAGACTAGTAAAAGGAGCATGGAACTTGTTTTCAGGTCTGGTTTGAAGGTACATGGGGGCCAAGGAGGTTGTCTAGTCTGTGAAAGGCAGGTGGTCTGTATCAACTGAGATCTACACAGCTTTTGAAGGAGAGAAAAAAGGTTTTGCAAATGAGAACCTGCACATCACTGGCTTAGCCATCTCTAACCTGGAAGGTGGCAGTGGGCCTGCGTGCCAAGGATCTGGGTAAGCTTCAGTTCATCTCCGATACAATCTTGTTCTTGGTATTTTGTGTGTGTGTTTTTCTTTTGAGGTAGGCGTGTGTGGGCAGATCTTCAGGCACCAGAAGTTGCCGTAGGTGCCCTGGGAAAGAATTGTCTCTGCTATGGGGTGGCCCCTACGCTGCTGCCTCTCCATCCCTGATTTACTTCTGCCTCTCCTCATCCTCACAGTATCAGTGGTCAGATGCTGAGAGTCAGGGACAGAGCTTTGAAAAGGCTGTCTCAGCAGAGGAGGTGGAGAGCCAGCTGATGCCAGTATTAATATTCTTTCAAAATTGATGGATGAGACGATTATAAAATTGCAGAGGGAAGTGAAACTTAACGAAATCCATGTTTTAATTGCATTCTGGATTTTTTTCAGCAGCCAGCTTCTGAGGCACAGGACAGATCAAGCATTTTTGTGAGGATGTTGATGTAGACTGCACAAGGTAATGTTTTTAAAGAAGGAAAAAGAAAACGCTTGGGTCAGTTTGTTTTCCACACTCTGGTGCTCTCGGTCTTCTTCGGTTGTACTGTGTGGTAGCGTGCTGTGTCTAGACAGTGCATCACATCTGAAATACTGTCCCAATGCAGCTAGAGGGGAAAAAAAAAGTCTATTGCAAGCACTTGGGGCATTGAGGTGCCCAGGTCTGTGAGGGATACCTAGGTTTTGGACTTGTAATTTCCCCTGTATGCCCTTCATCCCCAGGGACAGCGGTGAGGATGCTGGAGCTGTGTGACTTGTGCTGATCAGCAGTGTGGGATCATGTTTTCTCCACACTACGCGTCAGCCTTCTGGCACTGACACCCACTTGCCTCTAACCTCTGATCTAACCTTTAGGTTTAAGGATCTAAAAAGGGAGATCCTTTTTCAGCTGATGAAGCCTCTCCTGCTCAGTCTGCAAGTAGCACTCCTAAATGGGTGGCCACCCTTACAATGGAAGGATTATTGCACTTCAGTCTACATGCTTCTCATTTTCCTTGTTGTCACTCCTGTTACTGCTAGGAGGAATGCCTTCTGGTCCTGGGGAGGTGCAGACACAAGGTGGATCATGAGCAGGGATGGAGACCGCATGTATGCTGTACTCATGGAGGCTTCTCCTGCCCTAGTTATGTCCATGGCTGGGCTGTTGACACTGTTGCAGCTCCCTTTGCCTCATGGGTCTGGCTTTTGAACCCCACGTTTGCAGAGAAGGTCTGGCAAAAATGCAGTGGTGTGTGCTTGTAGGCTCTTCACGAGACAACAGTTAATTTTATAATTGATGTCTTTTGCCGAATGTCATTGAATAATTTTGGTAGGCTGCCTTGCATGACTAGAGTGTCTTTGTACCATACTTTGTGCAATCCACTGTGGTCAAACGCTTTCCTCTAAGCAGAAGTAATATATTTAGGTGGTCTGCAAAGAAAAAGGGAAGGCTGTGACAGCAGGAAAATAATTATCATGCTTTTGGGCATAATGAATGTTGGGGAACTGGAAGCAGTGGATAGCTAGCTTGTAATGAGTGCTTGCTTGAAAATGTGGCCCAAATGCTTGCATGCTGCATGATGTTTTCTCCTGGACAGCTGTTTTCCTTGAATATGCTTCATCCAGGATTGGACCAAAACACTCTCCATCCATTTTAGGTTTTCTTCAGGCTTTAACAAAAGCAGTTTTCTTTGTAGTATTTTTCCCAAGCCTTCCTTTCCTCTTTCTTTCAGTTTCCTTAACCCAAACATAACTTGCCCTAATTGTGCAGTTTGGAAAAGTACATGTGTAGGTGGTTTAGTTAAGAGGAGAGTCAGCCTTTTCTCTTGCCTCCTCTTTCTTTCTCCCAAGTCAAAAGCTGAGAAGGAGATGCTTTTCAAGATTTTCCTTTTCAGGAGTAGGCTTTTAATTAAAGCCCCAGTCTTACGAAGTCCTGGCATCTTCAGCAGATGAGCCTTCTGCTCACATCAACTGCAGGTGAAGTCATGTAATGCTCAGAGGCTTGAGGGGCTGCTCTGTTTCTAAAGGTGAGTAATTTGGGGTGGAGGTGGTCTTCTGCCTGAATGCTTTAGTATGCCAGTTTTTTTCACCTGTCATACCTCGGGAAGGATTTCTGGTGTCCAACTGGGCTATGAGGAGCTCCCCCATTTTCCTGGGGCAGCGGCTGCAGTCTGAGTGGTGAGGTTTAGAAATTAGTTCCTCTTGCTGCTTTTCCTGCGGTGGTGTTGGCTGGTATGTTAAAGGCTTGAAGCTAATATTAAAGAGGGTAATGCACCAAAAACCTGAACCATTGCGAGGGGAAAAGTTTTTTCCATTCTCAAAGCTGGTGTCCTCACAGGTGGTAGAACAGGCTTGAGAGATGTGGTTGCAATCCCTGTGAGTTACAGAGCCCCCTTGACTGAGCAGGCAGTAAATAATGAAGGTGGGCAGCAGATCATGACAGCTTTCTGACATCCTAAAGGACCCGCAGTCTTTGTGGTGTTTACTCTGAAAGTATTCTGTCTGCCTTTCCAGAGTGCACTGTTTACACAGGCACAAGCGTTGAGGTTTTGCAGTGTACGTGCTGTGTTTTTTGTGCTTTGGGCACAGCTGTTAATGCTGATAGGAGGATTTCTAGTGTACAAACACTTGCTGCTTAGAAGGTGGAAATTTGCTGAGCGTGGCACTGGAAGCCCACCAATTCTCCCTTTAGCAAGGAAGGGAAGTGCTGGCAGCCGAGCTGTGCTCGGCAGTGCACGCATGTGTGGCCACAGCAGGACCAGGGGTGCTGAAGTGCTGGCTTGGTTGTTTTGAATATTTCAATTCCTTCAGCTTTTTCTTGCCTAGCAATACTTTCTAAATATAATTACTTAAAAGTAAACCTGAGTTACAATATCTTGCAGGTGCTTGGGAGCATGTTTTCTTCCTTCCACCACCATAGATCTGTTAACATCAGTGACTGCAGCTACAAGTTGGTTGTCCAGGTGGCACTTGTCTTTGCTTTTGTAGGATCAAGGCCTGTTCAGTATTTTTTTTTTATGTGATTCTCACAGGATTTCCTTCTGTTTGCTGCACTGTTCTGTATGCCAATTTCACTGTAAATGGCAGTATGGTCTTGATGCCAAGGGTAAGGGGCTAATACATATAAATTTCTTTTTATTTTGTGAACTCTTGTGAGTATACTTCGCAAGCAGGGCTGTAATGTTGTTTCACAGAAGAATACCTTTCTCATAATTTCATTTCCAAGTGCTCTAATAGGGTCTGTCCACAGCCCAAGGCATGGAAGGGGTTGAACCAGGGAACAAGGGTCCATCCAGCAGCAGGACACAGGGACAGAGACAAGACTAGGGACATGGCTGCAAAGTGTGAGCCTGAGGCACATCCAGAGACAGAACTGGAGAACAGCACTGCTGTGGCCTTCCTGGAGCAGGCAGTGATGGCCTTGGGGGAACTAAAACAAGGTCTTGTTTCTATTTTTTTAAGTGCCAATCCAGTGGTGTAGCCATGCTGCTGTGTTGCTTACCCAGCATTTCATTTTAGGAGGCCTGAAGGTATATTGCTGTAGCTGAACACCACCACCTCTGTGAGATCTCTGCATCTGCAATATCTGTCTGTTTGGTGTGTGCAGAGCTAGGGGCAGAAGTGCTCATGAGCTGTTAGAGTAGCTGAAGGATCACTTAGGCTTCTGTGCTCAGTGTAGCTGAAGGATCACTTAGGCCATGCTCAGCAGGCTGCTGCCCGCTGCTGCCATGTGCCACGTACCTAGTGATGTCACGCTGAGGTTATTTCAGAGGGGCACAGCAGCTTTTGCACCCAGGCCTCTTCGCTCTTAAGGGCACATTATTTAAGCTGGAGACACTCAGTGAGAGGCTGAGATGGTTATTTGCATTACTAATGAGATGATTAGTAGATGGTGTTCATGGTTCTCGTGAGAGACTTGTGGAAGATTGGAATCAAACAAAGGATTTATACGTGTGTGTAATTTATGAGGCCTGCTGCTCAAACCTCCATTAATACTCTTTCATTTGGTGCCTTCCACACTGATGGTGGGGAAGGAGAGCTGGAAAATGCTAATTGTGTTGTGTGCTCTCAAATGGAAACAAAAGTGGCAGTTGCAGGCTTTCCACAGAGGCTGGGATGCACCTTGGTGCTGGTGCCACTGTGGATCAGTAGCGTACTGCGGGGCCAGCGTAGGAAGAGTTCAGGGGGAGATCTGATTTTCACATCCACTGAATGTCATTTTAGAAATGACAACTGACTTCATTTTCACAGAAATATCCTTAATTTTAGAGCTTAAATCTTTGGACCAAAGCTGTTAATTCTTGAGTACTTGTTGCACGCTCAGCTGACTGAATTAGTTCAAGTGGAAAATGTCTTTTTCTCAAACCAAGAAACTTCCACCAAAAATGGTATTCCCCCTATGTTTTAATTTAGAGGCAAAATACAAAAAGATCTCTCTTCTCTGCTGCCTTATCTTACCCTCTTCCTACTATGTTTCTCTTAGTGGCAAAATTGGAAAAGTGAAAGGTTGAGGAAAGTTTTGTATGGACACTCACATAGGTGTGCATAGAGGAAATCCCAAAAGCTATGGGTATTTTTCACTTACCAAAAAAAGTGAAAATCAGTGATTTGTGTCAATTTACTGTTATGACAAAGATGCATTTAGCAACTTGCAGTAACTCTGCAAGTGATTGCACTTTGTGTTCTGATTGCACATAAACATAGATTTGAGTCTCCACTTTCTTGCTTATCCTTTTATATCTACAGCATGGTTGCATTGATTTGAAACTATTCAAAGGCATTCAATAGCCATGTCCAATGGCAATTGTTTTTCTGTTAGTTCAGTAGACTTTGTTGTTTTGTTTTGTTTTTTAAAATACCAGTTACAAGGTCGCAACTCCTAGCTCTCAAGTTTCTTTGAGTTTCCTGACCTGCTTGCTGCTTAGCTTGTCCCTGTGTTGCAGTTTGGGAACCTCTCTTCTCCGTTTTGTACCTGACACATGGGTCTGAGCAAAAGCCAGCAACTGCTTTTAGAGGGTCTGAAGTTGCTGGTGTGACGTGCTGCAGACTCTTGAGATGTATCAGCTTCCCCCTTTTGCAAATCAAATCAAAGAGGGTGATACGCAGATGCTGTTTTATTTCAGAATGTCTCACTTAGTAGAGAGGATGCGAGAAACACGTGCAGTTATCTAGGTGGATGAAAAAAACATCTTTGAGTGTTTCAGTAATGTCATACATGATAGAAATTCTTTGTGAAATAAACGTGCCTTTTCCAAGAGAGGAAAATCCTTTAGAAGCTAATAGGGGATTTTGTGGGTTAAATAACTACCTCTGTGACCACATTAACCTTTTCTTCCTACTTTTATGATTGCAGGCAAGATGGAAAAAATAAAAATAAAAAAGTAAGGGAACAGTGGGGTTTTGTTTGTTTTACTTCTTTAGTGCATCTTTCTTGCCTGCATCTGATTCCTGACAGTAATTGTGACCTTCAGTAGTTCCCATCAGTGTTCTCCATTTGGAACCCCCAAGCAGGCAGAAACCTACAAGCCAAAGTGCTGAAAGCCCTGAACTGCCAAAAAGGAATAACATCTTGCATCAGCTCTTCATCTTTTCTCCCATGTTGGTAAACATTGAGGGGAATTGTATAAACCAGCTGAGCTTTCCTGCAAAAGAAAAAAAAACCCAACAAACCAAACCAAACACCACCAAACTTTCAGTGCTTGGAGATGACTGCAAAGAGAATTGAACACTTCTGTTCTTCCTTGGGATGCTCCTGCATTGATTGCTGGCCTTAAGACATTTTACATGTTCAACTTCCTCTGAAAAGAGAATCATGATTTGGTTGTAGTGCACCTAAGAAATGGGGGTTATTGTCATGTGTCAGAATACATGCCTGTAGACTCTGTGAAGCTTGAATATTCTTGGAATATGCTTGAAGTGAAAACTGAGTCACTTAGTCATTAGCTGAAAGTGTCTTAGGCCACTGCAGAAATCATGAACAGAAGAAATACAAGTTGCAGTTCTTTTTGTGCTACATGAAAAGAAACTGCTAAACATGTTTCCTTGGTAAGCAAACCAGTTTGTGAACTGTATTTCATTACTTTTTTTTTATAAATGTCCCCACTTCATCAGCTCCAGTTCTAAGATAGATTGCTGGCACCTTACCTCTTGCAACTAAAAAGCTGGAAGAAAGAGGTTTGTGGGAGTAGCAATTTCAGGAGATTGCTTGGAATCTCAAACTGCTTGTTAGGTTTCTTTGAATTATTGAGTGATGTGTTTGGTACCTGGTATTTTGTTTCACAAATACATAATGTAAATAAATGTTATTAGAATAGTGCTCCTACACTTTCCATCAGTCTTTTGGCTGGATTTTCTGGCTTGGCAAAGCACAAAACTCCAGATATTGGCAAAATCTCTTTCTCTGAACACCTTTATTGTTAAAAGCTGGTGCAACTGTTCTAGCAAAAAGAAAGCCTAGTAGGGTGTGCTGCACCTCTCAGATCCCTACAGGTCTTTGTGTCACTTTGGGGATTGCAGGCACGTGATTTAGCCATTCCTTTGTCACAGTACAAGAGTCCCTGTTTCAGTATGCAACTGTGTGGTCAGCCTACAGATCTTGCACCAGTAGAAAGTGGCAAATGTTGGATCTACCTACCCTTACCCCTTAAGAAAGAGTTCTTGGCATCTGGAAGTCACAAACAACCCTTGCTTTCCCCAGGAAAGCTGATGCAAATCAGAGCCAGAGAAGCAGAGTACTGCAGTCCACCCATTGTCAGCTCCTTAGGTCTTAAGAATGCGATGGATGTTGGGAAGCAGTGAAAACAGATGGCCATGGGCCTAGCGCAATAAATCAACTACACTGTATGTATTTTTATAGTGAAATTGCATTTTCACATCTCAGCGAGAGATACTTCAGTGACATGCAAACCCAGCAAAGCATTTATTTTTGTGGACAGTGATTTTGGCACAGATGTGATGAAGCTAGCTGCTCTTGATGAAAATACACTCAGTGGGTAATACATCCTTTCTTGCATCCTTTCTAAGGAAATTCGTCGATGCAGTGGGTGGAGGTCATTTCTTTTTACTCTCCAGAATTACACTGCTGTGCAGGAAAAGATAGGACAGTCAGGCGTAGCTTTAGTCAAGTTATGTGACTGTGATTTCAGAGTAAAGCACAGGATTAATAGCTGCCTAGAAAATACAGTAATATTTGATGGAAATTTTGTTGCACTGTTTAGTGACTCAGAAAAGTGAACACTGAAGATTTGAGTCATATTTTTTAAAGGTGTTTTAACAAGACTTTCAAAGTTATGGGTACATTTCACTGCATTCAGATTAACATTCATGTAAAAGCTTGACAGCACCAAGCCTGTGCTTGTGAAAGGGGCATTTGGAGGCTTGGCCACCTGTATTTTTGTTTTTACATGCAAAATAATTTGCAGTAGGCATAGAGCATTCCATGTGCATATAGCATGTGTTATAACCAATCCGTATGCAGACAAAGCAAGTCTGGGAGATGTAGGAGGCCATGGAGGTAAGACTCTACACTTGCTGGAGGCTGCAAATTTGTGCCTTGTCTTAAAAACAGAAGGGGATAAAACAAATGGGAATGGAGGGGGTGGGGGTTACCTGGTTATTATAGTTAGGGTCCAATCTGCTTTAATCAGTGCAGCATGCTCTTAATATCTGAGAATTATGCAGGGCTCTGTTTCAACTGGTCTCCAAAATGACTCAGGGTAAGAACTGACAGCAAGGTCATGTGGATTGTTTTTTTTAAAGGACCTGTTGGACTAATTAGGATATGTTATGTGGCTTAGTTTTAGTTAAGCATGTCCAGAGTTACTGGTAAGAGTTCAACCTTTAATTTTCTGCTGGAAGCAATTTCCCTTCAAGATTCAAAGATGTTCAGCAGTTGTCATTAGAGATTGTAACATATTAAACCCCTAAGCACTGTATAATATGGGGGAAGGAAAGAAGCTGTAGAAAGTAGGAGGGGAGTTAATTATGATGAGAGCCAAGCGGATGGCTTAACACTCAGTGTCGCAGGGAGAAGATTTGCCCTATTAGTGTTTAGTAACTGCTTTCACTGTTCATGTCCATATAATTTATATATATATAAAATTAGTGCTTATTATGTAGTTGTTTGAACAAGGCAACAGAGAAAGCAAGACTTCCAGACTTTTAATTTCTTTTGCTCATTACAAATGTTCAGTTCCTCCCTTTCCACCTCAGGGTACTCCAAAAGTGTGGCTTTCCCTTGCCTGTATTTGCCCTTGCTTCCTGCTTACTCTCTGTCCCTTGGCCTCCAGCACCTGGAGGGACTCTGGTGTCTTTTCTGCTGCTGCTTTCTGCATCCTCTCAGTACCTTCCTTAATCTTCAGCAACACAGATGTGTATCAGGCAGATATTTAGTTTCCTTGTAATTTCTGTAGGAAGTTAACAGGAAATGTCTTCTTTAAATTAAGGTCTTTGTCCACTGTTTATTTCCAGATACTGTGATAGGTGGGTGCATAGCTTAGAAAATGAGTCTTTATACAAGGAAACTGTCTCATTATAAATGTTGCCAAACTTTCCATGGCTGAAAAAATCTTCATCTCTTGACCTGTAATTCCAGAGGGGTAATTTTATCAGAGTCCAGACTCTTTGCTTTTCTATTGTAGAAAGTGTGTGTCCACTAAAGAAAATCCTTTCTCTCCCATTTACTTTTCACTGTTCAAAGTCCAGAGACAAAATTCAAGTCTGGAAATGTGAAGCCATGTGCCTGTGGGAGGGCTCTGTTTATCAAAACCAAGTCTTTGTACTGCCAGACTGTAGGGCAATATGATCTAGTTAGCCAGGATCTGCAATGGGGCATTTTCATTGATTTTTGCCAGTTGCAGGAAGACAGAGAACTGCCTGATGGATCATGAAGTCGGCTGGGCAAATGCATTGAACCAGCAAAAAGAATTTGAAGTGATGCTATGTTGTATCTATGAATGGACGTCAGATGCCTCAACACTAGATTTGCTTTTGTGACACGTTGACCACGTGTTGGCAAAGGCTACAGAGCAGCATTGGGAGTCTGGCCTAACATAACATTCAGATTGGTGTTCTTCCTCCAGTACAAGATTGACTTGTTTTTCTGGTTGGGTTTTGATGCAGAAAAGGTAACCTCTGTGGTCAGTGAACGACTGGGTGGGTACAGTGTGCACGTCATACATGACGTGTCTCAAGCACGGCATGCCCATCTGGGCAGTGCTGGCCAGCACTGAGTCCAGAGCAGCTCTTTCCCTTAGAGCTCATTCATTTTTTCCCATCACAGAAAGGTTGGGGTTGGAAGGGACCTCTAGAAACCATCCAGTCCAACCCCCTGCTAAAGCAGGTTCACCCAGATCAGGTCACACCAGAATGTGTCCAGGTGGGTTTGGAGACCTCCAGAGAAAGAGATTTCACAGCCTCTCTGGGCAGCCTGTGCCAGGGCTCCCTCACCTGAACAGGAAATAAGTTTTACCTCACGTTTAAGTGGAACTTTTTGTGTTCCAGCTTGTGCCCATTACCCCTTGTCCTGTCACTGTGAGCTACAGAAAAAAGACTGGGCCCATCCTCTCGACATCTGGCCTTTAAGTATTTGTAAGCATTGATGACGTCTGCCATCAGTCTTGTGTTGGCACAGCCTAAGCTAAACTTAAGCTGCCTGAATACCAGCTGAGCTAACTTATTGTTCACTGGGACTAGTCACTCTTCCCAGTCCAGGCATTTCCCTTCTCCAAAGGCTGTTGTAACTTGTTCCTTTTTTTTTTCCTTCTCCCCGGGACTAACAGCTCTCAGTGGCACCTCCAGTAATGTTTCATTGACTAGTAAGAGGAGGAAGGCACTTTGTCAGCAGCCTACTTCAGACAGACAAATTTATATCTGTGAGAAGCATATGTACAGAACAGCAATTACTCAGATCATCAATATTTATACAGCAGATAATAGTCATCATGGACAAGATGAATATTGTCACAACAGCAATAGCTGCTTGAAGGGGGAGGGATGCAAGATATAATTGCCAGGTTTCTTTAAACGGGATAATTATTTAACTTTCAGGTGACTGGTGACAGCTTGGGGGCTGAGTTAAATATTCAATGAGAGTTCATCTGCTTCAAGAAAGTCAAGCAAATGCCCCTCCTTTCTACTCTTATGTCACGCAGCAAAAAGCTTCCGGGGATGTTGTCCTTTACATGTGACTTTTGCTGAAGTCAGGGCTGGTGCCAGTTGCTGAACGAGGCATTATGGAAAAAAATAACAAAACCCATGAAGTCGCACATCTTGTTTTGAAATGAATTTTTGTTAAGTCCGCTATGGACAGACACGTGTTTGTGATTGAGATGAAGGTACGGTCACAAATGCTTTGATTTTAAAAGCCCTGCTCCAGTGTCACACAGACATCCTCATTTAGGGCAGTTTTTTAGCAGAGTTTTGCAGCATCTCACTTGCCACTGACTGATGTGATGCCTGGCTGGACGGGCAAGTCCCCATCCCGCCTCCCCAGCCCAGGTGGTGGCTGCCTGTTAGTACAGGAGATGTAGCTCCTGATTTCTGCAAAGAAAACGCTTCTTTCTACCCACCCTTTTAAACTTTTGAATGGTGTTGTGATTCTTCGGAGGGCATAATGTCACTGGCAACAAAATTTGCTCGGTTGCTCTGGTTTTGAGAGGTATTAAATAAAAAACTACCTGCATGTGAGCTGTTTGCTACAGGTAATTTACTTGCTGACTTTTTTCTTCTGCTTGTGAAATGCCTTGGAATAGCTCGATATTTTTCTTTATATTGACTGACTCTTCTGATGTGACTGTTGAGTATTTGAACCCTTGCATGCCCTTGCCTTTTTTCAGTCGAGTTGACTGTTCAGCCTGGAGAAGAGAATATTGAAGGAGGATTGAGGGGGGGGGGGTCTCGTTAATACTTAAAAGTATTTAAAAGGTGTACGTCAAGAGGATGGGTGGCACTTTTTTCCTGTAGTCTCAGGTGACAGAACAAAGGGTAATTGACAAAAGCTGGAACACAAAAGTTCCACTCAACATGAGGAAAAACTATTGTACTGTAAGGGTGAGGGAGCCCTGGCACAGGCTGCGCAGAGAAGGTGTGGAATCTCTTTCTCTGGAGGTTTCCAAACCCGTCTGGATGTGTTCCTGTGTGACCTGATCTGGGTGAATCTGGTCTAGCAGGGGGTTGGACTGGATGATCTCTAGAGGTCCCTCCCAACCCCAACCATTCTGTGATTCTGTGATGGGAAAAAGTGAATGGGAGGATGCAGCATTTGATGTTCAGCGTTGGATTGGCTGTCATTTGCAACGAAAGTCACACAGCTCAAAGTTTTCAAAGCATCAAAGCAACTCAAGAACTTTTTCAATGGAGTGGATCCACAAAAGACCTTAAATACTTAAGTATCAGACTTCCAGGCACCATATTCTATGGAATGGACACAACGAGGCTTCTTGTGCAATGCTGAGAGAAAATTTGGCCCAAGAGTGGGGCTTGCAAAATCTGGCATCACAAATAATGAGGCACATGAGCTGGTTACAGCAAGGGAGAGTCAAAAGGAGGTCTTTTAAGCCTGCAGGCCTCTTAATGTTCCAGGAAAACACACTGAACTACACTGTTTTATTCCTTTCTGGAGTTAGGTACGTTCTGTTGAGATGTAAGCAGTGAATGAGCTAGTGGTAGCTCTCTGTAAGTTAGGTTTGATACTCAGCCTGAAGCTCCCACCTGTGTCATGGCAGCATTTGATTGTGCATCTTTTTCTCTTCATAGGTAAACCCATTAGACTGCCTGGATTCTAGCGCTTCTTCAAATGAATTTTTGATATAAAATAATTAAACATTCATTGGAGCAGGGACAGGAACCCAGGTCTCTGCCTTCCCCTCATACTCACTTTTCCTTTCTGACCTGAATAATTGAATTATGCACTTTAAAGTGGAATGGGGTCAGCAGGAGGTATTGTTGGAGCTTGCAGAGCTACTGAAATAGCTGGTACTGAAAACTTCCATCTGGGAGAAGGGGAAAGAATATTATCATTTTGTCAGATTTGCCCATGGTGATTGAAAGTTTCCTTCTGTCGTGAGCATACTGAGGTTGTGGTTCTTGTGTGGATTCACTGACTCTGACACTGACATGTAGTTTGGGGAAGTCCTGGCCCTGTTACAGCCCTGTGATACACCCATTCTCAACACATTCATTGCTCTTTCAGTTGTATTGCAGCTCAGAATACCTTTTTTTTTTCAAAGTGAGGAGCAGAACAAGGGGCCATTGAAGAGAGCAGGTAATCAGCACTACTGATATTCCAGATTATTGAACTGTGTTGAAATAAGGAGGTTTTTTCCCACCAGTCTATATTGTTTGTACCTCATTCTCTGAATCCTTTTTTTTTTTGTGGCAGTAGCTTTTACAGGGATATGTAGCTTATGAAGGGGATTGCTTCTCCTCATCTTTAACAGGATACTGGGTTCTGTCTCTCTTGTGCCATTGCTATGCCCAGATCTGTTTATATTCTGGTTTGAGGAGGAGATGTTAGCAGCCTGAGGAAATGGTTGCTTACAGCATGCAGAAGCCCCTCTAATTCCTTTTCACTTCAGTATCAAGCATGGGGGCATCACTGTGAAGGCTGTAGGTCAAGGTCTTTCTATCAGGCTGGTGCAACCTAGCTAAACCCTTGGGGGGTGTTGTTGAATAAGGGTTTAGAGATCCGTTCCTGTGTAATAGTTTTCTTTTAAACTAAAAATGGGAGGAATTGTGTGGCAAAGGATTGAGTTGGGGATATATTTTGCTGCAAAGCCTCAAGAGTGTTCCTGGAGCTGAAGAGGCCCTCTCCCAAGCAGTAAAAGCCCAAAGCTGTTTGCCTCTTCAGTTGGTTTTACAGCTGGTTTGAAGATTCGACCTGCATTGCCTTCTGAAAGTTTTGTCTGCATCCTATTTTTGTAAAACTTCATTGGTTTATTTTATTGAGGGGGAAAAAAAGCCCCAAATCTCATTTCATTGAAAAAAGCCCCAGGACTGAAGGGTTAGGTTTAGGAATGCTAGCACCACCTCCCATGGGAATTGTAATGAGCATACTTTGTTTTCCCATTCTTCCCTCAGGGCTTTCATGTTGAGTTCCCATTGTGGTTATGGGAGATGTAATCTAACTGGAAAACCTAATATCTTTTGAGAATGGGAACATGGGTCATCCCATATGTACCTCAGATCAGCATTTCATGGGACTGAAAATGGGTTGCCAAATTACCAACAGAAATGCAACACTTCCCTTAGTACAGGTGACAATAGCTGTTCATTTCACTTCATTCCTAAGGTATTCATTTGAAACCTCAAATTTCCATTAAAACTCACTCTTCTCTAATTTTATTTTAAATCAGCATCTTGGCTTAATTTGCAAGTGAAAATACCAATTTTTTTTAGGGGCTTGCCCTGCAGTAATAAGTGTGGTACTAAGATACTGGAATTTGTTGTAAGATCAAAGTACAGCAGGTAGCAGATGGTGATTTGATTTGCCTGAGGAGGCTTCTTTTGCTGGTCTAGCATAAATATTTCTGAAGGGCAGAGTGGAGCTAGACTGGGAACAGGAATAAAGTACTCCTCAGTCTTCAGATTTTACATTCTCAAGTAAATTCCCATCTTCAAAATAGAAATCAACAGAAATACTGGAGTTGTGTTGACTGAACAGGCTGATATATAGTCATTCTGTGGAGTAAGAGATGTGCCATTGTATGAAGTATAAGCATGTCTAGAAGACAGAAGCTGGTCAGTAATGGCAAACTGGTGAGAATTCAGTGAGATTGTATTGCTCCCAAATTTACTGTTAATAAGCAGTGAGCTGTTTTTTACAAGGACGCTGTTGCTACTGTTAGAGTTGGCTAATTGACAGCCCACATCAGAAAAAACAACCTGACCCTACTGAAAGTCTTCAAGAAAACAGAAACTTGTTCTTATTCTCTCAATTTCACATTGTCTTCTGCCTTTCAGCTTTCAGCTTCTCTTGCAAGCTGCCACTCTCCCTGTTTGTGGGACTTCCATGGAAAACACAAGTAATAGCAGTTGAAAGGGAATTTTAAAATAGATCAGGAAATCTAGGGCATGTCAGGATGATTCTGTGGTGGTCTTAAAAATCCAGCAATCGCCTTTTTGGAAGCTTTTGCTGAATGAGATTTAGCCTCCCTTTTCTTTATCTACAGGTCAGGAAGAGTGAGGCTTTTGTCCAACAGAGTATGTCATGTACATTGGCGTTTGGGGGAAGCAGGACTGCTTGTGGGATGGATGACCTGTTCTCCACTGAAAGGATTTCTGGGCAAGTCTGGCCCAAATCTGCCCTTGACAACAGTCATTGTGAAAGAAGCTTCACCCAGTGCAGTGGAACTACTTCTTGTGGTGGGTTGACTATCACAAAGGAATCCTAGCAGGACTGGACCCAGGCTGGTTTTTGTAGTTTTAAAGAAATTGTTTATCCACTTGCAAAGCCCTTGTGATAGATAATTTTTTTTAACTCGCATAAAAATGTGTAATTCTCTACATAAAGTAAATGAATTTGTGCTCTCATAGTGGTGCTCCTCAACATCCTTGCAAAAGAGCAAGATGTAAGCTGCTAAGGAAATGTGTGTTTTAAGAGGATACTATGCCCTTTTTCAAAAATAGTTAAGGAAAGAAACCTCACACTGGCTTGGAGTCCTGGTTTACAGTCCAGGTTGTCTCCTGATGCAGCCACATCCCTGACATAAGAAGGCATGAGCTAGAGGACTGCTTGTGGTCTCACTTTGGTCATGAGTTGCTTAAAGAGAGATTACAGTTTTGTGTCATGTTTACTTTCTTCCTTGTGTCAACTTGTTTGGAGTCAGTGTGAGCCAAAAATGAGTGGTGGTTTTTGGTGAAGGGCAATGGAAACAAGACCCCACAACTATAACAACTTTGCTGTCGTAACTCATGGAGAAGCTACAGCAAAAAAAACAAACCCAAAACCCCTTCATATTTTCAGGAACCTGACTCTTTTTTTTTTTAATGTTACAGGGTTACATTCCTGTGCTACTCCTTCCTCTGCTGGCTGAAACTCTTCTCTGTGGTCAGCTGGAGAAACTCTTTATCTTCTTATGTTAATGGGTGGTTGTAGAGCAAGAACAAAAATATTAAAGATCATGCACTAGCAATTTAATGCAGTGATATGAATCTACAAGTTTGTCCTCTAATAAGATTAAAAAACTGTTGCTTTATCAAATGGAGAAAGATATGGAGGTGGCTGTAAGCTGCTGAGTTGGAATTTCTCAGTTCACCACTTTAAAGGTCTAATTTTCTAGCACTTACGTTCATTCCTTTGTATAATTCTAATCAATATACAACAGCATTTTTCCATGAGCAAAGAAAGGCCTATGGATTTCAATGACCTTTACTGATTTCTTCTGTAAAGAAGAGAGATAGTGCAATCAGACATAAGAGAGTGAAAATATTTAATGGTTTTTCCACTTTAAAAAAGATCTTAGGCATCTGTGTTTTGCACCTGCACACTTATTTTGAGGAGCCTGAAAGTCTACTTGCAAAATCTGAGCTCATTTGCAAAAATCAAGCTAAAAAAGGAATATAGGTGGATAGGTCTTTAAAGCAAGAAAACATTGGTCTAATATTCATAGAATCATAGAATCATTTCAGTTGGAAAAGACCTTAAAGATCATCAGGTCCACTCACTCACCTGACACTGGCAAGCCCAATGCTAAACTACGTCCCTCAGCACTTGAGCTACGTCTCTTTTAAATATCTCCAGGGATGGGGACTCCACCACCTCCCTGCTCAGCCTGTGCCAGTGTTTTAACAGTCCTCTTAGTGAAGTTTTCCCTCATCTCTTATCTAGACCTTCCCTGGCACAACTTGAGGCCATTTGCTCTTGTCCTATCACTCATTACTGTAGAGTAGAGACCAGCCCCCACCTAACTACAACCCCCTTTCAGGTAGTTGCAAAGAGTTTCTTCCCTCTTTGGTCTCCCACCTCTATATGATATTTTCTGCTAAATTTGAATTCAGAGCTTGCAGAGGGATTGATCCTGTTGATAACTATTGACTAGTCAGCACTGGAGAATTTTGAGTGCCTTTCTGAACCTGCCTACAGTGCCCTTGCTGACATTTTGCAGCTTGGGAACATTCAAGCTCCTGACGTTCCCCATTAATTGTAGTCTCCTCTGTGATGAGAGGTTGCTCGTTAGAGAAGGCACTTTGTTGTACCTGATAGTGAGAAAACCAAAGCCTGGGCACCCCTAGTTCTGCTTCCTGATCAGGTGAGTGGAATATCAAGGAGACTGTCCATGCATCTGTTCAGGGAGATCTGTGGAAACAAGAGATCCAAATAAGTTTTTACAGCAGCAACTGCTCTGCTTGCTAAGTTGGAAATATTTCTGACGTCTCATGATAATCACCAGACAGTTACATACTTCATTGCTGCTTGGTGGGTTGATTTGGGTTGCAGTTACGCTTCATGACTTGCTTTTCCACAGGTGAATATTTTATGAACCAAATCCACATCAGGATAGCAGCTAGGAAGGATGAGTAAGCAAAAGCAGTTGTCCAACTCTTCTGTCCATGCCATCAGCCCATCTTTGTGTATTACAAGACATTTGCTCTAAAAACACATGTTGAGCAAACTTTTGTGTAGTGCATACAGTACATAAACCTTCAGCTGAATTGTACCTCTTTCAGTGGATTAAGTTTATGAACCATCACGAAAAAAAAGGTATGTGCTTGTTGCTTGTGAGGAAATGAGTTTGGAATTCTAGATTGAAATGACTAGCCTGAAATGCAGTGGATACCATGCAGCGTTGATTGTGGATCCACTTCTTCAAGGGAAGGTTTTGCCTGGTTTTGTTTGGTTTGTGTCTTGCTCATAACCACAGAGATGACCATAAACATTTCCAGTTTTGTATCTATATTTGGGTCAGGTTTTTTTTTTGAAGGGGGGGGAATGCCAGTGATCCACTGACATATACAAGATCGGAAAGGAAATTACTCTCTGACAGATCTTTTCTGCTATTTCACATGAGCAGATGGATCCCATGGTACAGGTTTGCCTTTAAGGAAAGTTTAAGCTCTTTGCAAGAAGGCTGGCTATTTTGTGTGTTTGTATAGCTTTTAGGTAATTCATAAAGACTTTTCAAAAAAATGCAGGCTTTAATTTTTTTTCATCCAGTTGTGTTTCATCCATTCAGTGTTTTAAACTCTAAACTCTTCAGGGAAGAATGATGTGGGAATTGCATCTTTGTCATCTGAGGGGATTCATTACCTCTCTAAATATTGGCGCCTGGAATTGAACAAAACAATTGGCTTCCACAGTTTTTCTTTCAAAAATTCATCTTCTGAGAGAACAGCACAACCTTCATAGGTTTAAGAGTACCTTCTCCTGTCTCCCCCAAACTGCACCGTGTTTTAATGGGCCTCATTTTTAAGGACTGGGAGGGTTACCAGCAAGAGAGCAAAACAAGCAATTACTCTTAAAATTGGGTCAGAGTTCCAAAAACCAGGTGAGCCATGGCTCTTTGAGGTGGATTTATTTCTCTGGCTGACAAGACTACTAGTAGGAGGCTTTTCTGACAGTATTTGGTTGGAAGGAGCGCTGGTTTGACTGACTTTGCTGCGGGAGGAGTGTGAGCATTGAGGCAAAGCAGAAGGCTTGAAGAAGGGTGGGACTCCTCACTGAGCCTGGAGCAACCATCTGTAGTGACGCTGCAGAATCACACAGGTAAACACTGTAGCAGGATGTGAAGGGCATAGCTAAAATAAACAGAAAGGAAAGTGGTTTCCTAATCATTGGGATCTGTTTTTTGTTGATGATGCTGTCTTAAAGCAATAAAAGCCAGCATTATTGCAGCTGTATCCCAGCTTGCTGCTTGTTTGGAGGAGTGTGGGAGAGTGGTGAGAGGCAGTAAGATGCTGCAACCTTTCCATGCACAACATGGGAAAGCAACTCTACCTGCCTTGTGGGCAGGCACCCCCCCTCAGTTGGGATGCAAGTAATGAGCTCAGTGCTTTGGATGTGCTGGTACTCTATTCTTTTAGAAATTACTGAACAAGGTGCATCTCTCTCACCTTGCTGATGCATCCCATCCAGCACCAAGATACTCTTATGGTGCTAAAAGCTGGGACTGGCAGCATTTGTTGCTACTCTTTGAGAGTGGGAAAGTAGAGATAGTCATCCTAAACCACACCTTCTGAAGAGTGAAAAGGCAAGGTAGTGGGGTCGTCAAGCAGAACTGCCTTTCCTTTTTTGTGGTCCTGCAAGCCTTTCTGCTTAATGCTTTATATTCTGGAGTGCCACCTGCTGGCACTTGCTCTCTTTGCTCGACCTTTTCTAGAGGCAGCTGCTCTAGAAAGATGATAGCTCAGACCAAAGAGCTTGGATGATAGTAGTAATATTCATACTAATTATTTGTATTGATCATTAGTTCTTAAATCATTGTAGCAATTAAGGATATTGGCCAAGACCTCTCTCTGGCAGGTGTTTTGCAAATCCAGTGTGAAAGAAGCTGGCAGAGGCTTCAGTGCCTAAAAACCACAGAGCACAGCATGAAGCTGTGACTAAAAGCATGGAAAACAGCTTTTGCATTCCGTGCTGTTATCAATCAAAATGGGAAGTACTTTTTTTACTTAGGTCTTAATTTAGTAAAATGTTTTTGCTAGTTTTTGTGGTTGGCAAAACCACATAATCATTAAAGTGAAAGACACCTGACAGTGAAGTCACTTAAGCAAAAGTTAGGAAAACACTGACTCAACTCTAAAAAGATGATGTCAGTAAGCTAAAAAATTCTGCAAACATTTTGGCTGGAAAGCAGGGGGTGTTGTCGTTGGTGGCATGATGCAAATCTGCGTCCAGAACTGGCTTTTTTTTTTTTTTTTCATCCTTTTGGATGAAAACTTCTTTTGGCAGTAGAAAAGAGGTGGTTTTGGAATCTGTTTTGTTACATTGATTTTGTCTATGGGCCAAATCCTCAGTGGGTGTGAGTCAGTGTGGTTCCTTTGGCATGGGTTTGGTTGTGTGCATTGTGACGTGTCCAGCGTTCAGTGCACCACCATAGGGCACACAGAGTACAAGAGTGGAACAAGGACCTCAACTGAGTGCAGTCTTGTTGAATCTTGCATAGATGCATAAAGCTGTGCACATCCACACCGTATCTTCTTAGGTCATCTTTTCCAATGCAACTCTTTCTAGAGTAGCAACACGGACTTTGGGCTTTCCCCCCTTTCTTTTAGGAGTCCCTAAAGTCACCTCTTTGGTTCCCAACTGCCATTCTGTGTGATGCCACATTAAATAAAACCATAGAATCATTTAGGTTGGAAAAGACCATTAACATCGAGTCCAACTGTACTACAAGTACTACATCATGTCTTTTGAATACCTCCAGGGAAGGTGACTCAAACACTTCCTGGAGTAGCCTGTTCTAACGCTTGGCAACTCTTTCAGTGAATAAATTTTTCCTAATATCCAATCTAAACCTCCTCTGGCACAGTCTAAGGATGTTTCCTCTTGCCCTATTACTTGTTTCTTAAGAGAAGAAACCAGCCTTCACCTTTCAATGTTTTTTCAGGTAGTTATGGAGAGTTATAAGGTCTTGCCTCAGCCACCTTTTCCCTAGGCTAGACAACCCCAGTTCCTTCAGCTGCTTCTCATAGGAGCACTAGACCCTTCACCAGCTTCATTGCCATTCTCTGGACAGGCTCATCATCCCTCTTGTAGTGAGAGGCCCAAGACTGAACACAGGCGAAGTACATCCTGGAAGTAAGCAGTAAAGCTTATTTGATGTAAGTCTTCAAAAGCAACAATGATCTTGGAATGTATTCTTGAGACTATTGGTATGAGTGTAACTTTTTTTAGAAAGCCCTGAAACATCTGCCCTTTCAAAAAGATCCTTTAGATCCTTAGCAAGAAACAGCTGTGAAAACCAGCAGTCCTATCAACTATGTATTCCCCTTCAGGCATTGATCACATGGTGGAACATGACGTGTCTGTTGAAAGTGCCCCATGTTCTGATCAACCAAGAGAACCTCAATGTCTTTGAAAACATGCTGCTGTAAAACTGCTGATAGCTGTAGTGTGTTTGTCTCATTTGCTTTTGTTAGACTGGGAAGGAAGAAGAAGAAATCATGGAGTATTGTTAGACTTCAGCATTCCACATTCAGCAGTAGAGTGATGGGAGTGAGAGATACTTTGGGCTCACTCAGTGGCTGACCACATCAGAATAAAAAAATGTTCCAGAATCAGGACAAAAAGCTTTGTTTTTCCTTTGTGTTACTTTTTTTACACATTTCTTCTTCTGAAAGAAAACAGTCAAGTTGAAATGAGCTGACATTTTAATGGAAATTACCATTTTTGCCTGAGGAGAAAGTATTTGCTTAATTTGATCTGAAACTGCCAATTAATTTGTTCACCTCAAGACTGCATTCCTTTACCTAGCTCTAACTGACATGCAGAAATCATGAGGCTGGCATGCAAGACAGAGAGTGAAGTTTGCAGATTCTCCCTAAGTGTGATTTCGAGCTTCTGAAGGTCATGTTTTCAGGTTTTTCTTCAGAAAAATGGGGCTAGCAGCTTTCCTTTTACTGAGTACTGAATTGATCATCCATAGTCCTGTGAGCCTAGGATTTACCATGGCCGTATACTATCAGGATTGTGCATTAGCAAAAATATCCAAGTTACTCTTTCCATGTTTGTTTTGCTATTCCATTGCAAGGACTGCAGAACTAGGAGCAAAAATAAGAGGTAAAGCAGTGTGCTTCATTTTGATTGTTTTGCTCTAAGGTAGCATGACAGTCTTTTCTGAGCATTTGCACTCCTTCATGTGACAAAAATACTGTATACTATTAGTTAAGTGCTGCTAAATGGAGGTTATTTTTACACCAGGATGTTTCAAAAGCAGCCAGACTTTGACTGGCAGAAGTATGATGGGTGACGTCTGGCCCAAACTTTGAAACTCATTGTGAAGAATGAAATAAAACCTGACAAAGCTTGGCAGGTCTAATAAACTTCTTGCAGCTACAGAAGGTGCATGGCTTTTGGAACTGAATACGATCTCAGTGAAGGAAAGCAACAGTAGATTTTACATAATATGGGCCAGAATGGTTTTATCGTCTTGTGCCTGAGCACGTGAGCAGCCACTTGCCAGCCCCCATCCCAGCGTGGCTGCCAAAGCAGAGAGGCTGGCAGCTCTGCAGCTTAGAACTCAAGTCTCCTGGAGCTTTAATTTAGCTCAGCCCACCAGATAAAGCTGTGGTGGTACTAATCTGACTGGTCATTGCCCTCCAGAACACTGCATTGCTTAACCGCAACACTACTTTTGTCTGCAAACAGTGCTGGTATGAGGGAGAGACTCAAGCAAATCCCCTCATGCTGTTTTAGACTTCATTCCAGAAGTCCATCCATGGGAGTCTTCTCGTTTCTGTCATGGGCATTCCCATGTCCATGGGGAGGAAGGAGAGAGCTGAGAGCCTTTCCTGGAGTCTAGTTTGTTGTCTCACCATGAGTCTGAAATTTTCCCTGGTGGTACAGGGGCTTCGGGTCATGATGTAGAGCTGGTCGGGTTAGGTGATGTGCAACCATTTGGTTGGGGAAGATTGTGTTGGTTTTCTTTGGGTCACATGTTTTCAGGGCAACACCCGGGAAGGGAAGCAATCTGCACATCAAGATTACTTTGACCTACTTCTGGCTGCTGACACCAGATTATGTATCAGCTGTATTGATTGATAGTGTGCAAGTATGTAAAGGTGCCACTAACCTTAAGAGTGTGTGTCACCCCAGCTTCATAACTTATCTGAATTGGAGCCTGGGGAGTGTTTATGGTCATGGGTAGAAACGTGGTTTGGAGGAGTACTGAAGGAATTATTTGTCTGTGATTCTGTGTGATAGGCTGCTAAATCTGTTGTGGAGGATTTTACTGGTGTAAAGACAGAAATCATCAATATGTATGCAGTTCAGGCTTGGTCTAACTCTGCTTGTGATCCATATTTGCAGTGAGAGTTGGACTGTTCCCAAAATTCAGGAAGTGAGTGTGGTATTAATATTACTAGCTGACAGAACGTTACAGGGTGAATGATTAGTTTCCAATAAGAAAGGAGCTTTTGGATCATTTCCAGTTCCTTTTGGTGTAGTCTCCAAACCAGAATGACCGGTGCCATGACCTGGAGTAGCTGTAGTGCTTATCGGAGACCAAAAATGTATGAAGATCACGATCTGTCTGCATTAGCAAATGACATAGCAGTTGACCTTGAGGAGGCATATTAGTTGGCCATCTTCCACTGTCTTGTGAAGATAAGCTCTTGGAAATGGTTTTTCTGTGTTAGGACATCTGTTACACTCTTGATAAAGAGGGGGCTTTACTCCCTTGTCTTCCCACTTAAAAGGGTAAAAAGATTGAAAAAGCTCCCCCCATCCCATCCTTCAAACCTTATGCTACTTCTTTATGGTCTATGAAAGAAAGGAATTTCCTTACTTGCTGTGTGGCATCTAAGAAATTATTTTCCAATTTCTTATTCTCATCTGTTTCAATGTAAAAAGATGTATTCTTTTGATTCCCCTAGGTCTGTTACACTTCTTGCTTTTTCCTCGTTTTTCTGAAGCAAGAAAAGAAACAACTCCTTCCCACGTGCAAACAAAACAAACCCCACACCATCGCAGAATCCAGTCCTTAGGAGGCCATGCTGGGGGAGTGCGGGGCGTGTGAAGCAGGTGGGGTGTATGGGGAAGGGAGCTCAGAGCAGAGTTGCAACAATTAAAACTCTCATTTGAAGGACTTTTGTTTCCTGAGGTAAGTGTGAAATTGAGTTTTCAGTTGTTGCATTGTATGGACAGTGTAGGAACGTGCGAGTATTGATTCCTTTCTCTCCTCCTCTGTTGGGCCCACAGGCAGGTGGATTTTGACCTAATTTTATCAAAACTCACTCAGTGACCTCAGGGAGCTGTAGCACTCTTCTGTAATTATAGATTGGTGTTTTAATACACTAATTCAAACTGATCCCTACTCAGTCGCCTGTATCAGGGAGGAATATCTGCATTTGAGCTTTATTTTAAAATTACTCTTTTTTGGGGGAGGATGATATATCTTGTAAGTCTTAATACCAGATCCTCAGAGGAGGGAAGGAAGGATCTCTTCATTAAATTTCTGTTCAGGTATTGGATAAGTTCTATCAATGGCAAATGTGATGGGAGAGGAAAAGTTGTCATTTAAGTGATCAGGTGCTTCACACCTTACTCAGCATTTTGAATGCCACAGAATTTGGTCATTTTGCCATTAATGAAGGTCTTTTAGAAAGAAGAAGTTGCACTGCTTTTAGAAGCTGTTAACGAGAGTGAGTTTAACATCCATAGATTCTCCTGTAAGGTTGTGGGATTTTGGCCATAGCAACTTTAATTGTGACCTTACTTTAAGTTAGGGAAACAACTTCTAAATCTCTTTTTGCCAGGTACTTGCTCCTTATGTCCCAGTGACAAATAATTACTGGTGATGCTTTTATTCAGTGGGTGAGGGGTAGATTTATTTTCATGCCACCCTGCCCACCCCCATTCCTCTTGATAGGAGTCTGAATGGCAAATGGTCCTCTCACTTGGTATTGGAAAAACCTGGCTTTTAATTCCTCTCACCCTGGGGTTTAGGAGTGAGTCAGGCTTGATTAAGAGCAGCCAACAAAACTGAAGAAGTACTAATAGCCCTGCAAGTGTTGTGGGCTGTAGAAATGAGCTCTCTCCCTTGGGATCCTGTGCATGCTGGAGATTCTGTTTATTTGCAAATTGGGAGGAACCTTTTAATATACTGTGCTGGGAAATGTTCAGTGCTGGGATGTCTTAGAACCATAGTGAGGTCTTTCCTCCTATTAGTGCACCCCTCAGGGAGGAAGAGAAACACTAGAATGTAGGGACAATGGAAATGGTGAGGAGAAGCTGCTCATTCCTTCTATCAGGACAGAGCTGGGGATCCTTTGTGCTCTGCCAGGCTGGTGGGAGCCTGAGGGATTTAGAGAACCACGGTTCTGGAGTAGCTTGGCAAGTGACATGATAAAAACCTGCATCTGTGTCAGAGTTGGGCTGGTGAGGAGCAGGTCAGGCTCACACTGCCTGTGCTTCAGGACCACTGATGTGGAGGGCTGCTGAGGGGCTGGGTGATCAGGAAAACTGTCTGCCTTCTGTCTCTGCCTGCCTGAAATGGGCACACTTCTGGGGAGTGTTTTGATTTCAAATAGTGTTTCTCATTGGTAAAGCAGCTCTCGTGAAACTGTCTGGTGAATGTAGCTGTGCTGTTTTGACTCAGGAGTAAGGAACTGTACCTGTCATTTGCTGACCTAGCATGTTGCCGGTGATTAGTAGTATTTGCTGTTGGAACAAAGTGCAGTTTATCCTGGTCATATTTGACCAAAAGAAGGTCTTTGGAGCCGGGGAATGGGGATGTGTCAAAGTTTGCAGATAAAAGGAGGGAGCAGCGCAGCTGTTGACGTGAGATGGAACCACGAGCAGCATGTGAGTCTCTCTCTGTTTTCTGTGAACACCAAAGGCTGGTGTTTTCACCTGATCTGCTTTTGCCCCAGAACTGTAAAGTTCTACATCTAGTTACATTCCTGCGGGGTGACCTCTCTGCCTCTCTCTCCTGTTCCTATGGCTGGCTGGTGAAATTTCTAAGGTAAATGCTGTGGGATGATACTTTGCAACTAGGCTTCTTTTTCGTGATCCACCTCCGATTGCTCATCTGCCAGAAGGGCAGGACAACTGCTGGCCTGTATGATCTGTGCCACCACAATCATCCAGAGCAGATTCTGTCTCCATCAGCATGGATCACCTGGCACTGGTTCATAGGATGTTGTAGGCTCATCTATCACAGTTTCACTCAGCTTTATGTTTTCTGTCTTTATGCATCTGAGAGTGTGTATGCCTGATTTTCATCTTGGCAAGGGCTGGACTAAAGCTGAAGGAATAGTGCCAGATTGTGCTGGCTAAGGATTTGGCCAAGTTAAAAACACTTTTGTTCTGCAATATTTCTGTGCAGTTGTGAATAACTAAATGGAAAGGTGTAGACTGTATGTCTTAGAGGAAGATATCTGGAAAATGGGGAATTCTGGAGAGAAAAATGTATTAACTTTGTCATCTTGTTTTTAGTTATATGTCCCTCAACATGTACGTAGTCTCTGTGTTGTAATCTATATGGTGGATGAACTGTGTCCATAGAGACATTTTAACTTCCAGATAACAGGCTCTCATGATTTTCACGATCCGTGAAAAAGCTGATATGTTTCATGAAAGCCACAAAAATAATATTGGGCATACCATGGAGATGCCAACAGCTGGAAGAGGTGGGGGGAAATGGGCAGTTTTCTGAGCTTTGTTGATTCTCTGTTGCAAAAAAGAATATGTCTGGAGTCTCCTACATCTGCCCAATGGCTCATGAAGTGAAAAGTGGAACTGTGATGAAGTTGTGCAGGAACTTTTGAGGCAATCTGAATGGTGCTTGCATGACCTTGGAGAACTGCTTTGCCTCGCAGCGCTTACCTTTCTTAGATGATGAAAAGATATAATGATGATAATACTCTCTTAACAAGGGTGTTGTGATGAATAAATTAATTAATCGTTGTGCTGGTCTCAGTTACTATGGTAATTAGTGCTACAGAACAGCCTAAAAATAAATAGGATCATTTAGTGAAGGATATTCAAGGGAAATCAGGTAGTACATCCTGAGCATTGCAACAGCCCCAGTGTGTTTTGTCCAAACATGAATTTGTTGAAAACTTGAATTTTGTAGCAGAAATACTTCCAAATACTGCAAATGTTCCTTCCTCCTCACTACCCGTTTGAAGCTACTCTAGCACACATTTCCTTCCATATCTGTGGGCAGATGATGCTTGCATTATTTCACCTATTGAGAACAGTACTCCCATCTCGCCCTCATCTCCTTTCCAGCCTAAGGACACTTGAAATGAATGGATCTTTCTTCATCATAAATCATACATACTCAGTAAGACTGTCAAAGAATTCTTAATGTGTTTGGGGAGTTTATGTAATGAACTTTCCTTGAGAAAGGTGAAATATCATCAATGCACTGCCTTGCTGAGAGTCTGTTATTAACCTTGCCATACAGCAAGTAGAGCATGCCTAAATACAAAAGTCTCTGCAAAGTTTTTGAGGCCTTTTTTCAGTGATCAGCTAACTACATCAGCATGCTCTGAAGCCAGTCCTTTAAATGTGATGTGTTTAATTCTCTGTTAATTGGGTATTTTTTTGAGGCTTTCAAGTTAACATAATTTTGGGCCCTAAGTATGTGTCAAGAGAATTCTGATCTCCAGTGGAGGCAACACTCCTTCAAGGCTGTGGTTTCGTTTGCTTAGTATCACTGTCTCTCCACAGAAAAAAAGAATGAGGTCATTAGGCAAGGATTTGCCATTACTCTGTTCTCTGACTTGTCCAACTTTCATCACTGATATTCCACGTCTTTCTTTGCTTAAAAAAGAGCTGTCTTTTCTGACCTGGCCAGTTGGGGATCCCTTTATAGCTGGGGATTGTGCAGAGCTTTCTCTGCGGCAGACCTGTGCTTTCTTCTTCCCGTTGCTGGCTGTAGCTGTGCTGTTACAAGCTGCAGCAACCTTCATCTGTTCACCTCCTGCAGCACCTCCTTCCATTGTGCTGGGAAGGTAGCGTTGCAAGGGCAGCAACAAATGCCCCTTTCCCCTTTTCTTCCTCAGGGAGCAGGAAGCTGATGCCTTGGCATTCCTGGCCTCCTGCTCAGCCACTAAGATTTGGGCTCTGCTGTGGCCTCTGACAAGTTACCAGCAGAACAGATAGCGTGACTGACAAACAGCTGAAATACCTGTTTTGTTCTCCAGCCTTTATTGTTCTTGAGTCACACAATCATTTCTCAAATCTTAAAAACTCTTGGCTTGTGCAGAGGTCAGCCCAAATCTGCACAGAGGTCCTTTGTGCTGTGCCCTCTGACACCTGACTGTGCTTTGCTGCAGGGGTCACCAGCTTTGCTGGTTCCTCCCTGGGCCTCTGTAACTGCTTGAGAATCTCTCATCTCACCAGCCCCGTGGATGCTGGGCAGACCCACAGCAAGGGGAAGAGGATACAGGGGAAGCAGAGAGTTTTCCTGATACTTCTTTGCAGAGCCTGTCTCTTCTTGCTTCCCTTGCTTCTGCTGCACCCTTCTGACATTTTGGAGCTTGTGGATTTTCATACCCAGTTGGTGTTTATTTGTGTTACTAGTTAGATCTCAGCCCTGAAGAGCTTCCAATTGCTGTCAGGTTTATACCAGGCAGAGTTACTACTTGCAGTTACTTCTGTCTGTGTGTATGGTTTCACTGTCATAGTCTCCAGGCCTCTCTTCCATATGTGTCCCTGTCTACACATACATAGATGCTGTCTCTTTTGTGGAGACCTACAGATATTCCCAAAGCCTTTTCTGGTTCCCCCTCAGCCCCTGTTTTCTTCTCCCCGGTCCTAACTGCATACTGCAAAGTGAATCAAAGAGATATGCAGTTTAATTCTAACTGTAGATGATGACTTGACTCTCTTATCTCCAAACTGAGCTGTGACAGAATGCAGGAGGGTTGTGGGGCTTTAAGCTGGTTGGTTGGTGGTTGAGAATAAAGTTACATTGTACCCATGAAACTACATGTCCAACCTTGGAACAAGGCAGCATCAGCAAAGGCCAAGGAGGCTGTGGCTACTCATTAACTTGTCTTACAAGACATACTTGAATCATACTAACCTCTCTGCTTACTGGTTGTTACCACTGTTCTGTCAAAATGCACCCGTTATTTGAGACATTTTGGGGAAAATAAGAAATCTCATAATTTGGTATAGGTATTTGCATGATGCAGCTGTGTTACTTGAAATAATGTTTGTAGTTGTTCTTTCAGGGGGAAGGAAAGGAAAAAAGTGTGACTTTAAGAGACACAGTTGGAAGTGACATTGCTTTGATTCTGCACTAGGTCAAAGTGGGGTTGTCACTATATTTACAATCTATAAACTTTGGCCTCCTGAAGTTCACAGCATTACTGAGCATTCAAACCAGCTGAGATATATCTTTTTGGGATGGATTTTCTTCTTTTTCTTTAGGGCTCTTTTTGCCTGGAGGTGACTCTTGTTTTATTATTCTTCAGTTCTGAATACCACATCTCATTCTCTTAGCATTTGCAGATAAACTGCAGAGTTGGGTCTTGTAGTGTCCAAGCTCAAGTTTGGCTGGGGCAGTGGGTAACTGAAGATTTTGTATGGGTACTTCTGTGCAAAATGTAAAACTACTGGCTTGCTTGTGGCTTAAAACTGGACCTGATGGCTTCAGTGATTCCTTCCTGAGTTCCTCTAACTAATTTCTAATCTGTCCTTTGTCTCTTAATGTTTTTCAGCTGGTAATGTTTTTCAGCCAGTGATTGCCTAGCAGTTGGACAGCTCTCTTCCATTTTTCTCTCTCAGCTCCGTACTAGCCTTTTAATGACCTTTTCTGACAGTCTTCCTCTGTGCCTGCCTCTACTGTCGGGATGTGGAGATAGTAATGGGAAGCAGAGGATAAAGAAGATAAAACCTCTACTCATTTTCTTTTACTTTCCCTCGGTGTGACCTGTTTGCGAGTGGTGAATGCCCAGCCCCTTCTGCAGCAGCATTAGGCTCCCTCTGCACATGAAGTTATCTGTTAATGCCACATGGAATACCTGTGCTGGCTTCATGCTAGTCTCTCCTAGCGCTGGCCTCGGTGCCTCAGTTCAGGCAAAGCGTCCCAAAAGTTCTGTTTGAGTGGCTGACGTATGCCATTGCCCCCACAGCCCTTGGCTGTGTTTCACAAGCACCTGCCTTTCATAACTGCAGCCCCTCCTGAGTCAGGATTGTCACTACGTGTTTGTTGAAGTGCCTTGTGAGCCAAAATCCGTTGCTGTTACAAAATCAGCAGTAGGGTCAGTTCTGGCTAATGTTGGTGATATCAGTCCTTAGCATCTGAAGAGATTACGTGTATTTTGTTTTCCCTGTCCAAATACTAGTAACTGCCAGGTGCAGGGTGGTCCAGAGGGCTGTCCTGCATTGCAAACCCCACATCCCTGCCTGCTTTCTCTTCAACCACATTATTTTGGTTTTACTGAGGTCACCCATCAACTAGCATGTTGCAACCTAAGTTGCTCAGTTCTGGAGGGCAGAGCAAGAAACGGAAAGGAACAAATCCTCCGACAGCTGTGGCCTTCAAATGTTAACTCATATTTTGGGAATAACATTGCAGTAAGAGAAAAATCAAAGGTCACCATGCAAATATTTGGGGTTATTTTTTATTGTGTTCTTTGGATGCAAATTGAGGCTGATACTTCCTCAAATACAACAAGGAAGGGAATGTAAAAAGTTGTTAAATGTCACCCTTCCTATTTATCATGTGTTGGAGTGACCAAAATTAAGGAAAGCTAAACAGCTTGCTGTGAAAGTAAACACAGCTGGCCTTTTTTTTTTTTACATAGAGATAAGAAATAAGGGGGGAAATGCAAAGAATCGCTTTATAATGAGTAGTTTAGAACAAGATAAGTAACAGTTTTCCTTTAATTCAGTGCAGTAACGGATTGTTCTCCATGTCATTTGGTGGTCCTGGGTCTAAACAGAACCTCTTGTCTCAGGTGGAGGTTTCATAAATGAGAAGGCTTGTGTTTCAGAGGACCACATTCAACAAGCTGCAGACAGTTAATTTGACTGAAAACAATGGCATTTTTTTTTGTTGTGGGCAAATGTGGGTGTACTTGCTCATTCATGCACAAACATGAGTTCATGAGCCTGTGGAAGTGCATCCGTTTAAACATATTTTTTACCCCTCACCTTTCAGGCAGACTTAGTAGTTTGAGCCAAATAGCTCAAAATCCTCAGGAGGTTAAAGGATTAACTGTGAACAATTGTTAAGGTGCAGGAAGGGCTGAAAAGTCCTAAAAATATAACAAGAGGTGGATGCTGAGGGACCTGCTTAGTGAACTACAGCCTCTCCTGTTATGGGTATAGCTAGGTTGTGGACTGGTGGATTGGTAAGGATTTTATAGCTGCAGAAATTAGTTAAAAAAGACATCTAGTGGTGGCTGACCTGAAGATTTGTCTCTGGGAAGTTTGGTGAAGCCAGTGGGAAGATGCTTTTGTGTTAAGGGTCACAGATTTGTTTCTCCTGCAGATTACAAGGCCAACACTAGCTTTTGTTCTCTTTAGCTGGACTTTTTTGTTCCCAGGGTTCCTGTAGTAACCTGTTCCTTCACATTTTTCTGTTTGTCTCAGGTACTGAAAGGTTCAGGCCGGTGGTTTCCCTGTGCTCTCCATAGCTACTGCCTGGTGTTGCCTTGAGGAGGAGAAGCAGCGGCGGGAAGGCAGGCACTGCCCTGAGGAGAAGCAGCATTGGGAAGGTGGGCACTGCCCTGAGGAGAAGCAGCAGTGGGAAGGCGGGTGCTGCCCTGAGGAGAAACAGCGGTGGGAAGGTGGGCTCTGCCCTGAGGAGAAGAAGCAGTGAAGTAAGTGCTACCCTGAGAAGTGTTGGAAAGGCAGGTGCTGCCTCTTTGCTGTGGGGTGCCAGCCTGCAGCTCATCGTGAGGCTGACCGTGCCTCCCTGCACTGGCCGCCATGGAGACCCTATCCCAGGACTCTCTGCTGGAGTGCCAAATTTGCTTCAACTACTACAGCCCCCGCCGGCGGCCGAAGCTCCTGGACTGCAAGCACACGTGCTGCTCGGTGTGCCTGCAGCAGATGAGGACCAGCCAGAAGGACCTGCGCTGCCCCTGGTGCCGTGGAATCACCAAGCTGCCGCCGGGGTACTCTGTGTCACAGCTGCCCGATGACCCCGAGGTGATCGCTGTCATCGCAATCCCCCACACCTCGGAGCACACTCCTGTCTTCATCAAACTCCCCAGCAATGGGTGCTATATGCTGCCCTTGCCTCTCTCCAAGGAGCGGGCGCTACTGCCGGGAGACATTGGCTGCCGCCTCCTGCCAGGTGGCCAGCAGAAGTCCCTGGCAGTGGTGACGATCCCGGCAGAGCAGCAGCCGCTGCAGGGTGGCCTGCCCGCCGAGGCAGGAGCGGAGGAGCCGGACCGGAGAGGCGTTGTGAAAAGTTCCACTTGGTCGGGGGTTTGCACTGTGATCCTGGTGGCTTGCGTCCTGGTCTTTCTCTTGGGCATTGTTCTCCACAACATGTCGTGCATTTCCAAGCGCTTCACGGTGATCTCCTGCGGCTGAGGCGGGGAGAGGGAGTGTGCCTCCCTGGGGGTTGCTTGGGTTGGGTCGGTGCTGGAGGTAGTGGTATGGAGCGAGACAATTCACCTCAGCTTTGCCCAATGACTGCAGAATGCTGTGCAGGGCTGCAGTGGGGTGTGTGTGCCGGCCCGGCCGCAGCCCCCGGCGCTGTGACGTCGGGCCTCTTGGCAGCGCGAGGAGAAAACCACGTCCCGCGTCTGGCAGCAAGGACACTGAGGAGGACTGCATGCATCCATCACCATAATCATTTATCAGAAAGACTGCAACTTAGAGTGATTTTTTTTTCCTTTTTTTTATCGTGTTACGAGATTAAAGACATCTATGTAGCTGGTTATACTGTAAAGTGTAGGGTATGAGCTCTTCTCTAAACACAGTAGACTAAAATCAATCCGTGCTCCATGTAGAATTAAAGGAGAATTGGCGTGCAACTCTGTACAAGGTGTTGAATACCAGTCCACACATGCATTATTTTTTACTGGGGGGAGGGAGACTTATAAAACCAAGAAATCATTTAGCTGGTAAGGCATTTTATATGTTTTAAACTGTGCATCAATTAAACCAATTTAGGCAGTTGTACAATAGTTTTTAAAAGGAAATGTTTTACAAACGTTTCGTTCTGTGATGTATGTCTTGCCTCTCTGTTTTCCCTCATTTGTCTTTTTTTTACTACAGGGAAGTGGCACTTCAAACATCTTTTGGTTGAAGGAGCTTCCATGCAGGGAAGCAAAATGGGCTAGGAGGAATACCTAAAAGTGCACCCAAAACACTTCTGCATAACTGGCTTCACACAAAGGATGGCTTTGAATGGTAAACATTGGACATACTGTTTTGCCTCCAATCTAGCACGAGGGCTTCCCAATGACTTGTCCTTCATAGGCAATACTGAAGAAATGGGTCATTCAGGAGTCCTAGGATGACTCCTGCGAGGATGTGATGGCAAATTGCTCTTTTTTTTTTCTAGAGACTGTGTTTTATTAAATTGTTTTTAAAAGGTTTAGACCTATTTTGCCTCCATCTTCTTAGGAGATGCACCTGGGCACCCATGGGTGCTGTTATTGAGGAGTTGCTCTAAGGAAGCCTTGCCATCCTGATACCTTAATATGCAATCATCTAGTAAAAGGTAGTGATGTAGCTGGGAGGAGAACCCAGGCCAACCTTCATACTATTCTGAGTGGGATACCCCTCCTAATCCACTGTGGTGGTCCTTGTGTCAAAATGTGTGTGGGAGCATAACCGAGCCTTTTCCTGCGTTTCAGGCTTATAAATGCTGGTGTTTGTAAGAACAGATTTGAAAAAACAACAAACCCTCAAGAAGTGTCCCCCTCCACATCTGAGTGCCATCAAACCCCAGTCATTTACAGTTCACTTCTTGGAAAGCCAAATTCCTGAGCCTTTGCTGCAGTAGTACCTTGCTCTGAGCAGTCCCACGGGCTTTAGTAGTACTGCTCGTAATTGAAACAGAGCTCAGAGGATGCTTGGCAAGTTGCAGCTGAAATTTGTGTGAGGTTTAAGGATTGGTTTGAGGGCACATGACACACTTAACGAGACAGTAACATTTACTGATTGCGCTGTTTCTTCTTGCACATACAAAGTGCAACCTCCCTGAAGTGTGACTTCTTGTCATCTATCTGCTACTCTTTCTGATAATTAATTAGAGATGCTCTATGCCATATTACAAGTCCAGAGAACATAATTTTGGCTAGGTGGTGCCCACATTGGCCCTGTAGATACCATTGTTTCTTCTGGTTGTGTCACAAAATCCAGTTGCTGGTTCACAACTGACATTCTCTGCTCAGTTGGGAACATACCTCTAACTTCATGCTGGATTTCTTCCTCTCCCTGTTCCCAAGCCACCTTTCCCTTCCCTGATTCCAGTTAACTGAAGAATAGCCTATATGGTGCTTAATTGTTATGTGTTTTGGGTCACGTACAGAGAGGAACCATTGTGCTGATTTTTATCTACTGTCACATGTATGCATAGCACAGCAAAAAAAGGAAAAAAAAAGTAAAAAATGCTCACATAACACATTAAATGCCTTTTTTTGTGCAAGGCCTGTGTGCAGTATGCCTTGAACCTGGCTTATGAGTGTTGTAATTACATGGACGCCTCTCCACAGCATGTTTTAATTGGGCTGCAGTAGGGAACAGCAGGTATTCCAAAACGTGTCTTGTGAACGTGCTAGTCTCTTGTTGCCAGTAGGTAGCCAGATTTCTACTGACATCCATGCTACGCTGCTTGTTGTGTCAAGGAAAGCCAGTTCACACAAAAAAAATATAAATATCTTGCCTTTATAAGACTCTTGAGGAAGTGACCAGATACAGGACTCGACCCTCTACTGCCTTATTCCCTGTAGCAATTGCTGGATGTCCCAGGAGCGTGTAGCATAGCTGGAAGATGCTCCCAGAAGAGCGCTGATGTGTTTCGCACCAGCTTCTGTGTTTATCTGAGTTGTCAATGGCTGCTCAAAACCACAAGGCAGTCAAAGAGCAGGCCCTGGAGATACAGTGCTGATAACTTCAATCTTCTTCCAGCCATACCTGCCCGACCGAAGCTCTCGAGGCTGAGATTTCACTGGTGTTGCAAAGAACGGCTGGCTTGAAAACCGCCCTCTTTGTCCCCTTTGCAGGATGAAAGGGAAATCAGAAATTAGGTTAAAATACCACCCTGCATAACACACTGTGCAACAGGCAGACCATGGAGTTTATTCGGTATTAATGACGTGTTGCATTAGCAGAATACCATCCTGTGTTACGGAACACGGTGCATTGTTTCGTTAATACGAACTTCCTGTACTTTTTGTGCCTGCCAAAATGCATGTTTGACCTAATTTCTGATCCAGACATTTGCCTGCTCACAGCCTGGTGTAAGAGCAATAAGTAAAACCTCAAGGTTTTTGCCTGCGTGTGCGCGCATGGTGTGTACGTTCATTCCTTTTTATAAATACATGTTCTGGAAAATGTCTGGTTTTTTTCTTCTGGCTTTAGACTGTGACAATGATTTTAAATTTGCAGCCAACATATCATGTTGGATCACCTGGCTTTTTTTCTCTTTTTGCTGACTTGTGTAGAAGTGAACTAAATAGTTTGTTGTAATGTACAGCGTTTAAATGTTTCTCGAGTACGTTGATAGTCATACTACTTTAAAAATGCAGTGCAGTCTGTCCCATTCCTTGGTTCAATACCTGGCATTGAAAAGTGATACTGCTATATATACACCTGACTTCAATTTAATCTTTTTATTGTGTTAAACAGACACATCTCTTTGTAATTTTCCTTTGCCAAGAAATTTGGACTTGCATCAAAGTCATCAGATTCTGGGCTAGTTTTCGTTCTCTGTTGTCCAGTAAGAAATCACTGCCCAGTTCCACCAAAAAAAACCTTACTGTGACACAGTACTGTTTGAGCAACCAAAATTTATGTTACAACTTGTGGGTAGTTACTCAAGCACCTGCATTTTTAGAGGAAATTATTCCGTATGAATGTGTATTTATTTGCTTGTTTAATGGGAAGGGTGTGTGTGTTGGGGTTCAGCTTATTTGGTTGGTTGATTTTTTTTTTCCTGGAGGGTCCCAATTCCATTTTTGGCTTGTGCTTTCCTGGCAAACAAACTTTAGGGTTCACTCTGTGAAATTTTGTTTAGTGAATTTTAAAAATTCAAAATATGCAATTTTGGTATGCGGGATTTTTTTAGGAAATTGTGCGTTCAGTGATTGTTCATGCTTAACCAAGATGTAAAGGAGCCTGGATGTTTTGTAAACATGGAGCAGTCATGAGTCCAAAGTTTCATCTTTATTAATGAAGCTCGGTCTGAATAAAAACATTAGCGGGAACAGAATGCTGTCAAGTGAACTGGTGGTATCTCTCTTACTTTGCCATCAAATGAAGAGCATGGAAGGGAATTTGGCAAAATTGCTCCGTATTTTCTGGGGGAGTGGCTGAAAGTTGACTGTTTTAAGGCAAAGTGTTGAGTGTGGATGGTGGTAAATAGTAAAAGGTTGTTTATATTTTATTTTGTTGCCTTGGAATACAGAATTAGAACTGATGACTGCTGAGCCACACAACATTTTCTGTCTCTTATTTGTTTGTTTTAATCAGGTAAGGAAAATGTTTACTTAAAACTTATGGAAGTGAGATTACTGGCCTTGACTTAAGCATGTATTGTGCAGACTGTCACACTGGCTTCCCCTTCCACCTGAGCCTCCCTTCCCATTCACATTAATATTGCTGGAACCTTGGACAGCCAACCTTCCTAATACTGCAAATGCTTTTCTGGTGTAGAGATGGCTGATATTGCACTGATTTTGTTACACTCACAACAGGGTGAAACCAAAACCAAACAGTTCATAAATGATTTGAGCTCCTGGTACCAAAAGCTCCAGTCACCAGCCTACTACATAAACTGGTCCAAGCCTTAATGTTCCTTGGATCTTTTCACAGAAAGGCCAGGTAGAGGAGGATGTTTCTTCCTGCCAATTAGTGATGGGTCTGGCAGTGTGAGGTTAGTGGTTGGACTCGACGATCTTAAAGCTCTTTTGCAACTGTAATGATTTTATGAAAGGGGCTGTACCCACCATCCACAGCTAAACTGCCCTCAGAGAATGTGGCCTGCTGGTGAGAGGCACAGAGTGAACATGTCTCAAATAAATGTTGGGGTTGAAAAGCTTCCTTATCCTAGTTGCAAAAAAAGTGTGCCTTCAGATTTGTTTTTTCCAGACCTTTTCTATGGGTGGATGGGAGGAGGAGGGAGGGAAGAAGGTACACGGTAACAAACGGAGTCTCGGTATTGTCTTGGAGGCTGTGGAAGGATCTGCTAGCCCTGAAGGCAAAGGTTTTTGTGCAAGAGCTTCAGTAGGACAAGATTGTCTGGAAATGATGCAACGTATTCACAGCACGTTGGTGACCTTTCTGGGGCTGTACATTGTCACTTCACCTCTTGCATGCCTGTGTCTCAAGCAAAGCCGCTTGTTTCATCCTCAAGTTGAACGATTTTACAGGCATTTCTTAAGTTGTCCTGGGCATCTCTAATGGAAAAAATTACCTTTCAGGTTCAGTGAAATATAATGCTTAATAAATGTTTGGAAAATACATTTTTCAAGCATTTTCTTGTGCTTTAATATGTTTTTATTTCTATATAATTTATTTTGTTCTGAATGATTCCTGTAATTTTTGTGCTAAGAATGTTCCTAAACATCAGAGGTATTTCTGAAGGATTAGCTAACATCCACAGCCAGAGGAAAATATTCCCTGACCCCCAGTATCCAACCCACAGTCCTCTTCAGATCTACAGATCTATTGTTCTCTCTCATCTATTGAGGCACCTAAGCATGAGGATGAAATGGGGACTCGTGGAACCCCTACACACTTGAGCACAGGGAGGAATTTTCATGCTTGTTGGTGGCTGGGCTGTGTGCACTGCACACTCTCACATGTAGTAGAGAGAAGCCAAGAGGACAACTAAAAGGGCCTCAGGCTCTTACATCTCATGAAGATTGTGTAGTTTATGGTGCTGGGGTGAAGTAGCTTGGTAGCATGGAACCTAGGTATGGCTACCTGGATTTCCTGTGGGATGAGTTGTCCACCTCCTCTGAGCTGTCCCCTCAAACTAACTCTGCGGCTCTACAGGTAACGTCATCTCAGGGGTTCAGGTGAGGAGCCATGTCATTGTTCTGTGTCTCCAGGCTGGGATGTCCACCTAAAAGGGAATAGCCACATGCCTGGGCTTTTAGTTTTATCAGAGGCCTGTAATTTCAAGTAGAGGTCTTTCAAAACAGAGCTGCTTAAAGCTTTAAAGTCAACACGTAGACTTGGCCTGAACTGGTTTGAAAGAGTGAAGGAGAAGGACACCTGAAAATGAGCAAACAATTAGACAGTAGCCTGGAAAGTGAGATCTGTATATGTAAAAATACAACCACTGGGCATGTTTTGCAGTGGCCTGCATATGTCATTTCTGTCAAATTATATCTCGAGTATGGCTGTGAAAGTGCAGATCTTGCATTTCCTTCAACACCTTTGAGCTGAGAAGCTGCCTATTTCAAAAAAGCAGTTTTACATGTAACTGAAAAACTTGATGGGTGTGCAGAAATTTTTACAGTGCTGAATCATCAGTGAAGCTCAGGACTCAGACACAAGCTGAACAGGAATAAAAAAGCAAAGTCTTGAGTTCTCTTTGTGTGCAGATGGGTCACATTGTTTGAAATAAAAACTTGTTTTGTTTACATGTGTGTTGACTGAATGTACCAAAGCTGGATAAATACCAAAGTTTACAATGTTGGCAATGTTGGTAAGGCAAGATTTATTGAATATTGGGTCTGAGAAGCTGAAAAGTAAAGAAGTGGTTCTTTGGTACATCTATGGCACTCAGAAGAAACAGTAGGATTAGGTTAGGAGTCTGAAGGTGTCTGGCTTGGTTTTCAGGATGGAATACATAAAGTAACAAACCTGAGTAGTTTCATGCTGATGGTTATTTAGTTGTCTGTCTAGAGAACTGAAAAAAGATGTTTGTGTAGTGTCACTGTGATGATCTGCTTTGGAAGCATTGCCCAACAAGTGCCTGTGTGTACTGACCAGGTCTGAGTCACCGGGATTCCCATCTGCTTGAGAGAGTTCTGGATCTGCCTCCAGATCTCAAACAGCCTTCTCCTGCAAGATGGTTTGAATTCCAGTTGTCACTGTAAAGTCTGTGACCTCACTCTGAGGAATTTAAGAGCAGTGATGGGTCTTAGACGATGCTTTCTGAGCGGCGTGTAGGCACGTGTGGCTGGATGTGAGCATAAAGGGGAGGGAGCTCAGTTCCCAAGCATGGCCAGTTTGCTGACTGAACTGCAACTGGATAATTTCTTGCTTAAATTATTTGGAATAATGGTTGTAGATGTTTCTCAAAAGATTTTTTGCTTACAGAATGTGTTGAAATATTTCAGATGTGATTTAGGAAAATATGCTGAGAAAGCACTAAAGCGTTAAATCTAAGGAAGATGAAGGGATTCGGGCACACATGATTAAATACTTTCCTGAATAGAGGTGGACTTTCCCTTAGGGACTTGTTTCTTCATAGTTGGCTAGGGTGCATGATTCTTAAAGAATATGTGAAGTAATAAGCTTTGCTTTGGGGAAGGTTTTCTTTTTAAATTTGGAAGCATATTGACTAGGAGAGACTGCAATACCCCAAGGCAGCTGTTTTCAAGCACATGAGTGCAAAAACCTGTATTCCATAACTCCTGGTTTTAATTGCTCATTGCATATAGCTGAGAATTCTTAACTCACAGTGAAAAAGAAAAAAAGCTTGCAGTTCAAACCCACACCAAAAATCACCCTAGGAATGATGATTTTAAAAAATGAGGAGGAAATAAATTCAATTCTAATCACTTTTTTAAATTTCCCTGCTGTGCTGAAATGCTGAGGTATTTGCTAAACCTACAGGTTGATACAACCCAGCCTCACGATTGTGTTTGCTAAAACTGGTTAACTGCAACAGAAACACAGAGTGTTCTTTCCCTTTCTGACCTCCTCTGGTTTAGGAAAGACAAGATTTGGACAGTTGTAGCTGGACTGAACAGTGTGATAAGAGTTGTAAAATGTTACCAGCAAGTAGCGAGGTTTTGTGATAAACAATGAATTGCAACACTGAAGGTCTTTCAGCAGCCATCCAGGCAGAACCAGCACACAGCCACTCCAGCAAACCTTTGGGATCGAAAAAAGTGTTGTCTGGAGCCCTAGATAAATGAAGATTTTTTTAATACCCCAGATATTTTCTGTGCTGATGCCTGGCCTCTTTGGGTTTGGGTTCTTTCTTTTGTCTTTTATAACAAGAAGCTTAAGAAGCATTTTGCACTGCTTCCTTACGAGCATGCTGCCTCCTGTTTTCTCCTGTTTAGCCCGTTGTTTGGCCATCCTGCTTCCCTGAAGGTTTGAAATACCTCTTTGTTTGCTACTATCGTAGATCCTCTCTAAATAAGTATTTTGAATTATTGTTTCTTTACTATAACCCAAATACTTTTTTAATTAAAAAAAAACCCAACAAAGCAATACACAACAGCTCAGAGAATAGAAATTATTTCCACAGTCTGAATTTTAAGATAAGACCATTCACTAGCAGCCCTTTTTTAGTTTTTTTCTGTTTGATTTTTTTTTTTAATTCACTGTATCAGTGACATTAACTTTGTGATTTCACTTCCTTTGGTGGGGGAGGGAGATAAGGCAGAAGAAAATCCATATTCATGGCTCAGATTAGGTCTGCTGAGTTTCAAAATGTATGTATGTGCTTCTGTTCTGTAATACCTCATAAACCTCCTAACAGATGAGAATGGCAGTAGCACCAAAACCTTAATGAAATGTCACGTGCTGCCTATTAAGTTTAAAAAGCCTGTTGAAATGTGCAGAGCCTGGACTTTCTGGACGTCAAGCACACAGAGCACTATATATGGAATTAGTTGTGGCTGTCAGTCCTCTGAGATCAAACTTGGGTGTTATGCCTCATTTAAAGCTGTTAGTGGACTCGACCTCTGAGGTTCTCTGTCGTCTGTCCTATATGTAGTGGCAGCCTTCATTTTATAGATCGAAAGTAAGGAGCCTTTGATAAGGAGATATTTACCACTTTTGAGGGCAAATTATCCATCTATTTAAGAGATTGTTAAATCCTTCATTGGATCAGTGACCTGACTTGCTGGTGGAAGATGGGAGTCTGGTAAAATAGTCCCAGCACAGCCTGACCCTGCTGTGATGGCTTGGTGGCCTTAAGGAGAGGAAGGTGAAACATGGATGTGACCCGCCACAAATCTCAGCTGAAACAATGGCCCCATAAGGACACGCTGTCAATACTATCCTTGCTAGGATGGTCCAACACAACATCTGTGGTTAGAGTGTGTGGTCTTATGGTTCCTCTGCTGTAGGTATGACTTTCAAGGTTTGAAAGGAATGTGAGAACCTTTCTGTAACAGCTTTCTAAGTCATCACAAACACAGAGCTCTCCTGGCCACCTAATATCCCACAAACTGGGGAACCTGCCCTCCTATTGAGCATCAGGTGAGAAAGGTAGCCCCAAAGTAGGCTGCCTCACAGCAGGGCTCTGCATCTGTTGCTGCGCTGACGGTTAGCGTGCTGCTCGGGTGCTGTTTTGTGATAGGCTATAAGAACTGTTTCTTCCTCCCTCACCCTCATTTTGCTTATAATTGTTTTGGAAAAATCAAGCACTAGGAAAAACAACAAGTAGAGTAAAGCTGTTCTTCATTCAGGCCACGCTTAGACCATCTGTTCCGTCTCTATATTAAACTGTCAGGAGAAAGCAGAGGTGCCCCTGGATTTCAGCTATGCTCAAAATGAATCCCAATAGGCTTCCTGTTTTGGACACTAAACCTCACTAAGCAGAGGATCTTTGAGAAGAAAGATACTTTCAGGGGCCCAGAGTCAGCAGATGTGGTCGGTGGTTGCGGGAAAGTGAAGAGGGGGCAGTGGCACTCCTTGCAATGGGCACGCATTTTCCCTGCTGCAGCCCAGACCAGCTGGCTGGTGTGACACAGGGCTGTGGCGGAGAGGGCAGGACTGACTCTGGGCACATGCACATATTCTCTAGGGGAGCTGCTTGTCAGCTTTCCAATGTGTATTTTGGGTTGCTTGCAGTTGGTATCAGTTTAGATTACTTCAGCTACAGTATCCCTAATTGCTCCAAAGGCATTTTGAGTGAGCTGTAACCTAAAGCAGATCTAAAAAGCCCACCTCACAGGGTCTGTCTTTGCACTATCCCTATTAGCAAAGGTCTCTGTATTACTTAGGAAGGAGTGGGGATAGTTGGGTGGTGGAGTTTGGTTGGGTTTTTTTTTTAGTGAAAGCAAATCAGCTTTGACAGGTGTGAAAACAAAGACGCAAATAAAAAATACTGCACAATCTTTATGCCAGCTGAAGTATCTTCAGCACAGCTTTGGAGTGAGACCTAGTTCTCTCTCTCATTGCCAACCTTGAAGATGTGTGTATGTATTCATGCCCTTAGTAGTACATTAATAAAAAAGAGACCTGAAGGAGAGTTTGGATCTTATTTTAAGAATCAAAAGCAGAAAGACCTCTCTGCCTGGTAGTGCTGATGTCCTCTTCTCCCTCCCGCCCTCCAGACTTTCAGGCTCATTAATAGTTGCACCAGGAGCTGGAAGGTTGAGTCTAGCCTCAGGCACATGGGTATTACATGGCTCTCCTACAGCTCTACCACCATCTCTGCTCCTTGTTTTACACTCTGTTTTACATGGTCCTTTGCCCTCCCTAGGCTCCCTTCCCACCCCTTGTTAATTATATTCTAGCTAAACAAGTAGGCTGGAACTGTTCAGATGGCTGTGAGCTGAAGTCCTTGACATGTTTCAGAAGCAAGAACGCATATAACTTGCTTTTAGATGACTTCCCCCTTCTTTTCTTGTGAAGGGCTAACCAGCCCTTACAGATGCATGAGCTGCTGGGCTGCCTTGTCAAAACCTTGCCAAATATTGACTTTATAAAGGTGAAATCAAAGTGCTGCCAATAAATCTGAATGTCTGGAGAGGCATTGTTTGCTTGCTTTGTCTGCCCTAGAAGGCACCTCAAACATTGTTGAGTTTCTAACTGCCCCCTTCCCCCAACACACCCTCACTTTTCAACACATGGTATTTTTGTAGAGCAGTCTCTGGAGTCTTGTCCTTTGTATACGTGAAAGCTCTGCTTTTATGAGAGCTGTTCAGACACATTTGCTATGATTACAATTCTTTAAAATGATTTTGAATAGACTAGCATGTGCTTTTATTTTTTAATACAAAAAGTAAAATTGGCTGGGACATTCACTCATCAGTTCCACTGAGAGATTTAATAGAGTTGTGCGGTAATAAAGGAAGACTGAGATCTTCAGCCAAGTTTCAGATGGGTGGAGGTGACTTTCAAGTGGTCCATCAGAAAACTGCTTTTATCAGTGTGTGAAAGAGAGGGAGAAAAATGAATGGGTTGTACTCCCTTTCTTTTCCTGAGCAACTCTGCAAGTTTGGTGCAACTTTGGCGTTGACTTGGGTGCAAATCTCCATGCGTTGGGATGGGAGCTGTTGTGGCATTTACCATTTACCATGCTCTGTGATACCTGAGTGTCCATGTGCTCACGCACACACATGCCTATATATATAGTTCTAGAAACACTCTCTTACCTCCTTACCTGACACACATCCTTCTAAACATGACATTAATAGGCTTCTGGTATTAATGATTGTAAATCCAATGACTTCAGAGGAGCTCTGAGGATTTACAGCACTTAAAGTGAGGACCAATAGATACAGATAATTTTTTATATTCAGCAGTCTCTGATGTTTCAAATGAGTGTATTGCTGGGAGCAAAAGTGCAGCCCTTTTTTCTTGTAAATCATCTGTTTTGAGGCCTAGTTTCCTATGGAAATGAGACATGCACACTCATAGAATCATAGAATGGTAGGGATTGGACTCATGCTCTACATCTCTCTGTCTCCACTGACCTTTCAAACCAAATTTAACACAGTGATAGCCATCTAAAAGATAATTAAATTTCTGTTTTGATGATATGTGGATAGGAGAGCAGAGGGAAGAAAGAGACATGCTGTGTATGCTGAACATGTGACAAAGCTACACTGTGGACTGGAATCGTAGTAGAAATTAGTATTGGAGTGTTGGAATGGAAGGGTACAGGCTCTTTAGGAAGGACACACAGAGGAGATGAGGAAGGGGTGTCACCTTCTATTTCAGTGGCCATCTGAAGTGCATGAAGCTCTGCCTGGGGATGGATGAGGAGTCAACCAAGAACTTGTGGATTGGGATTGAAAAGAGATCAGGGACAGGGGACATTACAGTGGGGGTATGCTCAGGCCATCCAGCAAGACCAAGCAGATGAGGCCCTCTATAGACAGACAGGAGCAACCTCATGTTCACAAGCCCTGGTCCCCACAGGGGACTTCAACCTCCCTGTTGGCAGGGAGGATGCCCATGGAGGCACTGGGCAACAGAGCAGTGCATAAGCAATGCAGGACATTCATGGAATGGGTTGATTATAACTTCCTTCTCCAAATGACAAAGGAGACAACAAGGAGAGGCTGGTGGGGAATGTGAAGGGCAGCCATGGCTGCAGTAACCATGAAATGGTGGGCTTCAAGATCCTTAATGCAGTGAGGAAGGTGCACAGCAAGCTCACTACCCTGGACTTCAGGAGAGAAAATTGGCCTTTTCAGGGAACTGTTTTGTAGAGAACCATGGTATAAAGCCCTAGGGAGAGAAGCACAAGGAAGCTGGTAAACATTCAAGCATCACCTCCTCCAAGCTCAGGAGCGATGTGTCCCAACAAAGAGGAAGTCAGGCAAAATTTCCAGGAGGTCTGCAGGGATGAACAAGGAGCTGCTGGACAAACTCCAACACAAAAAAGAAGCCTACAGAGTGTAGAAGCAAGGAGGAGTAGCCTGGAAGGAATACAGAGAAATCGTCTGAGCAACATGGGATCAGGTTAGGAAAGCTGAAACCCTGATAGAATTAAATCTGGACAAGGACATCAAGGGCAATAAGAAAGGCTTCTATGGATATGGTGGTGATAAAAGGAGGACTAGCAAATATGTGGGCACTCTCCAGAAGGAAACAGACCTGGTTACCTGGGATATGGAAAAGGCTGAAGTACTTGTTGCCTCAGTCTTCACTGACAAGTGCTGCAGCCACGTTACTCAATGGGTAAGGGATTGGCTGGATAGTCACATTCAAAGAGTTATGGGCAATGGCTTAATGTCTAAGTAGAGACTGGTGATGTGTAGTGTTCCTCAGTATTGGGAGCAGCACTGTTTAACATCTTTGTTAGCAACATGGGCAGTGAGACTGAGTGCAGCCTCAGCAAGTTTGCTGATGACACCAACATGTGTGCCGTGGTCAACATATTGGATGGAGTGGATGGCATCCAGAGGGACCTGGACAGGCCTGTGCAAACCTCATGAAGTTCCACAAGGCCAAATGTAAGGTCCTGTACATGGGTCTGAACAGTCTCAAGCACAGATACAGGCTGAGGGATAAGTGGATTGAGGGCAGCCTTGAGATAGACTTGGGAGTGCTGGTTGATGAGAAGCTCAATGTGACCCAGCAATGTACATTTGCAGCCCAGGAGGCCAACTGTCTCCTGGACTGCATCAAAAGAAACAAGGACAGAAGGCTGATAGAGATGATTCTCCCCTTCTAATTGACTCTCAGGAGACCCCACCTGCAATACTGCCTTCAGCTCTGGGGCCCTCAGCATAAGGACATGGGTCACAAGGATGATCAGAGGGCTGGAGACAGAGAGTCCAGGTTGTTTAACTTGGAGAAAGCCCCGGGGAGACCTTATAGCAGCCTTCTAGTATGTAAAATAACCTACAAAAATGCTGGTGAGGGATTTTTTTTCCAAGGGCATGTAGAGATAGGACAAGGGGCAATAGCTTCAAACTGAAAGAAGGGCAGATTTGGATTAGATGATAGGACAAAGTTCTTCCCCAAGGATAGTGAGGAAGTGGAACAGATTGCCTAGAGAGGCTCTTGATGCCCCATCCCTGGCTGTGTTCAAGGCCAGGTTGGATGGGGCTCTGAGAAACCCGGTCTAGTGGAAGGTATCCCTGCCCATGGCAGGGATTTGGAACTAGGTGATCTTTAAGGTCCCTTCCAACCCAAACCATTCTATAATTCTATGATAAATTGGAAATAGCATATGGGAGATGTTCTCCAATAAGTGATTCAAGCAGAAGAAAATCTTAAATTGAAGCTTGCAGTGAACACCAAAACAGGAAATTAGATTTTGGTTTTGTGTCTCTTCATGTAATTCCTCTTCTTCTGAAATGCAGCTTCATCTGGCATTTCATATATATATATTAGTCTTGAGTGATGAATTACAGTGATACTTGTTGCCTATATATAGCCTAAGGCAAGTGGAGTTTAGAGTCTCTCAATTAATAGTGTCATGACACAACTTTTATGCCACAGCTTTGCATTTAGTAACTTTAAGCAATTAAGCTTGGCTTTCCTGGTTTCGTTGTGGTGGGACAAATACCAGTTGGCAGAACTGTACAGGAGCATTGTCAAAGAAGAGAAATGCCTGAAGACAATGTGTTTGTTTGTTTTTAATATCAAAAGCAAGGCAAAACCATACAGCGCTCTGTCATTTATGATAGCTTAGTAAATATGGCATTTTTGGCTGAGATGAACTGAGAGTATAAATTAGATTTGTCAGGTGAAGTGATAAACTGAGGAAAAACCATGAGGTTTTTGTGCCCACAAGCTCATCTTCTTCAAGCCTGCAATGAGTAGCGTACATCAAAGCTAGATAAAGGGAGATGACAATTGCCCTGAATGTGCCTTAGTGGTACCCCTTAGCTGGAGTACTGGGAGAGTAAAAGAGATGCCATCTGTAGAGGATACAGGAAATTTTATCAGTCAGGAAAGCCAAACAGAACAGGTAGAGAGTGAAAGAGGAAGCTTCACCAGTGAAAAAATCAAGTGAGTAAGGAAGAAAAGACCTGAGGGAGACTTATAACGAGGCATGAAATACTGATGTTCAGTAGATTCCAGTCTAACAGATGAGGAGATCTCAGGATCCAATACAGCTGTTCATTGCCAGGCTGGACAGAAACATTCTCAAACAACAATGGTTTTTTCTTCCCCTACACCATCAACGGAGAGGCATAATGAGGCACATTTTCAGCACCTTTAAATTCAGTAATGCCAAATAGGACTTCTGAGTGGAGCAGAAAAAAAGGGGAATTTTATGCTTTTAGTGGTGTAAGTCTCATAAAGGAGATTTGTTCAGAGACTTGATGCATTGCTTCAGCGGGTAAAAGCCTTATGTTATCAAGTTTAAAGAGTGCTAAGTACTAAAAGTACATCTAGGGAGCAGAAACTGTTTCAACAGTTACTACTTCAAACAGATAGAGAATGAGAAGGGAGAAAGAAGTAAAAAGACTGGCCTAGGCTTACCTGGGGATTCAGTAGCCATTAGGAGATCCAGGTTCCCCTGCAACCTGCTCTTGTGTCTTCCCTAAGCTACATTGCTGCCAGCAAGGGCTGCTTCTGCAACATGTAAGTCACCTATGGCACCATATAATGTGGGTGAGCATCTGGCCAGCTGTAACCTGCTCAGCTATTTGTCTAACAGGTGTTGTATGGGGTGTGTATGAACGGTGTGCAATGCAGGTTTGTCCTGCCAGTGGTGCCTTTTGGTGCCATGTTGCTGTACTTTTCTGAGGATGAAAGTAAAGCAAGAGGGGGCCAGTTGTTGTCATTCTGCTGCTGGGCTTTCTTTCTCTGTTGTTAAAGAAAAAGGGGGCAGTTGTAGCCATTCTTCTGCTGGGCTTTACCCCTCTTTTGCTGAAGCAAAGTGGGGCCAGTTGTGGCCATTCTGCTTGCTGGGCTTTCTCTGTCCATTACCTGTATTGACAAGTGGGAGGCTTCTCATGAGAAGTGCACTGAGGCAACTGTTGCACACAAAGGTATGAAAGATGTTGTCTCATCAAAACCTCCCCTTTACTGCTAGCTCAAGGCGTTAGAAAAGATTGCTAGTACCTGAAGTCTTATGCAGGAAGACGAGTTAAATTATCACAGTGTTCCTCATGGCCTCGTAGGCAATGAATCTGTGAAGCAGTGAAGTGGGTTGTTGCTTTCATCACAGAGGAATTCATCACAGTAACCAAATTAATGACTGCTTCTCAAAAGTTTCTCCTGCTATTTGAAGGACTGATTTGCTGTTTGTTATCTGTGGCATTTTTAAGCTTCACCCAGGTGAGTGTATTGCTTTGTGCCTTTGATGCTTTGATGAATACTGCCTTCCTAACCTTGATGATACACATTGCTTTGCTTTCTTCCTTAACTAGGCTTGGTGATGGTACTGTAACAATTTACTCAGCTAAGAGCCTGTGATTCATGTCCCTTGCAGCTATGTTAGAGCAAGTTCTCTTCAGTCCTTTGAACTGGCATGCTTGCAAGTTGACTTTGTGGTAGGGACAGCCAGGCTGCGATGTCTCATTGGTGTTTTAGGCCACATGGTCTGCATTTGAAGATGCAGTGCAAGGCCTTCTACGGCAACAGGGAAGGGGGAATATTGCAGACAGGTCAGAGAAGGGTCTGCAAATGAGCTTGTAAAGCCCTAACTGAAAGGCATAGTACTAACTGCTATGCTTTGCTTTCAGAGCTGAGCTGGGCCTAGTCAGCATAGATTATTGCCAGAGCTACTCTGATCTGGGGTTATCACAGGGGTTTTTTTCTCAATGTGCTTCTGTCAGCTGTCACGGGCTGAGACCTGTGGAGAAGCAGTCAGAAGGCTGCCAGAACAGGGTCAATTAATGCAACAGGTTAAATTAATCCTTCAGGAAACCTTTCTGAGTAGAAGGGTGTTGGTTGTGTTCCCTGGCATGTCTGAGAAAATGTATTAGCAGAATAAATATAGCGGCATGGCTGACAATGAATATGCAGTGGTTTTCACTCTGACACTATCTTTTACCACTGAGTATCAAGTCTTCTAACTCATGTGAATTTATTTGAGCCTTTCATCAGCCTTATATACAGCTTTTGCTGCCGAGACATCTGAATACTCGGTGTTATCTTCAAGTCTGATGTGTCTGTGACAGACCAGAATCCCCAGACTTCAACAAACGAGACATCTCCTTCAGGGTCAGTGGGCCAGCTCCGCAGCCTTTCTGTATTTAGGAGTAAGTGATAAAAATCAAATAAACCAGCCCCTGTAATTTAGGACATATTCAAGGGAATCCAAAGACACAAATAAATGAACAAACCTACGTTTTTATCCATTGCTGCCCTGGTTAGAAAGCCAGAACAATTGTCTGTGGCATGCAAGCAGTTCCCAAGCTACCGGGGACAGGTCAGCCTTGTCCCCAGCCTAATTAATTGGTCACAGGTGCAGATGGGCCCATTAATTGCACCAATGTATCACTTTTGACTAGTCTCAGCCATGCCTACATAAGGGAAATGTGGCAACTTGCGCAGCGTTCTGTGGCAGCTCTGTGAGGAGGGTGGATAAATCATGAAGGCCCAATTCTGCCACTTCTGTCCTCACGGACCAAGACGCCGTGTAAGGAGAGATGTTTGAAGTGCCAGGACTAATGGTGAGTAAAATACTCTCAGCATGAGTAAGTATTACTGAACAGCAGATTAGCACACCGTGCCAAGCACTTATCTAAAATTAAGTGTTTTCTTCTCCTTATGCCCCGACATTCTTGTCTCTAATTATGTTTGTTTTGTTTGCCTTTTTTCCCCCATTTTTCTGTGTATATTTAAATATTGATAAGAGAAAAGTCTACACAGAGACCAAAGGATGGATAAGGTCTGAGTAGCACAGTAAAATAAAAGCACTTGGGTGGAGTTCAGCTGTTAAATCTTAAGAGTATATTTAATATGTTATTGTCTTCAGCTGAGTTTGAAGTACTAATGTACCTAGGCAAGAAAACAAATTTACAATAGCTTAGCTGGGAGTTCCCTCTCCAGGAAGAGCTAGAATAAGCAAAATGTAGCCTGAAACAAGGCCAGATTCCCCTGGCACATATTGAAAGGGACCTTATTGAAAACAAAGCAGTTGTGTGCTATTAAATTAACGCAGATTCCCATTGGCATGGGGTTGCTAAAGACAGCCTGCAGGCAGCCACTCAGGCCCAAGGCTGTGCTGCAGCAGCATGGTAGCACCCCAGCAGGACCAAATCCCCTCCTGTCGCATCTCTTTTTGCTGGGGCAGCTGCTCCATCTTTGCCCCTCTCTGTAGTTGAAACCATGCCTACCCCTTGGCCCATCCCCAGCAGCCTTGCCCAGTCTCTCAGCTCCCCTAACATGTCTATTTTTGCTACTTTCTTTGGCATGTTCTTCGCCAACGGCTATTTTGGTGTTGGGTCCGAGAACAAACTCCTCAATGCCCAACTTTTCTTCAGATGTAGGTCCCTGTGCCTGTCCCTGGCTCCCACCCTGAGCAGCTCTGCATTTGCCTCCTGCCATGCCATGCAAGGTTGGCTGTTGCTTCTCATTTCTCCCAGAAGTGGCAAGTCCTGCATCTGCTGGCAGTATGTTTGGGTGAAAGGAGTGGTGCTGGAGCAGTGGGCGTGATACAGTCAAAGCAAAGGGAGGGTGGAGATGAGTGCTGGTGCAGAAGCCCTTCTGTCAGGTTCCTGTTTTTGTCCCTTTCCTCCCCAGCAGCTGGCTTGCTTTATCAGGAGTAAGGTAGAAGCAAAGTAGGAAATCAGGCTGTGGTTGTTTTCCTGTGGTTGACAATCTGCTGCCCTAAGAAAAATGATTGCCTATGTCAAGGGCCAGTTCTGAGGGGAGGGTGGAGACTTCAACTTCCTCAGCTGGCCTATTTGAAGGTCGGGAGGTGACTTCATTAGTGTGTGCAGGCACCTGAGCACAGCAGGGGAGCTGATAGTAGCACTGTATTTTGACCTTGCCGATAAACATATGGCATTTTTCAGTGCTTGTAGGCAGAATATTGAACAGAGCAGTATTGAGCTAGCGGCTGGCACTAAACATCATCTAAGATACCCGATGACCATGCCCTGCTCACATGCTTCAGGCTGTGGTAATTGGCAAAGCTGAGAGCAGCAAGAAAGTTTCCCTCCAGGGACAGAGGGATGTTCCATCTTTTGATGGGCAGGGAGGTTCAGCTGTTGGAGTCACCTGCACACATCTGCCAAACAGGCTTAGAGACTGGGGAGCAATCAGATGGAGATGATACCCGTTTCTTGTTTTCCACAGGGGCCCCATAGTTTGGCTTCTGGTGAAGTGACACATGTCTGTAGCATCAGGATATTTGGATGAAACTGGGAAATGAGATGGGATCAGGCTAGATGTTCTACCAGTCCCTGTTACCTTGAAGTTCTAGAATGCTGTATTTTTTTGAGATGTAGCATAGACTATTTCTGCAAGCCTAAAAGAAGAAAGACTGCCAACCCTCTGGATTACACCTCCTGCAGACCTTGTGCAGCAACTATCTTAAACTACCTTTTTAAAAATATGTTCAGGTCTTGTTTTTAAATGAAGGCTCTGACCTTGATCACTTGAGAATACATGTCTGAATTTAAAATTAAGTGCTTAAAACCTGTTTAAAATATTGCCATGCATTATTTAACGCAGAAAGACATCTCAGAGTATGGCTAATATGAAAACCACTACAAAATTGAGCTGTGTGTATAAAAAGAAATTTAAAATATGTTAATGTTATTAAAGCAACCCTTTCATTGGTTTGCAAATTAGTTAATGGCTGATAAGTTCAAAGGCAGATGAAAGTAAAAATTTCAGACAAACATGGTCCTGTCCTTTGGTAATGTGTCAGTGTTAGTGTTTCTCTTGCATGCCTGTATGGTTTTGTTCAAACAGCAAGTATGATGGAGGTGTCCTGTCAGAACCAGACAACATTGTTAATAACAGTTATTCTTTGGAGGTGTTTGTGTGAAATAAAAAAATGGCAGAGTCTGGTGCTTCTTCACGTTTATGCAGAATCTATATGTAAATTCAGAACTAACGCAAGCTGAAGCATATTTTATAACTGTACAGGTATATACATACACAGGCATGTGTATGCTTGTGAATTTATCTTTATTGATAGATATGTTGTGAAATTTCACATGGCATTCTCTGAGATCCCTGGGAGCATAGAAAACGTTTTTGTAAGGTTATAAAAAACTCATAGAGAAAAGCTTGCAAAAACCTTTCATCTAAAATAATAATAAGTCTGGAGATTTTCCTCTGCAGTGCAACTCACCTCAACACAGAGCTTTTCAGTTTTGTGAGGAGTACTCTCTCCTTGCTCTCCCACGCTTTCATGCATCCACACATGTGGATATAGCTTCTGATATGATGTGACTCCAAATTACCAGATACCGGTACTCTAATTTTAAAAGACCATCTCCTTAGTTCTTTCATCTTGCAAGTAATTTCATGTGAGTAGCTTATGACAATTCATCTATATTATACACTTATGTAATATGTTCATGTGAAAAACTGGAAGAATGCTTCAGAGTAAAGATGGATAGACGTTATAACAGACACATATTGTCCGTGAGTATCCCAGGATGTTCTCAACTATATTTTTTCACCCGTGAGTCATCAAGAAATTATCCAGAGGTATGTAAAAGCCAGAAGTGTGGTCAAATGTAGATCAATGAATACTGTACAGATCTGGTTTCAGAGATGGGTTTTTTTCCTTCAGATTCAAACAGCACTTTTGTTTTGTTTAAATTCAAACAGTGTTACTGCACTGTTAAGATTGTTGCTTTTGCTGCTATGCCTTTGACTAAGTATTTGAGGGAAGCAGACAGCGAGTCAATGCTCCTGGAGCAATTACTCAGTTAACAGAGCAACTGAAGTAGTTTTGACTTCGTTCTTACTGCTGCCTGAAAACAAGTAAGACTCTTGCCCATTTCTGGCTGTCCTGTTGAACAAAAGGAACTTCCTTTTTTGCTGCAGTGCTGCTTGGACTTTTTTTTCTCTCAAGCATCTCCAAGTACAGCTGCTGCTAGAGCACCACATTTTCACACTTACAGTCCATAACCCCTCAAGAACACTGGAAACATTGCAGAGGAATATTTTATATGCCCAGATAAGTTGCGTAACTTGGAGCTGGATCCTGAAAATGTGCAAAATATGCTGGTGTCTTACCAGGTAAAAGAAATTAAGCTATGGGGCTTGGAGGCAAGGAGGTTTCTGGGAAAAGGGCAGTGAAGTGAATGCCCCATGCATCACGCACATGTGCACGTAACCTAAACTCAATTGCTGGAATTTCTTACTAGCAAATTTCTTCTAGCAAATTATGTGTCATATCTTTTGTTATTCTCTCTAGAGGCTTTCACTTTTTTTCCCCTCACCTGCAGAGTGACAGTTCATTTTTTCCGTGTTTATGGTTGACACTTCATGCAGGAGAAGAAAATACATCATTTCCAGGGTAAACACTATCCTTGGTCTTTTGGCTACCATGCAAAACAATCCAGGTCCAGACTGAAAAACACCTGTAAGCCTGAGGAGGGGCTTCCTTCCACTTTCATTTCCCAGAACAGACATTGTCATTTGGAAAAGTTCTATGTAATGGTGTTTGTTCCTTGGAAGAGTTTGAACAGAGTCCTGAAACCATCCACAGCCCTGGGGTGGGTGTGAACAAACATGGGGCTTTTCCAGAGCCTTACTGTGCTACAGGGCTTACTGGGGTTGTGCTTGCAGCCTGTGTGGTTTTGCCACTGCCAGCTGGACATGCAGAGCTTGTTTTCAGCCACAGGCACCGAGCTCTGCTCCACTGGTAGTTTGCACACAGGAGCTATGCTTATGGTCCATCTAGAAAACTAGAGAATCAAATAACACCTCTCTCATTCCTTACTCGTAAATCATCCAGGAGAGACAGTGTTTACCTCCAAGTTCAAAGACTGTTCCTATTACTATGTCTGTACATTGGACTGAGTGTAAAAAGAAGCTGGATGTAGAAAAACAAAGACACCTCTCTGGCCTTTCCAAACAGCAAAGAAGCTGCCATCTAGAAGCCATTGGTGTTGGATACCTTTCTTTCCTGTTTTGAGCTAAAGGGCAGTTACTCTCCTATTATCTTTTTTGTGAGCTGCCTCTCTCTGTATTGATTTTATGACCTTTTAGTTGCTGTCTGTCAGTCTTCTGCACTGACAGCTTTACGAGGATCAGTTGTGTGGTCAGAGCTCAGAAAATGTTTATATCTTTGGTTCTTTCAGAGTCATATGGGTTCACAAAATCCTCAGGGCTGGGTGATGATATAATTTCTCACCTCCAGTAGCACTGTGCCTCGCAGGGCAAATCAATGCAGATACTCAGAGAATGGGAAGAATTCAGGCTACAGATTTAGTGTCCATTTCTGCTCTTAGTGAAGTTTGGGGTAAATCCCTTCAGGATCAAAGTGGCTACCTGTGTGTGTACATTTGTTCATGCTTTCATGTATGGAAATTTGGCTGTATGACACTTTAGGTTGAATTCTGCACCTAAAAATAGCTTTCTTAGTGGAAATGGGAGGTTTGCTTTGTTCCTGTTTCTTCCTTCATCCCTGACTGATTGTTTCTGTCTGTCAGCAGCAACAAAGCCTCATTGTTTTGGTGCTCTGAATGGGATGTGTTAAATGGATCCTATTTTCAGAAACTGCTGAGCCTCCAAGCCCTTGAGATGTCTGTCCATTAAGGTCTTTCACCTTGGCTAGCCCTAAATGGTGGCAGTGGCACCCTCTTCCTTTAGTAATATTGGTTTCAGAACAGCTTTCTGCAATTTAATAATTTAAGTCCACCTAATTTGTGATTGTCAGGGAGAAGAGATAGTAGATAGCCCTTCAGATACTCATCTTGGCTTTTTGTAGAAAATAACTCCACTTCTTTGCCAAGTTATCTTTCACTTTTGTTCATTCTCATCCTTCTGACCATTCATCCTCCATTCACCAGGCTTGCAAACAACCTCATTTTTCATACCTACTTCTCCATTTGTTGACACTTCAGTCTGCTGCCCATTGCTCTCCCTCAGCAACAAGCTCATTCACATTCCATATTCAAAACCCACAATGTGATTCATTGAACTGAAAAGTGCTTTTGCTTTGCACTGTTTGTCTGAGACCGATCTGGAGGATGACATTATAAATGAGCTCTTATATCTGAATTGCTTTGTCCTGCTTAGCAAAGTCAGTAGAAAATGACAAGGAGCTTTTGGTCTTGAGGGGAGTCAGCTGCTTCTCCAAAGTCTCTCTTCTCAGTGATCTTATGTCTTTGCTTCCTTCTGTTGCATGGGGTGTACTAGTTTCAGGTTTTAGGCTCATAAGGGAAATTTTTGAAAAGGACAGTTTGCTACAGACAACTTTCACAAAAAAACCCAACCCAAACCCAACAGAACAGAGGTATGAAAAGAGGGAGATGAGCTGGACACTGGAAATATTGTAAACAATGAAAATGCTGACACTCTAATTTTGCTCACTCAAGAAGTCCCAGACTCTGTGTTATTCAAGTCATTAAAATGGATGGGAAAATTCACTCGTTAGTGGTAGAATTCAACGTCGCATTATTATCTGAATTCTTTGTTTTTCATTCACATCAATATTCGAAATCCAGATATGGGACTGGTTTTGACACACATCTCCAAAGGGTACTAAGTAAAGATCAGTCTGGTTTTTGTCTTCCAAATATTAATGGGAATCTGTTGCCCCCAGATTTACTCAGCTTTCTTTTTTTTACTCTGCAGCCATTCAATCAAAGCCTCAGTCAAGCCCATTGACCGCTCTTGGTGTCAACATCAAAATCCACAGAGTTAACAAAATACTATTGTGAGGGCTAAGACTTTATTTTGAGATATAATGTGCCTCAATAGAGGATATCAGTTGCTTTATTTCAGACAGTAGTTACTGCTGTCATGCAGAACATGCCAGCTGTGACACACAAATGGCTTTTTTTTTTTCAGTATAATATTCAGGAAAAGGAATTCAAATTTAAGATTTAGAAGAAAATTATCCTCGAAAGTGTAAGCAGAGAAGCTCATGAGCTTTCCTAGCACCAGGTACAGTTCACTAATGAAAGTCCAGAGTAATAAAATTGTTGGATAAAGAGCAAAGTTTGTTCTGTTACAGAAAAAAGAGAAAGATGGAAGTGGGTAGCAAACACAAACATAGATGAAACAGGTATCAAACTTGTGGTGTCTTAACAAGGTTGAAAACTGGGACTATTTTGTGGTTTTGGCAAGTTAAAGGTATAAACAGGTGTTGGCAGACAAGAGTACTAGTCTGGAAAAACAATTGGAACTCAGAGATTAGAACCTCTTTAAAAGCAGGTGAGGAAGGAGAGAGGAGTATATAAAGGCAGGAGGAGTTGGTTTTACCTTTGGGGTGGTGAAATACAGATAATAATTGTGACTAATTTACTGATTAGATAATTTGTGACTTACACCATGTCTGGCCACAGTGAGACTGTTACAGAGCCTTCTGATGTCTGCCATTTCAAAAGAGTTTTTGAAAACTACAGAGGAAACATGAAGGGAGAGTGATATTTTTTTTTTTAGAGCTTGGGAATCTGGTGTTGAAACATGACTTAAGTATCTCAGTTTCTTGTATCAGCAATGAGAATCAAGGGCTGACAGGTTTGCTCTCTCCTTGAAGGAACTTCTGCACTGTAATGAGGTCTAGACAAGCATGTGATGTGATCTTGATGCTGGAAGCTAAAATTACACTGGTGAAGACAGCAAATGAAGCACAGATTTTGAATTAGGAGCTCTATGTAACAACATAACAAAAACCCCAGTGTTTTTTTTCCCCTCATCCTCCTAACATTAATGTCACCTCCTTGGAAAGTGTACTTCAAGTATAAGATACTGATTCCAGTACAAGACTAAGTAGGTGAGCATTAATCACTTTTAAAATACAGAGAGTCCATACTGGATCGATTAATTTCTGCTTTTTGTGGCCTTCAGCTCTGTGAAAGAATTATGCTCTCTCCTTTCAGACACAGAGTATTCAGAGATGAAGATCATTTCATATTATTTGTTCAGATGTAGTATCTTCCCTCTATGTCATGAATGTGCGATATAAAAGTGATAAATACTCTTCCTGTTCCTTTAGCATTCAGGTCCCTCTCCAATCAGCTCAGAGTTTAGGACTGAGATTGCAGATGCTGCTTTGTCATGCAGTCTGTAACTTTCCTCACTGTCTTATCATTTAAATGTAGGATTTCAGTTTCAGATGTGGATGTTATCACAGGATTTAGACATAATGCCATCATTCCTGCCATGTAGACATAGGCAGCATGTTAAACAGTGCTGAACCGAGTGTGGGCTCTTCATGGCTCTCACCTGAATTCTAAACTCCTAGACCTTGGGCACTAATTTTGGGTTATTGTTGTCCTGTGGTTAATGAATATAATGTGATTGTTTCTGGCACAAAATAACCAGTCACATTTTGTGCAATACAAATTTCTTTCTGTATTACAGTCTCTCTTAGAGACCAAAAAAATTTATCCCAATTCAGAGCTGTATTCTCCTGTTGCTACTATTTTTTTTAATGAGTGATACAGTAAAGAATGGGAAAAAACCCATTTGAAATTCTAGATCTAAGGTAAACAATTCAAACAGTGGCTGTTCTTTGGGTTTAGAATTGAGAGTGGAGTCTGGGAAGCTTTCCTTCTAGATAGGTGTGGGATGGAGCTGAGATTTCCCGGGTCCACAGGAAGTTAATCATTGGGACAAAAGTGTCCTGGTCACAGGCTTGACCATTTATCATGTGTTCTACCCCAAACTGAGATCCAGTAATTTCATCCTCACAGAGGAAGATGTGGAGTAATTAGCGTACCAGGGTTTTCTGATCAGGGTTCTGTAGAAGTCTCGTCCGCAGGGAGATAGGGCAAACAGACATTTTGGCACCAGGAGGGAAGTGGGCAAAGGATACAACATGAAGAGAAAGCAGTGAGGAATGAAGTCAGAACAGAGGACAGCTAATTTGGGGAGTCAGGGCATTTTATATAATCGCTTCTTCTCACTTGAGAAGAAGCCACACACCAAAGAGAAAGAGCTGCCAGGTCAGTTCAGGCGACATCTGTATGAAGAAGTGGCCTTGTGAAGGCCACCTGGCAGTGCCATTGCTCTGGCAGTAATCACAGGGAGGAGACGTGCAAACAGTACGGATGGAGCTGGCCCTGCTAAGGGTGCAGAGCAGTGCTGCAAACAGTGGCACTGAGCTGATGAAGCTCACTGTGAGAATGCACAAGCACTCCTGGTTCTGTCACAGGCTATTTTGGCTGCTTGGTTTTACGGCCTGATAGCAGCTCTTTCAAAACAGTTTGTGTATGCAGACATACACCTTTTCTCCATTTGTGTGTGCCCTTTTTCAAGAGGGTAAACTTGTGTCACTTCCATCTCGCTTCTTTAAACTGGGAAGCTACAGCAACTGGTGTAACAGGGCTCACAACATTTTACCTGAGAGACTTCTGATGTACAGGGAGGAGGAGGGAATCTCTGTATGTGTCTTGATATGCAGCCAGTTTAAGCCCAAAGGAAAGATTTCCATTGATTATAACAGTTTAAATCAGGTCTGTAATACCTACTAAACAACAAAACATGTTGTGATCCTTTTCAGTTATATAAAGTCAGGGGGATTATTTTTATTATCCACTTCCACTTCAACCATTTGGGGATAGCAAAGCATTCAGTTTTGGTGATAAAGAAAATACTGCACTTAATGGCTTTGGAGAACCACTAGAAAAGAGTGTTTGTGTATGGGATTGACTCAGTTTATATCCTGCTAAGCAGCTATTGTAGTAGAGGAGTGATTTACTGAAAAGTTGTAGAGAAAACCAGCTCACAGTAGGCTTGGTATTTTGTAGCTAAATTATGGAGAAAATGTCTTAAAAATAACATGGTGTAGTCAGAGACCTTTTGTGGCTTGTAGGGTTTTCCCAATAGAACTCAGTTTCACAATCAGAACACAATTACCTGGAGTAGGACACTCTGGGGAACAGAGGGGGAAATCCTTTAATGTTTCCAAAATTGGCAATGGAGGGAGAGTAGCTTCACTTCAGCTAGACTGAAGCTTGTTTTTTCTTGAAGCTCAGATTTTACCTTCTCTGCTAACACTACATTATACTTGAGTCTGATACTCTGCAGTCTTGTTCCTGATTGTTATTTTAACTGTTTAAAACTGCCTCTAACGTTTGAATGAAGAAAGACGGGAATAAATCACATAAGAGCTCATGTCTTTCTCAAAATATTCTATTTTTGGTATACTCTATTGTCTGAAACACTGTTAATCATAGAAATGTTTGTTGTGTTACAATCAATGCTCAATACAGTTACAAAAATAAACTAATTCGTGTATTTTGGAACAGTAGAGTCGTCCTACAATATGAAGGCTTTGGCCATGTGTCCTCAGCCTTGCAGGACAGTTTGGGAGTAGGTGACTGCTTGATGAGTTTCTTTCTCAATCAGTATTGTTTAAAACCCAGAGGCGTCAGAAATACTGAGGTTACCGCAGCTAACCTTCCTGTATGGGCCTTATGCCAAAGTAGCTAAGCATCCCTTATTTTTTTCCCCCATAGAATCTGTTTTGTCCTCACAGCAGACTTGGAAGTTCCCTGCTCACACCCCACAGGATGCTGCATGGAAGTTAGCCCAGAAAGTCCTGTGTAAGTGGACTGCCCTTTATCTCCCTGTTGGCTAAGTGCAGATTTCTATCTTGATTATTTGCTGCTCAGTCTCCTTCAATATAGATTTTAAAGCATGCTCTGGATAGGTATCTATCTCTGGGGGGCATCAGAAATACATTTTTCTGTGGAATGGTCTTTCTTGCTGAGTTGTTTTCTGAACTGAACATGCAGAAGGTGCCTACCAATTCAGTAGCAGCCTTTATCAGCTCTATACCAGCTCTGTCAGTAACTGAAAGCTGATGCAGATAGTTGAGCAAGAAGAACTTTCTGTGGTCAGAAAGACTGCTTTTATTTATTTTTTTTACAAAGTTAGCACTTATAGCTATTTTTTTGCAGGTTTGTTAAAGACAGCTTCACTATTACACACCTCCACACATAGTTGGTAAATTTTGCACAGGCTTATATGATTGGAATGCAGTCAGGTGGAACAACATCTTTGCTTTTCTTCGAGTTTCTGGTTCCTAACTTCTCTGAAGATAAAGGCAAAAGCACTTTCACTCCCATGCTCTGACCAGATTTAGCAGATACCTCTTATGGCTGCTCAATAGATTGCCAACAAGAAATATAACATCTGAGTGGGATTAAGCACACGCTGACTTGGGGTGTTGATAGATGACCTTGGTGTGCAAATCGTCTTCCCTCAGGTAGATCCATTCTCCTCAGCAGAAGTTATTAGTGATTAGGTTTCAAGGGTCAACCCCGTACTGTGTGAATGCTCTGCATCAATTACTTTTCACATCAAAGTTTGAGAAGGATACTTAGGCAAAGGAGTCACAGAATCCCACAATCATTATGGTTGGAAAAGACCTTCAAGTCCATACTGCCAGGCCCATCACTAAGCTAAACCATATCCCTCAACACCTCAACCACATGTCTTTTGGGTATCTCCAGGGATGGGGACTTCACCCCTCCCTGGGCAGCCTGTTCAATGCTTAATAACCCTCTCAGTGAAAAAGTTGTTCCTAATGTCTAATCTAAACCTTCCATGGCACAACTTGAGCCCATTTCCTCATGTTGTATCATTTATTACTGTAGGGAAGAGACTGACCCCCACCTCGCTACAACCTCCTTTCAGGTAGTTGTAGAGAGTGATTGTGTCTCCTCTCAGCCTCCTGTTCACTAGGCTAAACATCCCCAGCTCCCTCAGCTGCTTCTTGTAAGACCTATTCTCTAGACCTTTCACCATCCTTGTTGCCCCTCTCTGGACACACTCTAGCACCTCAATGTCCTTGTAGTGAGGGGCCCAGAAATGGACATAGTATTTGAGGGGCAGCCTCACCAGCACCGAGTACAGGGGGACAATCACCTCCTTGCACTTGCTGATCACAGTATTTCTGATACAAGCCAGGATGCCCTTGGCCTTCTTGACCACCTGGATACATTGCTGGCTCATGTTCAGCTGGCTGTTGATTAACACCCCCAGGTCCTTTTCTGCCTGGCAGCTTTCCAGCCACTCTGCCCCAAGACTGTAGCTTTGCCTGGGGTGGTTGTGGCCCAAGTGCAGGTCCCAGCACTTGGCCTTCTTGAACCTCATATAATTGGCCTTGACACATCTGCCCAAATGAAGAGCTTTCCTGCTCTCAAACAGGTCTACGCTCCTGCTGAATTTCGTGCCATCAGCAAATTTACTGAGGATGCACTCAGTCCCCTCATCAAGGTCATACATAAAGATGTTAAACAAAACAGGCCCTTATGGTTAAAGTGGAGCTTGCACTGTGGCTGAGGAGGGTCCCCTTCTTGGACTTCAGTCACTATGCATCTGTGGAGATGCATTTCCAAAGTGGCTTTGCTCACTCCTTGCTCAGAAATCCTGTGATATTCGTGCTTCAGAAGTGTATTGGCTCACTGAATGCCAGGCCTGAGGAGAGGGCAGTATTTTCCCCTTACAATCCAATCTTGAAGGCAAAATATTTTATTTTGCCTGACTAAGGGACCAGAACTTTAATATATGCAATCTTTTAAGCTGGTTCTGGTTTTAGTGCTCACAGAACTGAAGTGCCTTATGAATTACAGGCTGATGTCTCCTTTATCAAATGAAATTACTATGTTGGACTCATTCATGGAATGTTTCCCAGCACAAAACTCATTCTGCTTTGTATTTCCATCAAGAGCTGATCCAGAGTATTCTGGTTTATACTCACTCATAGCCATTTAACTCCTTTTTTAAATAAAAATGTTGAGTGATGCCATGTGTGGTTCAATAGAAACATTTTCTCCTGTGCTATAGTGATAGCTTTAGATAAATAATAGTACTTTCAAAATTGTTTGAATTTTGTTTATAGCTTCATCTACCACTTAATATTAATGCATAGTGCTTTAAGATACACGAAATCATCTTTAGGTTCCTGGAGGGATGAATTTAGACAGTGCTTTGAAAACTTATCTGACAGATTTACTAGTAGCAAGAATGTAAAACAGATAAAAACCATCATAAGTAAACCCACCCTTTTATTAAGGGGATTCATCTTTCAAACCCTTTTGTGAAACTGCTTTGCAGACCTTCAGTCTGAAATTCAGCTGATGTAAATGAACAACTTCCTATTCATACAGAAGAAAATGTGTGGTGTTTTACCAAGTCTATTCACACATATTAAGTGCACAGTCTTTCTTCATAGCATGCATATGTAAGTCCATTAAATTTGGAGGGAAATCCTTGTGGCCCCTCCATCACAAATGAGACCTCCAAAGTTTGGTTAAAAATAGCACTCGTCAGAAGCAATTGAGGTTTAATGTGTTACCTCGTTCCAGTTCATCTAGGGTCACTGAACTCTGACTCTTTTCCAATTACAAAATAAATATAGGAGCTTCCAAACCTCCTAAAATAATTCTTTCTTAGATGCACATCGATCTCACCTGACATTGACTTGACTTGGCACAGGGATGTTCATTAGATTTCACTACATTTGTATTTCAAGGATTTTGTCTGTAACATAGCTAATTTCAGCTCCAGTTTAAAGAAGAGATTTCCTTGTGTTTCATGTTTTGGCAGTGACTAGCGTATAACCATCTTGCTACTGATGGTGACAATTTGTCACTGTGATTCTTCAAGGTCACTTTCTGTAACTCCCATGGCTCTCCTGGAAAGGTTCTCAAGGTTTCTGAAGCAGTCGATAGCATGAGAGATTTACTGCACGGGTACCGGCAAGGCAGAGAGAGCCCTGCTCATTCTAAGCTGTGCTCCAGTCTCCCCTCAACAGCTTACACCAATTACTTCAGGTCTACAATGTTCCATATTTGTGCTCAGATCATTACCATTTTGAGAAAGGTTCTCTTCAGCATTTTTGAGTTTCAGGAACTCATATTCAAACTAAGTGAATAATTAGGCTTTCAGTACCTTTCCATACCTGCATGTCTGATTTTTGTTGTTGTTGTTGCAGACAGAGATATAATTCAAGACTGTAGGAGCAATTTTTTTTTCATGGTTGGTGTGTTTTGTGACAGCAAGAGCCAGAAACAGAAGAAATTCGTGGACTGAGTGTAGTATCCTGCTATTCCAGGCCCTGCAGCCGATAGTTGCAATCAGAAAATTTTCAGTTTCCATAGTATTCTTTTAAGAGATAAGTCCTGAAGTAAATTGTTTCAGCAGGTAGGCACTGAAAATGGAAAGCTGTCTTAATCCAGCAGTTCCCATTCAATTACAATGTGAATTGCTGAGGTACTTTCATACAGTTATGAAAAATCTTTCAAACAACAAAACAAAGCAGAGGATTATTCATAAATGCCACATGGCTATATTTTTTGCTTTATGATTGCTGGACCACACTGTAATCAGAAGTATTTTCAAAGCAAACAAAAAAATGTTGCTTCTGCAAACACAGGTGCTTAAATATTAATCAGAGCTCTACTACAATCCTACTGAAATACTTAATGATTCTTTGGCTGTCACTTATGGTAATTCTGACAGCGGTATTGAAATGCTGGTGTCAGTGCTGCTTGTCAGTGGCCTGGGAGACTGCAGAAGGTGATGTTCCTTACCTTTTTTCAAAAAAACAATAATGTGCCAGTAACCAATTTATTCCCAACTGGAAGTGTGGCAAGTCCTATGTAAAGGCAAAAGGTAAAGTACAGAGACCCAATACGACCCATCCTTTCCAGGCATAGTGTGGAACCACCTCTTTCCCTCTGCTCAAGGCAGCAACTAGAAATACTGAGGTGTGGTCTGAAGTTGCTTTCCAAGTCCACTGTTCCAGGGAGGGTCCTATCTGAGAACATATAACGTCTATACTCTGAGATTTTACCTTTAAGGTAAAAAAGATTGGCCACAGGCTATTGGTATAGGATCTGGATAGGAAGTGTGTATTTTCTGTAATTAAATGGCATTTAAATATAAACTACTTCTGCAGGCCAGCTCGACTTACTGCAGCATGTGAAACTATTTTAGCCCTGAAACTTTATCCTGAGATCATTTTATAGACTTGCCAGAGATGAGAAACAAGCATAAAAATTATATTTACTTCTAATTCTGTTTGCATTATCAGGCCTGAAGTACAGAGAGAAGAAGCAGAAATGCCATTTTGATATACAGCTCTAGCCAAAGGAAGGAATACGTAAGCTTATAAACAAGAAAAATTCCTCAAGCCTTTAACCTTTTACTGGGTTGGCACCAAGTTCCTGTGGGTTTTTTTACCCACTGAAACATTTTTCTTCTTGCAATGCTACACTCCCTCTAATATTTTTGGTACATTTTAGATTGTGTCCATGTGAAGCAAAAAAATAAAGCATGTGTAATTCAAATATATATGGATTAAAAATGAAATAAAAAACACCTATAAAATAATAGATGTTGCTTTCTTTTTTTTTTTTTCAGGACTTAATGGTAAATTTTCTGGGAAAAGTATTGCACTTTGTTGACCAAAATTTCCAGTAAGATACAAAAAATACCCAAAGGTTTTTCTATCCTGCCTGTAGTATTACTTCTGTCTCAAACAGCAGTACTTCTGAGGCCCAAATACTTTTAACATTTAACATATGAGCTTTTCTTTTCCTCGGCTACCTCAATTTTGAAAGCCTTACTCCATTTATTATTATAAAGTGGAATGTATATCTTAAAAGTAATGATGAAATATTGGCTGGAAGATTGGGTATGCCAGCTGTGGGGGCTTGTTCTCTCTGCAGAGGAGCTAATTTATTAGACGGCTCAAGTGGGGTTGACGTGAAGCGCCTGTATTTGTCAGTTGTTTCAATGCTGGCATAGCATTCAGAAACCAGAAGTAAAATTGGCCCACTGGCTAGAATGATGCCAATCAGTTAATTTTACCATCTCACTCTGACCCTGGCTAGAGGTTGGCCAAGTGTGTTGCAAGTCCTCTGGGGCTTCCTTCCAGGAGAAATGCTTGGGAAAGCTCCTCTGTTCCTAGCACTCCCTCAGATATGAAGGAAAGATGCTGTTGGAGCAAGGTCTCACGTGCCTCAGCTGAGATGTGGCCTCTGTGTAATGTGCGATGCAGATACAGCCCATATTACAGACAGACAAGAGCAGAATCACAGCATGACTGAGAATGGAAGGGACATCTAGAGGTCGTCTTGGCCACTATCTCCTCCTAATGCAGGACAACCTACAGCTGGTTGCCCAGAACCATATCCAGATGGCTTTTAATTATCTCCAAGGATGGAGACATTACCACCTATCTGGGCAACCTGAGCTCAATCACCTTCACAGCAAAAAAATATTTCCTGATGTTCAGAGTGAACCTCTCATGTTTCAGTTTATGCCTTTTGCCTCTGGGCCTGTCACTAGACACCACTGAGAAAAGCCTGGCTCCATCTTCTTCATACCCTTCCTTCACATATTTATACATACAGATGAGATTCCCCCTGCATCTCCCAGCTGAATAGCCCCAGCTCTCTGACTTTCCATGCAGGAGAAGAGCCCCTTCATCGCTTCAGTGGGTGTTCACTGGTCTCTGTCTGGTATATTCTTATTTCTCTTGGAGTGAGGATCCCAGAAATGGACACTGTAGGCTCTCACTTAGTGCTAACTCTGTTACAGCACCTTAAGCCAAAGCTTCTCAGAGTGATTCAGACAATCAGCCCTCTGGGGCTCCTCCATCTCAATGCTGGCCACAAGAGAGCCCCGGGGACAGATTCTCTCCCATGGCTATGGGGAGATGAGGTGAGGGAGCAGTTTGTGGTGTTCATGCTGACTGCTGTGTGGGGCAGGATGGCCCAATAAGAGTGTTTGGTTCATGTGCTGCCCCAGAGATGAAGGCTGTCTCTCTGAGCAGTTCATGGTGCTTGGGAAATCCATAGCTGCTTACCACCAGATGGCCTAGTGTGATGCTGGGCTTGCTGCTGGTATCCTTTCTGAGCAAAGGCATGTGCCCTGCCAGCCTCATGGGAAGCACCTGTGTTTACTCTTTCCCTTTTCCCCTTACTTTGTCCAAGGTCTGAAAGCATCAACGGCAGTTTGACCCTCCATGCAGCCCCATTTCTCCATTCTTTGTCCTCTTTCTGTCCAGCCTCCTTAGATGTCTTTGCCTCTCCATTTTCCTAGAAAAGCAATTGCCAGCCCTTTCTTTTCCTCTCTCCCTGGGGCCTTAGATTTTTATTTTAAGGATGTGAAAGGTGTTATCTATAATTAAGTTAGCACATGGATTCTACATTTATATTTATTTATGAAATAACAAATAATGTCTGAAACAACAAATAAAAGTTAATGCATACAAATGAAGTTAGTACATTGGGCTGCAAATGAAGCTGATCTGCACACTAAGTTATGCTTGTGCTTTTTTTTCTCTCTTGTAGAATAAGCAGAAAAAACAAAGTGTTGAAATTAGAATTAGTGTCACATTGTTATTCTGTGAACGAGAGTCTGCATAATCTTAAGGATCAGAAGGGGTATACAGCCATACTGAAGGATAACAAATACACATTTCTAGGGGGAAAACTTTAAATACATCAGCAAACTTCATCTTAATACACTAACATAGTATTATGTTGAAGAAGAGAAATAACCTTGGATATATGCTCAACTTTAACCATTAACAGCTGTTTTTGAAATTATAACTGGATGATATTAAAATGACTTTTATAGAATATTCAAAAAACCTGTTAGCTATATATTCCCTTTAAAACATATATAAAGTCTATAGAACTTGTTAGTTGGAGAAAATATTCTTTCCTCGGTCGATCTGAGAGAAAGTGTTTCAAACAAAAAGCTTTCTTTTTTCAGTTGAAACTCAATATTGATTTTCCCCCCGTACTAGGTTTCAGAAAACAAAGGAAAGAGATTTTTTTTGAGTAACCTGAATCTTCTTCTCCCTCCTCGCCCCACTTTTAAAATCTCCTTCAGGTGAGAGTTTCTGCTGATGAGACTTCCTGTATGGGATGCACCAAGAACCTGAGGTGAGTGAACAAGGAGCAGAGGTAGAGAGCCTTATGAGATAGGGAATAGATCCTGTTTTAATTTTCTGAGGTTGATTGGTAGGGATTATTACTCTGTTCCCTATGGGATGTGGTAAACATGGATTTCCATGTGGAAAAATGGGGAAAAATAATGTTGTGTTACCCAAATCTGAGAACAGAAGAGTCAGAATTAGTGCTTAGAGGTGTCTGGTTAAAACATGGCTTTGTCTCTGGGCTTTTAATGAATGATATCATCTGGCTTTTGAAAATGTTGGGGGTGTTATTCAGCTCTGTTCCCTCACCCCAGGTATCCACTCTGCACTATCCACCAGCATGGTCAGTGCTTCCTCTGAGCTTGATGAAAAATACAGTTGACTTTCTAGCCTTGAGCTCTTACAAAGTGGAGAGATATTTAGGGTTTTCTGAGTGAGAGTGAAGTGGAGGCACGAAGTGTCAGGCCCCAGAGCAGCATGAGAAGGTTGTTGCAATGGGGATTGTGTCTCAAAATCCAGATCTTTCTCCTCAGAACAGGAGGCATCCCAGCCTTGCAAAGTTGCCTGCAGCAAAAGGTAGTAAGAATTTGCATGGGATGGTAGTCATGTGTCCTTTTCCAAGCAGGGAATAGCAATGTGGAAAGTCTCAGGGTGTTTCCTAGCAGTGTTATGAACTCCCAACAGCTTGGTGCTGAGGTGGAGCCTGGTCAGAAAGTTTCTGGGCTGCAGAGCTGCTTGTGTCATAGAGGAGAAACCTGGAGTCATGGGTGACCAGTAGGAAGAGATGTAAAGAGGCAAGAAAAAATCCCCAAGGATAGATCTTCAGATAGGTGATTGCCTGGAGTGGGGCAGTTTCTACCTTGCTTCATGTACTGGGTCTTCTGCAGAGACTCCTTGCTCCACCTGGGGCACGAGTGGCAGTGTCAGAGAGGGATTTGCTCTTTTATGTGAGATAAGAGAAAGAAAGCAAGTCCAGAAGCAACTGAAAATTGCAATGAGTGAGGAGTTGATTTGTGTCACGCTGTATGCTCTGCTCTTCCAGGAACTGCTCTGCCACCTTTCAGAAGAGAGGCAGAGTTCATGCTTTCAAAGAGGAAAAACGTGAGAATGAGGCCAACAGCTCCTTTTCTCAGACAGTACTGTATTTTTGGATGCTGATGGCTTTTAATGTGAATTATTGTCATTCAAGTTCACTGCTCGGTTGAATTATTTTGCCTGCTCCAGATGTCCCTCAAATGTACTTGTTCCACAAGGCTTGTCATCTAAGCACCACTGCAATAACAGAAATCTCTTGTCATATCCTCTTTGTTTGTAGTCAAGACTTGGCACTGCTGTTACTCATCAATTTGGTGGCTTCAGAACAACTTCTAAGTACAGTCAGGAAGGACTTTTCTCAAGGTGCACCTGAGCTAAGAAATATAACAGTGAGAAAGTTGTTACATCATTTTCAGTCACTCACCTTTAGTGGGGATGTGGTTGCAATGCTCTTGTGTTATATTAGTCAGTACTTATCCAGAGAAGGAATATAAAACAAAACAGAAAATCCTTGCTTTGTAAGCCTAATTGTGTTATTTCATCAGTTGTTCTGCCTTTGGCTATTTCTATTTATGTGTGAGTTGACTGTACATTGTAGATCTGTTTAGAGTTCTGCTAAGACATCTGTGTCAGACTTTAAAACCAGTATTTCCTTTAAATGAGAGCTACATCCTATGGTGGCCACAGGCTGCCATTCTAAGTCTCAAGTGTTCTCCTTGATGACAGTAGGAGGCAAGTAAGACCAGGTATTTCCAACTTGCCATTTTCCCCTAGATAAGCTTTTCTTTCTGTGTTTGTTTAGTATGTAATATTGAAGTGGTATTTAGCTTGTAATCTCCTATTAAATCAAATGAGACAGGAGTGCTGATTTTGTTTAAGTCCGTGGTGGTGAAAGCTGCTTGCAGGAAGATATTTCTTTGCAAAAGGGACATGACTAAATAATTAATTAAACAATGATTAATTTTTTTTTCCTGGCAGTGGGAGAAGGAGCTCAATAGGATAAACAGTCAGGATATTGCTCATTAATTTAGAAGTCACTTTTATGAGAACAATGAAGAAATCACTTGTCAGAGGATAATCCAAAGTTAGCTAAACCTTGATTCTGTATTGATGGATTTACTGTCTCCAGTGGTTTACATTATGGCTTTATATTAGCAGCACTCTTCTTTAAAGTTTGGTCTTGGAGTTTGATTGCATAAGAATTAAACTTGAAAAACAAAACGAGGGAGCTTTTTGCAGTCTAGAGGAAGACTTGAAAACACCACCTGAACCAACTGTGATTAGGTTTAAGTTACTTTGTGTAAAGGGAGGTTCAGCCACCTAAGGAGTATTTACAATGACACATTTGCCACTGCTGCTGGGGATCCATGTAGGCACACAGACGTGCAGCAGAACCAGAAGCTGAACATATGCCTTTGTTGCCTGATATTTCCACTGTCCTCATGTCCCAGCTGTGGCTTAGCTTTGTGCCGTTTTTATGTTGTAAAACCACACACTTGTAAATCATGGGTAGATTCATATGTGAGCATGGGTCATATATTAAATCAGACCTCTGTTTTTAGTCCAGTGGGAAGACATTACAACCTTTGTTCAGTATGACTGAGCAGGAATTATAGCATTCCATCTGCCTGTTCCTGTGTTTTGTTTGATGTTGCAGTGCAAGAAGACTGTGGATACTGAGAGTGCAAACTTTGTTGCTTGTTTTGTTGCCAAAAGGGTGGATTTTTCCCAGTAAATAGCTAACATGGGATAATTATCAAGATATCTGTATTTTTACCCTATGATAGCAAGATGAGCTCAGTATTTTTCTCCATACCTGTGACTAAATGTCTGACTTGCCTAGAAGAGAACTACAGGAACTCTGTCTTCATTAAAGTATTATTCAGGATAACAAATGCCAGATTTAAAAGTGTATCTCCTTTAATAGTGAATACTAGTCTCTCAGTGTCATTTCCCACTGTGGTGACCATATCCTTCCCTGAGCAGTTCTGTGGCAAGTCATCACTCCTATGCCAATACCACCAATGCTTATCCTAAGCTCATCCCACAGTGTGGGAGAGGGAGGAACTCAACACCTCTAGGGAAAACAAGAGACCTAATGTCTGTATAGAAGGTTTTTAAAGGCGTCACATCAATGCTAGCATGTGAAAATAGAGAAGGGGAGTAAGCAATGGGAGTGAATTCACAGCAGAAGAGGTGAATTGCAATATTTGCTTAATGAGACTAGAAAAAGAATTATGAGGAAGCAATGCCTGATAGGGAATATCTTCCCTCCCATGTGAGAAGGTTTTAAAAATAAACAAAGCTAAGGTGTGTCCATGAACTGTCACGCTATCATTATTTCACTGGGGATGTAGAGGTTGTTGGGAGAAGGAATGGGAAGTAGGGGTTTGCAAGCATCTAGAGGCCCACTGACACTGCGAGATTTATACCCATATGCCCTGTTGCTCCCTGCTAATTATAGACACAGGACTTTACACCTCAAAAATACATTGACCTTTCTGCATTTCAAAGCAGAGCTTTTATTCAAACTTGCAAATAAAGCCTCACATTTTCTCCTACAAAGAGGTAAGAGTGTGCTTGTCCGTTTGTCATGGTTTTCATCACTTGACTGTAAACAAAATAATGAAGAATGAAAAGTATTTAGGCAGAGTTAAAAAAGGCTAAAAAGAGAAACCAACAGATATTTTGAAAGCAGATATTTATAGTTATATTAATCTCTGGTCTATTCAAATTGCATGCCATAGAAATCAGTGCAATTTTACTTTCTCGTACCAGCAGTGACTATGACCCAAGAACAACAACAGCAAAAAGAAACAAAAACATTTCTGGTGTGTTTAGATCAGGTTTATTTTGGTGATGACTTCTTGCTCAGCTGCACACATCAAAACAAAGTGATTGTTATGCTCTCAGTGAGAATTGTTTTTAAATACCATGACACTACCAGTACTGAATCATGGTGTTCTTTCAACTCTGCCCAAAACAACGATCTGCCTAAAAGTACTTAAGAAGATACAGCTGTTATTTCTTTCTCACATGTTTTCATGCACTGAATATGAGAAGTCCAAAACTACAGCCAGAGTCTTGCTGACACTTTTGTTTTCATACAAGTGAAATTTACTGTAATTTGTTTTGAAAGAAGGGTTGCTCTCCCATCAGGGAAATTCAGAGGCCTCTAAGGAATATCAGTAAAAAAAACCCAAATAAGATTTCCATTCTTGTGGTAAGTTGGTAGGTTAATGGTGCTTTGGGCTTCCTTGGAAAGGTATTCAAGGCCACTATCTGCTGTCTGCTTCTCACAGTAAAACAGTTAGCAGAATGCTTGTGTTCTCTGCAGGGCTTTTGCTGAACTCTGCCTCCACCAGAGCTGTCTCTGGATGCTTTCATCACTGCTTTCGTGTGACCTTATAGCTTTCCTGACTCGTCAGAACTTGCTTCATGTCAGGAGACCACTTTCTTTGGCATCTCGCCTGCATCCAAATAACTCCTCTCAAAGCCTTGTCAGAGTATTTTAGAGATGTGACGTTTTTGTTTCTGACCTTTCTAGAGATACATTTGTATCTCTGTGTTTAATTAACTAAAGGTTGTTCATAGTCTTAAGTCTAGAAAAGTGCCTATTTCTTAACCAGGTGGGCCTTTGAAGACTTTTCTTTCAGCTGTTCTGCTTCACATCCCCAGCTCCACAGAAGGAACTACAATCACAGTGGGCTATACCATTTTGTAAAGAAGGAGAGGAGAAGGGAGGAAGGCCTGTTCCCTCCCCTCCAGTTGTAACTAGTAGGAAGCTGCCCAGCAGCCTCTCTAAAGTGCTAGATATTTGCTGAGCAGAAACTTGCTTCTGTTTTACAACAGTCTGCGAATGGTCATAATGCTTAAGGTACGAGTGGCTTGACTGAACCTTTTACGCTGAAGTGAGACCAAGAACTCATGAAGGGGCAGGGGGAAGTCTGCCCCAATTCCCATACTTTATGGGAAGTACTACTCTTGGCTTCTCCAGTGAGTTAAATCCCAGCCTTTTTTGTGACACAGAACAGTGCCTTTGGAGGGGCAAGCCCAAAGATCAAGTAACTGGTCAGAAGAAGTGGAGGGTGTCTGCCTTGCTTCTCTCCTACTTTGTGGCTATACACCCATACGTACAGCTAGACATGTGCTAAGCATCACTGCCCCAGTGGAGGGTGCTGTTGTCTATGTATTGTCCTTTCTCCGTCAGACAAGAGCCAGATGATGTGCCCATGGCCATTGCAGCATCACTTAATGTAGAGAATAAGTAGCCCTTCATTTCATTATTACTGGTTTTACTGATCCAATACTAATTCCTGACTCTTCTTCACTATCCACTCCAGGACCTCACTCTGACTGTGATATGACCCCATCTCATTGAAGAGTTGTGAATCTTCCACTGAACTGTGTCCTGTCCTGCTGCCTGTGCCTGCTTCCTCAGGGTGCTGGTGCATTTTAAACATCTTCTTGCAAAGCAGTTCAGTAGTAGTCTCCCTTTTCTCTTCCTGGACTTCATTGCTTACAAAACAAAACTACACTGTTGTAGATCACAAACACTACCCTGGATCCAATCTGTGCTGTGGTGGTGCAGGTACTACACAGAAGAGCCTATTTTTTCTTCACTGTCAAATTTTGTTATAGCTCATGGTTTCCCACCAGTTTCAGTGGCTGAGGGTGCAGTCTGGAGCACCTGTGTTTGCTGTGCTGACTGAAAGCCTGCACTGCTGTTCACCTCTTCTCAGCAGGGCTGAGTTGTAACAGGTAGCTGCCCACCAAGATTTAGGATAAATTTTCCTACCTGTGCCTACCACTGACCATGGCGATATAGGGGTAGAGCTTTGTACATGGTTAATGGTCCAGAGCAGATTGTTTTGGATGAAACCTGAACACTGAGATGTGCAGCAGTGAGTGAAGGTGAAATAACACATATGATTCAGCAGCTCAGTGTATAAATCGCTGCTCAACGGCTGTCAGGCAAGGCTGCTCTGTGGGATATTGCTCATAACACCCCAGGTATTCTGGTTGCTCATATCAAGGGTGCCACGGCAACATCTGACTGGAATACCTATGGGGACAATATTCCAGCTAACGAGGTGTTACTCCTTGTTAATATATGATCTATGTCCCAAAGAGCCAGAGAAAGCGACAACAACCTCCGTGGCTAATTTTGTGAAGCCAGCCAGTACAGACAGCTGTTCTGAGTTCGAGGTGGAGTATACAACAAATAAGGGTAACGTGTCTAACCCACAGATTTCACCTTGAAGCAGTAATAGTGATTGGGGAAGTGTAACAGATCACCCTCTAAGTCTGAAAGCTAGAAGTCACCTTTCCCATTTGTTCAGCTTTCATTGATGAAGAGAGGTTGTCTTTGTCCCAGCAAACTCAGTAGTTTAGTCTTGCTTTGTCTGGGTAAAACAATCTTGTTTCATTGAATATTATAAATAGAGACACGCTTTTCCATCTCTTGTGGTGTCTCTCTGACTCCCACTATATACACTGTATACAGTGGCAAGCTACTTATCTTGGAGGAGTTTAAAAGGCAACATCATAAATCTACACTTTTATCTTTCTGTGGAAAGAGGAAAGCACAACTTTTACTAAGCTTATTGTTCACAGCCTGGGTGAGTTGCAGAGAATAGGCCTGTGTTGTACTTCTTTCCTGCATTGTTGACACTTATCTGTAGAGCCCTCTGCTCACTCTGATAAGTTTTAATTGAAGAAAGAAACTGCTGAAGTGTATGTCTGAGTTCCTGAATCTATTCACAATGGCATGAGGTGGAGTGATTTAGCAGGAAAACATAGAGTCTGTCAGCAAGATGTTTTGCTCAGCTATTTCTGACAAGAAATAAGAATTACAGTATAAAATCCTCTGGCATAAGGGTCATCCCAGTCTCACAAGCCTGCCTCTGGAACTTGACCTTCCCGGCAGCATTATCTGACCTCCTGGCCACTCCATTGGCTCTTCTGAACACGATACAAGTGGAAGGGAGAACAGAGATGGATTAAACTAGTTGTTCAAGTCCAAGCCCATGCTGGATCACAGGCCATCATGGCTGTGTTTGGCACGATTTTTAGTTTACAGCTCTGTGTCATAACACAGTGCTCAAATTCCATCCCAGGCCTTGTAGTCCATAAGGTGAGGGGAGACTCTCCTGCCCCAGATCTTCAAGCCCTACTTTTGGAGTGCAAACACGTCATACAGTCTCTTCCACAGACTAATCAATCTCCATTTAAAAGTAGTTAGATCTTCCTGCTTTCTCTCATCTCCCATTAGAAGGCTGATAGCCTATCAAATTGCATCGCTGGGCCTAATTTGCAGGCTAAGTTTATTCATTACCTGTCTTTATCCTCTTGCTCTCTGACTTGAATAGTTATTTTCTCTATCACATGCTCACAATGTTTAATGTCTTCTTAAAAAACAGCTCTGATGCCTGCCAACCTTTTTTCCTCCCTTTATTTTCTAGGCTAAACAAAGCAATCTCAGTGTTCTCTTGTAATGTAGAGCTTCCACTTTCTCTGATAGTTTTGGTAGCTGGTATCTGAACATCTTTCTTGTATATGACTGATGCTTGATTTCCTAAACTGTGCTATACTTTGAAATCCCCAGCCTTAGATCCTGTTCCTGACCATATTAATCCAGCCTCATTCAGAGACTGCTTAAGAACAGTTTAAGGCTTTGCAGAAAGCTGATTGTGTGTTGAGTACCATGGGCTAATCCCTGTGAAATCAGAAAGTCATTCTGCCTTTTTATGGTAAGGTCAATGAACATCATTTAAAAATCATAGCCTCTGAAGAACAGCATCATTATCAGTACTGATGTCTGACTGAAAAGTAGGTAATGTAACAGAGCAACACAAATAGCTTAATCTATTTCTAACAAAAAGCCATTAAAAAGCTGCTAAAGATTTAAAAACTGTGTTAAGTACAGAGACACCATTCTGAAAGAACCTCTGTTATTTACATGGTTTATCAGGTGTGGTTTATAGGCTGAAATCTGAAAATGTTCATGATGCTAATTTGAAAACATTAGGCTTTGTACAATGGTAAAATAACCTCTGGGCTCTCCACACATGTATACCTCTGGTCTGTACCCACGGTAATGCTGGCTGTTTTAAACTGGGACTGCTGACAGTGTTTCTTCAAGATAAGATTAAAAACTCAAAGGCAGGGACTTTCTTCTGCATTTGTGTGTAAAGCTTTGTGTGTCTTTTTGACGCCTTGTAAATAATATAACAGACCTCTGCTCATTTTCTTCCTTGTATGTGAACAGTTTCTGTCACAGCAATAGATAAAGACAAACTCAATAATATATCAAGATTAAGGTTGGATGTTGGAATTGAATGATGTAGATCTTTTAATCTGAAGCTGCTATTCAGATGCTGAAAACACTTACCTGTTTGTATTTGCTCTTTCCAGCCACTAGAAATCATTAAAAATGAGCTGGATGATGGAATTAACAGGAAAAATATAATAATAGGACGAACACAGCCACTTGACAAAATATAGATAACTCTCATTCAGGATGGAGGAAAAACATACTGAATTATAATTGAGGTGTTATCTTTGAAAGTCAGTTGTTTCTCACAGCTGGGCCAGCTGTCCAAGCAGTCTTCCTGACTGGGGACATAAATCTATCTGTGTAGCTCATGCTGTTCTAGTTGTTCATGTTTTTTTTTTTCTCTCATTGACAAGAATGGAGTAGCCTACTCACCTCTATTGTTCTTGTCAGCTCAGGAATCCTGACTATAGCATTATAGATATCCTCAAGAAACAGAATTTCAGTGCCCCTGTGATATGTTTTCTGCTCTAGTGGTTTTTTACCCTTGGGGTAGTTATGATGTATGATGCTGATGCATTGGGCATAACTGTTACCTCAGCATGTTGCTAGCTATGCTCTGTGTGGAATTTAAGATCCTCTCTCATCGGCACTGTCAGATCAAGTCGTCTTTTCTAGCATCTTGGCATTTAGGGTTTTTTATCAACCATGGGCCAGCAGTAAAGAAACAACTTATGGAGGTATGAGGGCAATTCTCTGCCTCTTTGCCTCAGCCAGTGCTGTGAGTTGAGTTGCTGTACTCCAACACATTTAACTACAGAGCATCTTGACTATAGGGGAAGGCTTTGCTTTTGACTGGTTTTCTTTCGTGTCACTTACACTGGCTTTTAACCTGTTTCACTCTTCCTGGCATACTCTAGCAGCAGTAAAGCCAGGATGAAAAAAATATCCAGTCTGTCAGACAGTCTATAGTGCTATCACAGTCGCTGTTCGAGTTTTGTGAAGCTTATTGTCAGCGAAGCCTCCCTTCTCAGAGGAACGTACCTGCTCAGTCAACGTTGTGGGGAGGACAGGGGAGACAGCCCATGTTTCGCTGTAACATCAGGATATGCTGGATATGAAGAAAGGTCTACTTCAGCTAGTGTCCCCAACTCTGTCAGTGACCCACAACAGACTCAGGAAAAAGTTGTAAGGAGCAGGGCAAGCTCAGAGGGATATCTCCTAGGGAAAGCTGTAGGAACTTATCACATCAGAGCTTACATTGGGCTGTTCTATGTTTTGAAAGTGATTGAGAGAGTTCTTTGCTGTGTTTAAAACTGGGCTGTGATGAGTTCAAATTCTACTACCAAATTATTGGAGAGGTTTAAACCAGAGCCTCTTGCTTTCTTTATGTCCTGTCTCTTGCTTCTGAACCAGAGCCTTCTGCTTTCTCTGTGTCCTTTCTCTTGCTTTTGAACCAGAGCCTCTTGCTTTCTCTGTGTCCTGTCTCCTGCTTCTGCACTGCAGCAGTTACATGCACTGTCTGTAGAGGTTCCCCAAGTCTCAAGATCTGACTTCTTTCTAGCCAGGAGAAGTGCTGTGTGTGCCTGACAAGCAAGCCATGCTGACATGTTTGCAATGCTAACTGCATGTTAGATGCTTTCCTTAAGGGGAAGAGGAATGCACTGGGGAGAATGAAAGCCCACAGTAAAGATTAGTGGAGACCTTTTTGTGCAGCTTTGAGGTTCTCTTAGGTGTCTCTTTATGACTTCAGTTGCTGGGTGCTGATGGTGCTGGTGCAAGGGAGATAAAAGAAGTAATCAGACATTGCTTGTCCCTGTCTCAGCCATTTGTCTTCACTGATGTGGTGGTTTCCACCCTCAGTAAAGATGACCCTTTAAAAGGGTCATCTAATCTAAGTGTATCCTCTGTGGCTAAAGCAGTCCAGCTATTGACTGCTGAGGTTCTGCTGTCTTCCCATCACCTCCGGCTGCTAATTTGTAAATACCATTGCCATCTGCACTAAGCCACACTCTTCACATGATAGATGTAAATCAGAACAGCACCTGCACTGTGGCATTTAATCAGCAGCAGTCACTTAGAACAGCAACTTAATTGTCGTTACGTAAGCAAGTCAGATCATTGGAGAGTAGCACCTAATAGCTGACTGGTTGCTACACAAAGCTGTGTGCTCTGAGTGGGGTTTTTATGTCCAACTGTTGCTAAAATGAAATCAAAGAGAGTGATCCTGGCTAATGCTGTGCTCCATTTCCTCTCTTTCTTCACTATACTCAGTATACCCTCTCCCACCCACTGCTTTTTCCCATCAGGGACTATCACATGATAAATCTACTGAAAGTCTTGCATTAATCATGTTGCTGGATAATTCACAAGGGCATATTTCCTCTGTCAGTCAGCCTCCAATTTGAAATGATAAAGCCTGCTTGCTTGTGACTGCTGCATTATCACTGGTCGCCTTCTTACTGGCTTTAGTAGCAGAATAAATGGATTTAGACTGGTTCATTTGTAAATCCACAGCATGTATATATGCCTCTCCAATTCTTAAAAGTTGGAAGCATAGGCAATGTTTTCCAAGAGCTAATTTAGAAAAGCCTGGTTTTGGCTCTGGCTTTGTAGCAGTGTCCTGCCCTCAGAATCACTCAGGATCCAGATGAAGTTCGCCCTTACAGTATGATGTCAGTGCTGTAGCATTGTCATTAAAGAATCCCAGATATAGTTTGATCTTTAAAAATTTTTTTAAAGAAACTGTCTTGAAAAGTTTGAATTAAATCAAAGAAATAACACCCCAACTGTGCTGCATGTGCAACAATTTCAGTTGTTAGCTCAATTAGTTTGTCTTTGAAAAGAACAAGTGACATACTCGGCCTTTAAGTAAAGAAAGAATACGACAAAGTAAAGAGAGGACTAAAAAAAGTTAGATAGTAGGTAATTCTCACCAAAAAAGTGTTTTGTATGTGGATTAAGGAGATAATTTAGGGTCTCCGATACTCTGATCCATGGTGCCAGATCCAAAAAAAACCAAAACCCCACACTTCTGTCTCCATGACTGTGCCTATTAATGTTACAGATTATCCAAGAGATTAGAGTTATTACATTCTTTTTGTGTATTTCAAAGCACTTTTGCATTGAATAAATTTACTCTTTCCCTGATGTACTGTCAAATGACTCCCATGTCTCTAATGTGGATTTCCCCCTACAACAATAAAGAAGGAAAAGTAATTTTAAAGGCAAGTGTAATTACAAAACCACTAAGTGTTGCCAGGGGAATCTGAGATATGGGGGCAGTGCTATTATCATCTTATTGATGGACTGAAGACAGTAGGTCTTTTTACTCTTTATAAATCCCTCTTCTTTCCTCTCCTTTACCTGTCATTTTCCTGTATATGGAATTGATTCATACTCTGTGTAAGTGAAAGTTCTCCTTTCTCCTTCAAGGGAATATATTCTGCAAGTGCAAGTCAAAGGTCTGCTTCTGAACACTGTTAACTTGAGGGAGCAGAGGAATACCTAGATCCTCTTTTAGGGTGTTGTATGGAAACACTGGATATTGTAAAGCTTTCTGAAGGCAATGATCTTGGACACAGAAAAGCCTTTTAGATATCTAGTGGCTTATATTTGTAAGAGGCAAAACTCAAAATTTGCTAGGAGCCAGCTAGCAGTGAAACTGAGAGGGGGGAAAAAAAGAAAAATGTTATTTGTTTTACTTGTTGGCTTAGGGCTCAGTCATTCAGTGGTAGACTACAAACTGCTAATAGCTTTTGGAACTGTTAAGATCAGTTGGAGAGGATTATCACGTGGAAGTCCACAGTACCTGGAAGCACTGTGGACTTTCAGTACAAAAACACAGATGTAAGGAATGAGCAGTGGTGCTGGATGAGAGCTAGTTTTCTGCTATTCCTGCCTGTTTCTCAAGGCTGGAAATGAGAAGTGTAGTAATACCAATAGAAGACTGTTCTTGTTTTCTCATTGGTGTTAGAGCTGGGAGAGAACATTTATTCTACCTGCTACCACCATCTAATTGCAGGTTACCGTTTTGCCTTTCAAAGCGTCCACACAGCAGATCAGGCTATTTTTCCGACACTCAGTTTCCTGTGAGTGTGCCAACATTTGAAACTAGTAAATATGCTTTTATTTCTAAATGGACAGCTTCTGTTACTGCTGTTCATGTCCTGTAATTCTGTAATTGCTTTGTGGAGAGCATTTCGCTGGGTGACAGTAGCCTTCTTGTCCATACTGGACACACATCACTGCCTCTGCCAATAGATTTATGATCTATTGTAGTTAATTTCCCCCCCCCTGCCCCCCAAGTTCAGATCCTTGTCTTAGGTTGTACTTTTTCTTAACTCTGAGGGTAGCAGCTTTGGGTGATGTAGGCATTCTAATTTTAAGGGCCCTGAAGGTGCTAGCAGGCCTTGCTGTCTGACCCCAGTTGCCATCACAGGCCATGACTCTGATCTCCCACCCGTGGGTCTGTGTCCTAGCCCAGCCTTAGCCCGTGCCTGGGAAGGTGAAGGAGGCTGCCCTGGTTCCCTCCAGGCTGCCCTGCTCCTGGCTGGGGCCATGGGATGGGCCATGGCTGCTGGGCCCTGCCACGACCCACCGGGTAGCCCCCAAAGCTCCCAGTGCCCAGCCCTGGGGAACTGCCAGACCCCACAGTGTCCTGACATTAGGCATGTGTGTCCTTTGTTTTCCAGTTTTATTTTGAGTAGTATCTTGTTATTTCTATCATGTTCACAGTGTGAAGCCATTGTCCATGTTTTCCAAGCTCAACTTTGCTCTGGATTGAGTTCCTGTGTTTTCACAACTCCTCCAGAAATTTGTTTCCCTGTGCTCAGTCCCAAGGCACAAACATGACCCTAAAAGTGCTCCTGTTCTTTGCATTAAAATGTGCACAAATACTTCAATTTCCTTGCCTCTTGTTCGAAAGCATCTCTGCCAGGTTTTTGTCTGGTGTGCAGGCCTCTTCCAACTCCTATAATTGCATTTCATAACCTCCTGTACCTGAAATAACTAAAAGCGTTTTAAAATGTCAAGTGATCAGAGTCAAAGCCTGTCAGGAATGGTGCTTGTCAGAGACAAAGATATCTTCTTATTGCCCTCTGCTTTGCTGGCACCCATTTGTTGCTGATAGATAATGAAGCTCTGTTTAAATCCTTGCCAGTAGCCTCCTATGTTTCTTTTCATTTCCCATGAGTTTCAGTTCACTCTAGGGCTGGAATGGCTCCTTTTTCTTAACTTGTTTTCTGAGTTTGTGTTACCAATGGGACCATGCATTATTGGGAATTACTGAATGCCAAGGAGACCAACAACAACGTGGGCCATCCAGGGTGTCAATCTATCATTCCGGCCTCATGCATGGCCAAACACCTCTTTTCTCTGACTATCTCTTTCCAGGGCATTTGGTTCCTCACAATCCCATTACTTCTGCTTAACAAGGACATGTGGTTGTCAGAAAAGTCAGAGGATCTGCTAATAACAGACTGACCTTTAAGTTTGTCATTTACCTTTTTATGGAGATTGTTTCTATACATTCCCACAACTCATTTCTCTTTCTGTTGATTGAAAGGGAGCAACTGTCTATACCGCTGGAGACTGTCCTCAGGAGCTCCAGATTCCAGAGGAAGTCAGGTTAAAGGAGGAGTTTTGTTTGGTTGATGACTGGGTTAAGGATCAGTTGAGCAGTCTGGATGTACATAAATAAATGGGCCCGGATGGGATGCACCCGCAGGTGCTGAGGAAGCTGATGGAAGCCATTGCTAAACCACTCTCCATCATCTTCAGTAAGTCGTGGAGAACAGGAGAGGTAGGCACAAATGTGTCTCCTGACACATTTGCTTTTAATCCAGTCCTCAGGCTAAAAGCAAATGTCACTCCAGCCATCAAAAAGGGGAAGAAGAAGGACTTGGGTAACTACAGATTGATCAGCCTCACCTCCATCCCTGGAAAGGTGCTGTCTCCAGACTTATAAAGGATTAAAGGGCCGCTAGGAGCAGTCAACATGGTTTTACCAAGGGGAAGTGATATTTGACCAACCTGACAGCCTTTTATGAAGATGTAACCAGGTAGATAGATGGTGGTACTGCAGTGGCTGTGGTTTATCTCGATTTCAGTAAAGCATTTGACACCATCTCCCACAGCATCCTGGCAGCAGAACTGAGAAAGTGTGGGCTGGATGATCAGTTAGTGAGGTAGATATTTAACTGATTGAAGGGAAGAAGGCAGAGAGTTGTGATCAATGGGACAGGGTCTAGTTGGAGGCCTGTGTCTAGCAGAGTCCCTCAGGGGTCAGTGCTGGGACCAGCACTGTTCAATATATTCATGACCTTGCTGAGGCAATAGAGGGAACTGTCAACAATTTTGCTGATGATACTAAACTGAGGGGAGTGGCTGAAACACCAGAAGGCTGTGCTGCCATTCAACGAGACCTGGACAGGCTGGAGAGGTGGGCAGAGAGAAATCTAATGAAATTCAACAAGGGCAAGTGCAGAGTCTTGCATCTGGGAAAGAATAAGCTCATGTACCAGTACAGATTGGGGAATGAACTCTTAGAGAGTAGTGTAAAAAGAGACCTGGCAGTCCTGGTGCACAGCAGGATGACCATGAGCCAGCAATGTGCCCTGATGGCCAAGAAGGCCAATGGCATCCTGGGGTGTATTAGATGGGGTGTGGGCAGTAGGTCAAGAGAGATTCTCCTCCCCCTCTACTCTGCCATCATGAGACCACATCTGGAATATTGTGTCCAGTTCTGGGCCCCTCAGTACAAGAAGGACAGGGAGCTGCTGGAGAGAGTTCAGCACAGGTCCACCAAGATGATGGAGTGGAACATCTCCCTTCTGATGAAAGGCTGAGGGAGCTGGGGCTCTTTAGCTTGGAGGGGTGGTCTCAGTAATGTTTACAAATAGGTAAAGGGCAGGTGTCAGGAGGATGGAGCCAGGCTCTTCTCGGTGATGTCCAATGATGGGACAAAAGGCAATGGGTATAAGCTGGAACATAAGAGATTCCAAAGAAACAGAAGGAAAAACTTCTTCACTGTGAGAGTGAGGGAGCACTGGAATAGGCTGCCAGATGGGTTGTGGAGTCTTCTTCTGTGGGGACATTCAAAACCCACCTGGATGAGTTCCTGTGTGACCTACTCTAGGTGGTCCTGCTCTGGCAGGTGGATTAAGCTGGGTGATCCTTTGAGGTCCCTTGCAACCCTTAAGATTCTGTGATTAATCCTCTCACAGTTCTTAGCCCCAGGGTCCCAGATTCTCTCAGTAATGTCAGCTTTATATGCATGCAGTTTCTTTGCTGGTTTTACATGTGAGCTACACAGGTAAGAAGAGGATCTGTAACAAGTTTCTATATGCCCCTGGGGGAGTAATATCTGGGTCACTCTTGAGCACAAAGCCCTTCCTTATGCCTCTGATAAAAGGAACAGGCAGATTGAGCTCTACAAGATCAAACGAGAGATAACAACCGCTATCAATCACTTTCCCTTTCCTAGAAATAGCAATTAATCTAACCTGTCCACGGCTTCTGAAGACAGAAAGGCTCTGAAAAACAGATCCAGCTTCTGCCCAAATCTCAAGGCAAGATATGAACATTGTTGATAAATGTTTCAAAACTTGGTGTCCCGTTCAAGCCTGCTCTATTGGCTGTTACTGTGTAGTGTAATAGTTTTTATAAATCTTTGCAATATTTTGACTGGGAGTTTTTGCTTTAAGAAATTCAGTGCCCTTTGCAAGCCAAGACTTTCAGAGGGCCTGTGTCCTCCTAGTTTAAGCCAGCACTGCCCTCTTCTGGAGATGACATCAGGCTTTTTCAGTAGGAATGATGGTCTTAAGCATCAGCTTCATCCAGGACCTGGCGCCGAGTGAGCAAAATACATATTAAATTACTTACTATGTAATGTAAATCATGTGAGTAATTCTGCTTAGGTGCTTAAGGACATCAACACATCAAGCTGAAGCCATTAATACTCTAATAGCTTCAGTCAAAACACTCATGCATAAAATCACATGTATTTATACCACACTGAACTGTGTGTCTGAATCTTAAATTTTGGGAGCAGATCCTTGTTTGACCCTTGCCAGAGGGTCAAAAATTTCAGTAGACTGTGATAATATGCCCATGCTGAGCATATGCTCCTCATCTGCTTTACAATCACATTACCTCTAGTCTCTGTAAATATTTTATAAGCCTTACTTCTTCCTGATAAGTCCCTTTTCCCAAAAGGGAATAAGCACTTGTAGTTGCTGGAGAAGAAAGCTATGAATCTCAGCTGCCTTGTTAGGAGGAAGCCCAGGTAGCCACAACATCTATGCCTATGTTGTGCAGGCTGGATGCTCGCTGTAAGATGCTGTGGAGTCCTGGCCTTTTGGCTATGTCCGTGAGGGTCTGTGTCTGCCTGGGATGTGCACATGGACCTGACAGCTTGTAGAAAGTGCTGGGAGTTGCACAGCTGAAGTCACAGGAAAGTCTTTGTGTAGGTAGTTCTTATGAAGGTTTTGAATTCTAGATGTCCTACCAAACTTCATGGCCTTTTTGAAAACAGTTTGTCTTATGGGTTGTGACATGAACAAGTGCTTGTAAAGGCTGAGAAGCATAGCTTAGATTAACTTTGTGACTGTCACCAAGCCCAGATTTCACTTTAAATATTTCATGTAGTGCATTTTCAGCCTGGAGAAATTTGTACCTTCCTGACAGTATTGAGTGTCCTGAAAAATATGATGTGGGGGATGAAAAGAAAACCTCAAACCCAAACTCATTTGAGTAAATGAAAAGTACAATGTTATAACAGTCTTGAGCAATTTCAGCCAAGAATTAGTGCTTCTCATGAATCAATGACAAATGATTTACAATATGCTTGCAACATCTAATGTATGTTATGACAGTGCCATGCTAAGTGACTTACATCAAGTTGTTCAGTACCTCACTTATAATTGAGAATACCTGATGTCTAATTATATCAGACAATGTGATTGCTTTGGTAAAATCATCCACCAGGACTGCTATATACAAATAAGAACTAAATTTTGTTGATATTCCATAGAGTTTGAAATATATATTTTGCATCTTTTTGTGAACTTCCTTAATATACACATGTTGAGAAAGAAAATTAAGTGAGGGATGTGAAGTTGGCTGGTTCATCTTCTAAACATTATTCCACTGGCATAGGAAAACTTAATATATGAGACTTTCTTTTGTAAGTTTTACTTCCTGATTGGTAACCTTTTGGAATACTGAGGAATTGTGCTAGAATTTGAAAGTGGATATTTATCCAAACCAGGGCTTCCAGGTTCTGAATATTTCAGTCACTTTCACTAATTATTGCTAACTAATTATGTTCAGCTAGACCTTGTCATTGGTAAACTCCGTTCTTTTCCCTTCAAATTGGCCACATTTTTAAGATAGGAGAGTCTTTCAGAATACGTTTTGGAAATGTTCAGCACAAAGTAATTGGCTTTCTGATTTTCCCACAGACAACAAATATTTATTTGTCTTTTTGTTACTGGTTGTATGAAAATATACGTACAAAGCTTCTCAGATTCACAGACAGAAATCTCTGCTGTCAGTGTAAATTAGGAGTAACTCAGTCAAAAGCTATGAAACTCAACTGGTGTGAAACTGCTCTGAAGAATTGATTCAAGGGTAATTGGAGTTAATGGGAATGTTCCCATTGACTTCCATGTGCTTTGAAGTATTTCATGTGTAATGCAAAATAAGTAATGGACTTTTGAGCTGATGGTGGTGGTGACAAGAAATGTTCAGAGATTAATTTTAGCATGTGGAAAGCAGTTATCTCTACTCTTCCTGTAGAGTCAAAAAGAAAAAGTTGCTTCTCTTCTGGGCGGTTCTTGCTTGTCACAGCACTTTGAGGCAGTAATTTGCATTCACTTCTGCTCCAGTCTTGCCTGTCTGATGCCTTCAAAACTCCACTGAATTAGTAATTCCTCACCCTTATTAGTAGTGTTGATTAGACTTAATTATGTTTTAACAGTTTTGTTGACAATACTTTAATTGAAACCACTGAAAATCCCCTGTAAATAGTTCCCACATATGTTTTATGTAGGTTTAGTCATACTGGATATATTCAGGTATCCGCTTCTTATAGTAGGGTCAACACCTATAGCAGGATTTTCAGTATTTAGGGACTTGGAAAAGCGATGAACATACACAGAGAGTCAGGGACAATCCTCCTGAGTACATCAAGACTTCACATGAAATCTTGTTGCTTAGGTACCTGCAAGAATAGGTTTTGAAAGAAAATAATGTCTTTCAGGATTGAAGTTCTCTCTCTCTTCCAATTTTTTCTCCCCTCAAGTTTTCCTTAACAATAGGTGGTCTGGAAAAAAATCTGCAACAAGCTTCAGCAACAGAAAGGCTGCTCACCTCTGAGCTAAGGGAGACTTCTTGAGAGAAAAAAGGAGCAAAGCAGTGTTTCACGAAGCCTGTGCTCTACACACTGCAGCTCTGCTCTGCCTTGGCAGCTTTTTATTGTGATTTGTTGTGATGTAAGTGCATTTTTCTTTTCATCTGACAGAAGAGCGTTAATTTCTTCAGCAGCACCATGTTGGAACATGAAAAGTTTTTTTTTGGCTCCCATGTGGTATATTGTAACACAGGCAAAAGCTGTGCAGGTTTTTAAAATTATGTTTAGCCTTCATTATGTCAAGATTTCATAGTGTTTCATAGAGATTCTATAATATTTCTGTCGTTACTACAAGCAGTCAATTACTATGGAAATTATAGACTATGCTTGAATGTTTGGAGTGAGAAATTATAGATAATTTCTGGTTTGTTGGTGCAGTTTCTATGGTAATCTGAAAAAGTATGAATTAATTGCTTGTTGTTGCCATGGTTCTTTCTGGTAATTCTAGATTCTTAGTGTTTGAAATATACCAGGTTACATTTTATGCATGTCTTTAGTACTTGTTAACATATCTCTTAGGATGTTCCAAAGATTGCTGTCATCTCATTTCCCCTGTTTTTGACTATCTGAGGATGTTAACATGAAGAGTCGGAAGATAATCTTCTTTAAGAAAGTCTCTCTAGCCTTGTAGCTTTTACTTTGCAGTCCAAGAAGTAGTCTATTAAAGGCAATTTCCCTTTAATACTTTAGCCCCTGTTGGGTCCCATAATCTTTCTTTTGCAGCAGTGATTGGCAGGCCATTATTTTTTACTTACCTTGCTCTCTTTCTCTTGTTAAGAGATGGAATATCTGCCAGCTTCAAAAATGTCTTGAGCAAAGTAATGACCAAGTCAGCACAAAAGCAACATTCAGATTGTTCTAAACAGGGATTTGGGGAGGGGAAAAAAAAAGGAAAGAAAGATAATAAAATGCTGAAAAACTTAAAACTAAAAGCATTCACATCAAAAGCAAATTATTCTCCCACTCATGTTTGCCTTGTGTCTGGTGGATCCACACTAGTGGATGATAACAAAGAATCACTGCACCTGAATGGAGTGGTACAGCAGTGAAAAATTGCAATGATCTTTCTTAGGGTGCAATCACTGTGTTCAGGATGAGAATTCATGAGGAGTGCAAATGAGTTTGCATGAGTTTGGCAAAGTAGTGGGTGGGTATGTGTTATTGTACAAATTACAAGGGCATGCAGACTGCTATCTAACATATTACTAACTCCAATCCCTGTGAGCTTCAAAACAGAGTCAGAGTCAGACTCTGCTTCATTTTTTATTCAGTTGAAGTTATGAGAAAAACTTGGCTATCTGTCCCACCATGACGGGTAGATAATTACAGGTCTGTTGTATTAGTCATCATTAGTTACACATGATCACTAAATTAATTCGTATTATTCAGATTGCAAAGTCAAGTGTTCAGGAAATGCCAATTGAGTTTATAAATTATGGAATTAAGGTATTTTCTTGTGCAGACTTAACTCAATCCTCTTGTGCATGAGCTTTGTGGTCCAGCCTTTGATTACATGATCACATGCTGATTTTTTTCATATTCAGTTCCAGGATGGCCAGTGCTGTCTTTATAAGCCAGTTAATTGATATGCACTCATACTTTTTTAGTGGGAGGTGGCAGGATTATTTATGATATTCCAGTCAGACACTGTAGATGTGTTTAAATTTTCTAGTATCTCCAAAGAGAGTGAGGACACAGTCACATGACCATTTTCAGAAAAATGACATTTAAGGGAGGAAGAGGAAATTTGTGACAGTTGCCAAATTCCCTATAGTGATCCTTCTGCATCCACATTGTTTTGGAAGACATGGAGCAAGGAGAAATTTAAAAACATTTCAAAAAAGAGGAAAAAAACATGAAAACATTCTAGAAATTCCAAAAATGATTGGTTCAACATTTCAACATAAGCCTGTGAAGACTTTTTGAGAGCAGTGTTTCATTAGACATTGTCTTAAAAACAAACAAGAACAACATTGAAGTGCTTAAATATCAAAAAATTGCACCAGGCATTTGAATTAGACTGAACAAGGTGGTTTGGGTTTACCTTAAGTAAAATGTGTTGATGTTTGTGATTGTCTGGAAAATATCTGTTTTGACTAGATCTAGAAGAGTTTTTTATTGTATTCTTTGTTTTAGCTGGTGTGTTAAAATCAATTATTTTGTTCAGTAAAATGTGAGAGTAAGTGATAACAGTAGTAGCTTCTCCATTAATCAAAATGAAATTGACAAGTGATCTTATCACTAGGCAGAGGTACTTATTGATGGGAAGCAGCTCATCTCAGGGTAGGGGAGCATTGCAATTTTGCTAACAAAGGTATGCAAAGATCCAAACATGGAATTAGATTTTTTTATCTTGAAGTAAAAGGCAATTGCTTAGCAATGAGCCTTAGAAATTATCATAAAAGCTGCCATGAGAAGTGGCGAATTCACTCTTCTTTATGAGTTTTCAAAATGAAGCTGTGGTTTGGGGTTTTTTATTGATAGGGATTTTTTTTTTATGTTTGTTTTGTTCCATGTGTTGCTTTTTTAAAATAATTACAGAAAACAAAAAAATCAACCTAGTCCACATATTTGGGAAGTGCTGGAGTGACTGGACGCAGAAGTCCAGATTGGTTTAGCAGCTTGCAGATCTCTCATATTTATCTTTTTCTTCTTGGATCTTGAGAACAACATGTTGCCTGCATTATCTTCAACATAATCCTAATATTTGCAGCTCTCCTGCAGATTTCACTGAGACTGGTTTGTATCCTAGTTTATGTTCCAGGATAACAGCTGTTTGCTTGCATTGGTCAGGAAGGATTTCTGTTTCCTCAGTGTACAGCCAGGCAACCCTATCCTATATTTTGATTTCTTCTTGAAGCAGTTGGAAGATTGGATGGGTTGACATAGAGCACGTTTTTCCTAAGTCATCTGGCTGGTATGTCTTGCTTGTATACTTGGGTTCATATTGATTGCTGTATTTTGAGCAAGGCCTGATTTCTCTGTGTCTGATGGGCTGAGAATTTGGGAATTTTAAACATTCATCCATGTGCTTAGGCTGACAGTCATCTTGTAGAAATCTCAAGCACAAGTAGCACTTGGACTTCATTCACTTGTGCGTTCACAGTAACACTCTGTACTGGAAAATATCCTTCTAGGTAAATTATTTAGCCTTGGTACAGGTGCTGCTTCAATGCAGCAGAGAACTCTCTTGCCTTGAGTTCTGTGAAACTCCGCTCTGAATGGCACTAGAGTAAGATAGGAAAAACACCCTTTGCCAGGGATGTTTGCTAACAGCACGGCTCAATAAACTTACTCTTGCATGGAGACAGTGAACATAGATCCTTTAATCTCTTCTTTTTCCATCTTGCACTTTCTCCTCCCAAAACTGCCTTGAAGGGGGGAGGCAATGAATGCTTGATACAATATGACAAATCAAGCCACTGAGCCCTGGGTATGATTTGTGAACTCAAGTCAAGATACAGTCTCCAGGCATCCCTTGAGAAAACTTTGGGGCATGGGGAAATGCTTTCTGGATCCTCAGATCATAAAGACATGCACAATTTATTTCCTTGTGTAACCAGTGTTATGAGGCCTCCCTTGTCACTGTACTTCCTTGGCTCTTTTTGATGATTCAAAAAGATAACAAGGATTTTAAATCAGTGACATGTGAGGAATTTGCCCAGACTGTAAAGAGAGGTGCTTGCAGCCAGCACCACACACTTCAAGTTCTGTTGTGTTTCTTTGCACTTTCTTTGCTTTGAGTGTTTTAATGTAGACAGATGCATTAAACACTCTATGGTGAAAGAATGTTCTTGTTTTTGATTTGTTTCTTGACTCCTAGATGTCTTTTGTAAACATTCCTCTGTCAACTATCTTGAAAGATTGCATAAGTGACTAGATATTTTGCGATTGTAATGTCCTGTCACGACACATCAATTTATTATGACAGTTTACAACATGTCGTGTCACTCACGTGTCATTTCTATCAATGTAATAAAGTGTTAGAAAGACAGACAAATAGAAGTTTGTCTATTTGTGTAGACAAGAAACATGGTATTGTGACATTTTTTAGGAAAAGGAGGGCTCCAAAGGGTATTGGTGAGGCTAAGAGGAAAAGGCCAGGAGGAGATGGCTCACACGGTTTCAGCTGGTGTGTTTGTTCTCAAAGACCAGCTGGTACAAGATGAATGCAGTCAGCAGTTCATCACTGAAGCTCTTATCTTCTGTGTAGTGGAAGTCTGATTTGTACCCTGTAAACAGATAGATGTCTGTGAAGTATCTTCACTGCTGGGTAAATTTGGAAGGACTGTAAATCTGTTAAGAAAAGATCATGAAAGGGAGGGATGCAGGAGGACACAGCCACCTCTGGGGTTTCCTCCTGCTGTGTGCTCCTGACCTCCATATATCAGTTGGGAGTATCTATAAGGCCACCAAGTATCAACCACATCTGCTAGGTGAGGTGAGGCTCTGCAGAAAATCATTGCTATACCCACCTCTACTCTGCAAAAGAATTGTCCCAGCCATGGCTGATCCTTTTGATGATCTTTGAAGATAACTAACATGCATGTCCCTAACAGTCATCCAGTCTTCCCAACTTTGCAAGAAAAGTGAAATGGTTATTTACAATCACTATAAAAAGAAAACCAACAACAAATCTTGCACCTAATTCCTTGTTTAAACTTGTC